>NC_060272.1:103088940-103410359 GCF_021613505.1 Equus quagga
TAGTAGAATCTGTGCAAGGCAATCTGTACCTACAACGTCATCATGATTTGAAAACATTCTCCAAGTCTGTCATTAACATACAGATTGAAGTCATGAACCTGAGTCTAGCAGAATACTTTACACAGAGAATACTAATAAATTTTGTTAACAACGAAGTTTGACAGAGGAAGAAGGAGGTGGAAGAGAAGATAAACTCCAGCAGTGATATCCAGAACCTAGCAGTGTGCCTGGCACACAGTAAGTGCTGAAAAAATGTTTTTTGAAAAATGACAAAGTGGAAGGTAGGTAAGGAGAGAGGGAGGGAATAAAGGAAGAAAAACTAAGGAAGGAAGCGAGGAAGAAAAGAGGGAGAGGACAAGAGAGATGGAGGAAGAGAGAGATGGGGGAAGAAAAAGAGAAAAAAGGGAAGGAAGGAAGGAGCAGAGCAGAGAGGATGGGAAAGAAGGACAGAAGAATTCATGAGCATATGCAAGGATCACAGGCAAGCATCATTCTAATTCTAGAACCATTGTCAGTTATTGGTGTTACCTCGGCCCCTGGCCCCATAAGATGTTAACCATAACCCTGCTCAGGACAAGCCTAGCATGTTATCTTTAGCTTGCAGGAAACCACAGAGAGAAAGGAGAAGATGGCTGAACAACACCAGTGAAAACTGGTTAAAGGCAATATGGCAGTCTGACTGGACCCAACATAGACTGCGCAGATCATTATACACTCCTTGTAATACATCACCATGCTACATAACACACCTTCTGGCGCCATGACAGTTTACAACTGCCATGGCAATGGCAGCATATCACCAAATAAGGAAAGAAAAGAGGTGGCACCCTATTCCCCCCAAAAGCCTGCCCAGTTCTCTGAACAATTGTGAATATTCCTCCCCTTCATTACTCTGACCCCTTATAATAGCTACTTAATCGCCCCAGGAGCTGAGAAGCTGATTTGTGAACATGTTCCACTTCTCCATTCTTTGGTTGTTGAATAAAGCTTGAGCTATTGAACACTCAGGTTCCATCTCCTTTCAAAGATGTGACACCAAACAGAGGAAGAACCCCAAGAGGAGGGGCAAGAGACCCTTCTTTGGGTCTCTCCCGGTTGGGGAGAGAGTTCAATTGGTAACAATTGGTAAGTAAGCAGAGGATTTGCAGGGGTAGGAGGAGGTAACAACCTGGAGTTCTTACCTAGGTCCTGAATCCTCCATCCAGAACTGCACCCTAATGCCCTCACCTAGCTCACATCCCTCTGCCATCTATTGGGTCCCAAGTTGCTGAAGTTACTTCTTCTGGAAGGAGAAAAGAAAGATCTTGTTTTGGAGAAAAACTGAATCCACACTAGGTCATTTGGTTTGGGAAGGAATGACCATCCTCCCAGCTCTACCTAATAGGAGGAAGGGGCTTAAGACTTTCAGCCTACCCCATCCCTCATGGCATCGTGAGTCAATGGGTCAGAGATGGTACAAACTCTAACCAAAGTCAAGACTGAAGGAGGTGTTTTCAGTTGCTTCTTTCCAAAAAGACTTTGTCTCTCGTCCTCATAGACAACGAAGTGTAAGAGAGTGAGTTCTGGAAATCTTGCAGACATTTGCTCTCCCAAAGGGAGTCTGGAGAGACAGAGGTAGGGAGCCCAAGGGTGAGAGTGACACCTTCTATGGCAGACCAGAGAGGGAATATCCTGGTCAAATGGTAGTATCATTTGAGCTGCTGGATCAAGGTTCACCTGAGGCCAACTCTACTTCAGTTATGTGGGCCAACACATTCCTTTTATTATTTAGGCCCCATTTCAGGTAGTTTTCTCTCATTTGCAGCACAAAGATCCTGACTCATACAGTCTCTCTGTTAGTCCTGGATAGAAAGCTTGCATTCTTAAACACAGGTGCCAACTTACCAAAGAGATTTCCTCCATGTTAGAACACAAACCACTGAGGCAAAGGGGAACTCTAAAAGAACACGGAATTCCAAACGACAAAACTGAAACCTCAGCCAGAAACCTGATCAGAGATGAGATGAATGGGCCCCCAGGTCTGGAGTCCACCCTCACCTGTGTAGGCCATATAGACAGGAGCTGACAAAGTTTGCATTATTTTTCCTAAGCATGGACATGTTATCACCAACTCTAACATATTATCTACTAAAGGAACGCATTGTATTTAATCAGTATCTTTTGTTTCTGGTCATCAGTGCTGTCTGTCTGAGATTAAAAACTCTTATAAAGAAGGAATTGTATCTGCTTAACCCACTTTACACAGAAGGTAACACAGAAAACATGCTGAAACCTGAGACATATTTTGTTGTGCAGCCACTGCTGATGATCTTACTCCTTCAAGCACATTCTGAGGCAAGGGTATAAAATGTAAACCCTTCCTTGGACCCCACTGACATTTTCCTGGAAGTCTTAAGTTAAAGCCAGGAACTGCTTCTTCCAAAGCTTTACTAAACAGTGATGATGTCCAAGGTCAAAATTATAAGACATCTTGGAGTTGAAGTTACTTATGCTTGTCTAAGGTCATCCACAACCTTTGGGCCACATAGGTTCCCACACACACACACGAACTCACACAAATTACTTTCACTCAAGGAAAAACCAGAACATTTGCCTGCTCTCAACAATAGGGAACAGTAAAGAAATTATGAGACTTGGAACCAAACAATCCAGCACCAGTCTTAACTGCTTCCTTTTTGATGGGTGACCTTGGGCAAGTTACTGAACCTCTCAACATCATATTTTTACTACAAAATGTCAATGATCATGCCTGACTCAAACACTTCTGAGGGTCCATGTGAAAATCGAAGATGACACTGTAATAGAGTTCACTGTCGATGAAAACGCATTCACTCTCTCCCTCTTTGCTGAGCAGGCAAACCTTTGGGGCACCTTCTTGATTCACCCTGTGCATCCTTCTTAAATACTATTCCTCCCTGAGCCTGATGGTAAAGTGAAATCGATGATATTTAGCAACTGTGTAAGCAATCTTCCAACAGGCCCAGCTCAACACTCCCCTATGAGGTTGGGGTTTAAAATCTATTCTAAAACTTTTTTTGTGTGAGAGTTACAAAATCCATTTCAAAACATAAAGCACATACAACAAGTACATGCTCTTTCACTCCAGAAGGATCTTCAGACCTAAAATGATTTACCATTATCTTCCTTCACTTAAAAGCACTGTCAAGCGCCAAGTTTCCCTGCGGCCTTGACAAAGCCTACGGTTCAGAGTTACACTGGGCTGCCCTATCTTCCTTGTTTTATGCCACCAAGAAATTTGACTAATGACCTTGAAATCGTAGAACTTTCAACTCTAAATGTAAGTCTTTTCCCAGACAAGATTATAGATACTATACTGACGTTCTAGTTCACCACAGAGAAGGAGGCAGTGGACAGTGATTCCCAAGGCCACTCAACTCACCTGAACCCAGCCAGGGTTTACTGACGGTCTGGTAAATGCGAGCCTCGATGCTGGGGACAAGAGTCGTTCAAAGGAGGGTGATGATTCTGGACCTCAATCATAAAGACCAAGAGAGGTGCTTTGTTTTGTTTTCAAATAAATAGGATTTGATTATTTTTATCACTTCTATCAAGGTATAATTTACATAAAGTAAAATTCACCAATTTTAAGTGTACAGTTCCATGAGTCTTGACATATAGACAAATAGATAGACAGACAGACAGTTGTGTAACTACCACCATCATCAACATATACAACATTTTTATCAGCCCATAAAGGGTTGCCTCATGCCTCTTTGCAGTAACGAATGGGATTGATTTTTAAATTGCGTAACTACTTTAAGTGACAAAAAAAGGGAGGAGGTCATTTAACCAAACAGACCCTCCAAAAACCAAATTTGAGACTATAAATAAAGGTGGGCCATGAAGTCAACGTTCCCACTAGAAAGCAGCCGCACGCCACTTAGTATAAGCTCTGCACCGGACGGCACTGAAAGCCCTGTTTAAAATGGTCTTTAATCCCGATCAGCCAGGGTGGTGGTAAGGGGCTTCTTTCAGTACTGGCCAAATCTACCAAAAATCAAAATTGCTTGCCAAAGTCCAAGGAGTGCCAGCCAGTGGAAGGGCCGAGAATAGGATGCTGGACCCCTGCAACAATGACTACACCTTTCTAGAGACAGGACCAAAGAGTGGCATACAGTCCTTGCAAATGTCATGGGCAAGAGAGAGTTGATTTCTAAAAATGGTCTGTCTTTCAATTCATATGGGAGGGTGACGATGACTACATATTTTGGAACTCAGATCACTGAATGCTCACCCCAAATTGCTTTTCTGACCAATTCAGATAGCAGAAATCCAAGATGGCTCTGAACAACTGAACAAAAGATGGTTTATCCAACATCTCCAAAACTCTTGCAGCTTCTAGTCTTAAATGTTAACACTTTATTTCTCTCACATTAGCCAACTAATTCATAAATGCTGTCTATTAAATATAGGCATGAAACCACTTTCTCAACAGATACCAACTCTTAGAAACACTGAGGAGCCCGCTTGAGTCATTGTCAGCATCCTTTCCAGTAGATGAACACGAAAGCACAGAGGAAGGCAGCGCTAGGCATCCCCTAAGTGTCCCAGGAAGAATCCATTCCTCAGCCTACTTAGTAGAGCCAGGAATAAAGAATCCTGAGGTTAAGTTCAGGCTGTGGGAGTTTTTAGTTATTGACTAGGAAATAACTGCCATGTGGTTGCTTCTTTTTATCTCATCTTGATTAGGTTATAATCAATACCCACATATCATTGCTAAAAATCAGACTCACTACAAACTTATCTAAATGTAAATGAAAACCATAAGTCAGGCACAGTTCTATTACACCCAAAGAAGACTGTGCAATGATACATCATTCATCTTCTTCTCATCTTTCAGGTATACCAGCTGCAACCAGGTGATGGCACCGACAAATTTATTTTGTACAAAAGTCAACAGAAGCATGTTGGTAGTTCATAGTGGTTAACCTTCAGAATTATGTGATTAGATCTGTCGAGTTCTAGTTACTTTTTCTCCCAAATAAAAGGTATCCAAAAAGGGAAGAAATCTCATCCATTCGTTTACTAAGTGTTTATTGAGAACATATTCTGTGTCAGGCACTGGATAAAACCTTTGCCTTTGGGGGGCTCACAGTACATTGGGAAACAGACAAGTACATGTTTTCAACATCTGTGACAACTGTGAATAGTAAATTCCAAATGCTGCTTTGGGGTGGAGAGAACATGATATCAGAGGAGTACTTACTGAGAAGGTGATCCTTGACTCAAGCCTTGAAAGATAAGGAAGAACAAAGTAGGATGGGGTGAGGCAAAGGAAGAGAGCAGCATGTGCGAAGCACAGCAGTGTGAGAGGCCAGTGAATTTTGGAACTGTAAGCAGCACAAGACATCTAGAGGGCAGGGGAAAAACGTAGGCAAGAGTGAGGTGTTCATAGTCAGCAGATGATGCATGTTTTAGAATCAGGAGATAGGATCACATTCTGTGGGCTTTTGAAGCCACCAAGAGATTTTAAGCAAAGGAGGGAGGTGCATGGCTTTCTGCCTTAGAACAATTGCCCTTGAGGTGGTCCAGGATGTGGAATGAAGAAGAGGAGATCTGGAGGCAGAGAGGCCAGTTCACTGACTATTGCAATAGTCCAAGCAAAAGATTATGAGAACCTGAATGAGGAAAGTAAAAGTAGAGATGGAGAGGAAGGAATGATTCAGGAAGCATTTAAGAGAATTTTCTAACAGGACCCAGTGACTAATGGTACATTGGGAATGAGGGAGAAGTAGAAGTCTAGGATTACTCCAAGGTTTGTGATTTGAGTGATTGGTGATTCACCCAGATAATAAACACAAAAAAGTACAATTTTTAGGGAAAATCAAAAAAGTGGCTATTTAAGCATACTAAATTTGAGTTGTCTGTAACAGAGCTGTCTAGTGACAGGAATTTGGATATAGAACTCGGGGGTAAAATTTTGTCTGAAGAAAAAAGATGAAAATTTGAAGTGCCTAAAATTGACAAGAGTCTAATATCTAGAATACATAATGAACTCCTGTAAATCTATCAAAAATAAAAAGAGGAACCTTAAACAGAAAAATGGGCAAAGGACAGGAACAGGCAACTAATAAAAGGAAAGCCCCAAATCTCTTAAGCATACAAAGAGACGCTCAATAGTAACAGGAGAAATGAAACATCAATACAGCAATTGTATATTACTCTCTATCTATTGCACTGGGAAAAAAGTAGAAAGCTAAACAACATAAAGTGTTGACCTAGATTTGAAGATGCAGCAACTTGTCAGGGAAGCAGACTAAGGAAGCCATTCTAGAGCACAATCTTAACAGTATTTGGTCAAATTTGGTCAAATTAAGTATAGACATTCCCTCTGACCCAAAACTTCTGCTTGTGGATACATATCTCAAAGAAATTCTCACACAAATTCCAAGAGGCACTATGCAGCTCTATTCAGTGTGGCGGGCAGTAAGAGGCAGCCTGAGCTTTCATGGCTGAGGGAATAGAGAGGTGAAACGTCATGGATGCACACCATGGACTGCTATGCAGCAGTTAGAAGCAACATACCAGACACACACACAGAGCAACTGAGAGGATCTTAACACATAGTCTTTGGTGGAAAAAAGTAAGAAACTAAATACAATCTATTACACAGTACTAGTCACAATAATTTAAAATACTTGCAAACAGGAACCCTCATACACTGCTGGGGGGAATGCAAACTGGTGCAGCCACTAAGGAAAACAGTATGGAGATTTCTCAAAAAATCAAAAATAGAAATACCACATGCTCCAGCCTTTCCACTTCTGGGATTTACCTAAAGAACATGAAAACACTAATTCAAAAAGATATATGTACCCCTATGTTCACTGGAGCATTATTCACAACAGCCAAGACTTGGAAGCAACCTGGTGCCCATCAATGGATGAATGGATAAAGAAGATGTGGTATATATATATACACATACATATATATATACACACACACAATGGAATACTACCCAGCCATAAAAAAGATGAAATTGTGCCATTTGCAACAATATGGATGGACCTTGAGGGTATCATGCTAAGTAAAATAAATCAGAGAAAAAAATCATATGATTTCACTCATATGTGGAAGATAAAAAAAACAAACACATAGATACAGAGAACAGATTGGTGGTTACCAGAGGGGAAACATGTGGGGGGAGAGCGAGAGGGGTAAAGGAGCACATATGTATGGTGACGGATGGAAACTAGACTTTTGGTGGTGAACACAATGCAGTTGTACAGAAGCCAAAATATAATGATGAACATCTGAAATTTACATAATGTTATAAACCAATGTGACCTCAATAAAATAAAAAAATAAAATACATGCAAATAAAACAATATACACAAACCAAAGGATACCCAATAAATACATTTTTGTGGTTATCTATGGGGAGAAGGTAATCAGAGAAAAGAGAAATACATTTTTTTTTAAGAAGAAGAAATGAGCCTCCCATTGGACAAATTATGAAAGAATTGTTCAATGATGAGTGTGGTTAACTCAACTATCTATACCTGAGGTCCAAAAAAGAGGGGAGAGGATGAGACTGGAAGATAAGTGGAAATTCCCAAAAAGATTGGCCACGTGCTAGTTATACTGGCTAGTCTTGTTAGCCCCGATCTACTCTAGAGTTCCCATTTCATTCAGTGCCCATCTCTGCCCTGCTCTCTTCCTAGGAGGCTGAGCTCCACAGGTTGCCCTCTGGCTTCCAGTTGGGTTTGGTCAATTGGAGGCATCAGCAGAAGATCAGAGGGTGGGAAAAGAGATGTTGGGGTATTTGTACCTCCCTGACAAGTTCAGTTCCTGTTTGGCAGCCTGTCTTTCACAACTCCAGACCTCACCAGGCTATGGTTACCCTGATCCCTTTTTTTGACCCTTCAGTCCCAGGGGAATTAACAGCTTTCTGCTATTGTAAGTCCCGGGGTGCCTCTTCATCTCTTCTTGATTTTTTTGGTTTCCTTAATTAACTTCTCCCATACTTTATGGACCAGATTATTAACTTACTACTATTAAATTCCCTTTAGTAAACCCTTTTGGAGGGTGACATCTCTTTTCTGCCTTGACCCTGACTTAGTCAGCTATGGAGGGTTTCAGAGCAATAACTACTATGATAAAGGGCTTTTTTTTTCTTTTAATATAGGCTATACTTGAACATATTTATCTGCTGAGGCAAAATAATTCCTATCATTCTATAGCAGAAGCAATATATGGGAGACTAGGTAATTACATATTAGCTCATAACACTCTCTCCCATTACTGTCGTGCATCATGACTAGTCTTGGAGACAAAATAGCGCAGATCTAAAGGATGCAGCAAGCACCAAGGTCATTGCAGATCAGTAGACACTTGCATACTTGCAGGATTAACACTATCTGTATTCCAATGACCAGTTGCATATGTTGAAGATAAAGCTACAGTACATATTTCAGATTGGGAATTGGCAACAAATAGCTATAGACTTCATTCTAAAAAATAAGCATTTTCATATGGGGTGAAAGAGGCCCAGGATTATGGGCCATTTCTAATCCCAGCATCCTAGCCAGGTCCAGCTGTGTGTTTCTAATCTTTGGTCCTACCGATAACCTCCTCAGAGAGTCCTTCCCTGGCTACCTTATCTAAGCAGGATGTTCTATACCCACCAATTATTATTGCATCAAGTTCATTTCCCCTGCGCATGTGTTACAATTTGTATTTATATATATATATATATATATATATATATTTTTTTTTTTTCCCTAAAGATTGGCACCTGGGCTAACAACTGCTGCCAATCTTTTTTTTTTCTGCTTTATCTCCCCAAACCCACCCCCGTACACAGTTGTATATCTTAGTTGCAGGTTCTTCTAGTTGTGGGATGTGGGACACCGCCTCAACGCAGCCTGACGAGCGGTGCGACGTCCGCGCCCAGGACCCGAACCCTGGGCCGCTGCAGCGGAGCGCGCGAACTTAACCACTCAGCCACGGAGCCGGACCCCGTATTTACATATTTTTTTCTTTACTTGTTATTGCTTGTCTTCTCCACTAGACTGCAAGTTCCACCACGACAAGGGACAGTGGTGTAGGACCTAGAAGTCCCTCAATAAAGACTTCTTGTGTGAATAAACGGTGAGGCACAAGGGTGGCACAAAGAACAAATAAAATAGAGGATAGACGAGCATTAATTCTCTTCACCTCCCTATTTGGGAGTGGTGGACCTTATATGGCCTCCCTTGTAGTCAAAACGATTTTCAGATCTGGCTCCCTTGCCCTGCATGCAAGGATGCTGGTCTCATTTGAGGCTGTAAATATCTCTAATGAGGAGGGCTCAAGTCTGTGTGTGCTTGCCTTGTTTTGCACAGCATGCAGCACAGCCCCAAGCACAGATGGACACTTCATAAATATTATTGAAGGATGATGACACAAAGGATTATTTAATAGCTTCGCATGGGGTGGAGACAGACTTCAGGCCACAAAGATACTTTGAATGTGCTTTACTTCTCAAATCATTTGAACCAAAATGATTTCAGCAACACAGACTCATCTGTAACCACAAATCACACACATTCAGAATGATAAAGCCCAAAAGAAGGCCATTTTCAAGGCTGAAACTGTATTATTCTGGGGTAAATGGAATCCTTGTTTTAGTGACATTGTAAGGGTAGAAATTAAAGACGCTGAAAGTCTTCCCTCAGGGGACAACAATTATCTGTGAATAATGAAAGTTTGTCTGAATAATTCATCAGTTTCAAGGGTGCAGGCCTCCCTTATTCTGGAATCCCAGGAGCTTAGGCAAGTGCACCATTTAATGTGTCTCAGCTACTCAATTGTCATTCTTCCGGGACCAGGCATTTATAGACACATTCTTATGATTTTATTAATTAAAAAAAATAATAACCTGTGTGGGAACCCACTGGCAAGATAAATTTTGAAGCCTCATTTATTTTACCCAAGAAGAAAGAAGCTTATAAAGTGTCCATCATGAGAAGCCACCTGGGAGCTACACAACAGATCAAGTACCCAAAACAAGTCACGTCAGAGCCCCACAGAATTCTGAATCCCGACCAGCAAGCATGAATAATCCTTTTAAATGATCACTTACATATCAGAACAGGTCCTTTGTGAAATTTCTAACCAAGGCCTCTGGTTTCTGACTGAAACAGAGACTTATTCGGAAGGGAGGATAAAACGAAATCAAGAACTACTGGGAAATCTCCACGAGAAAAGAGGACAAATAGTTTTTGTTGTCAGAATGAAAGCAGCCTCTCCTGGCCAGGGTTTGGAAAGTTGCCGACTACCCCATGGGAGAGATGGGCAATATTCTCAACTGGTTTCTCAGGGACCATCCTGATCAGGTTGCATTTACTGAGCAGACGCAATGGTAAACTAAATCAGAAGACCTAGTTTCACTTTCTTCTTAGCTGTGCAACCTTGTGCAAGTCACTTAACCTCTCTAATAATTGGTTCAACATCTTTAATATGTTGAGAGTAATGCCCACCCAATTACCTCACTAAATTATTGCAAAGATCAAATGTATGAAAGTTCTTTCTAAATTGTAAGATTCTAAGTGGAAGGTGTTATTATTAAATGCTCTTCCACAATATTAAATAACCTCCAGGACACTGGGGATCCTATATGACCGTGGGCTCTCAATTTCTAGTGATGGTTCCATTTTTGCCTTGTTCTCTACAGTTTCACTGAATTTTTTTATTTTTTTTGGAAAGGAAGGCTATAAGCAAAGGCAAATGGAAAAAAAAACATGGAATCATATCTGTTTGTATGTATGCACCTTCTCTTTGGTGCTGCTAGGCAAGAATTTTAAGCTGAGGTTGGTTCATCCTTGTGGACTTGATATCAATATCACCTGAGGGAGAGAAGTAAAGGGCGGGGGCGTCCGAAGGTATGTGATTTCCTCCCCTTCGGTGGAAGAATACAAAGTGACTTACACAAATCAGTTACATCTTTAATTACTAGCAGCAAAGAACTGGAAAATTAAATTTATAAAACTATTCCATTTACAACAGCATCAAAATATATAAAATACTCAGGGATATATAAAATACTCAGCAAAAATTGTGTAAGAACTCTACACTAAACTACAAAGCATACTTAAGAGAAATTAAAATACAAAGTAGGTAAGAGAAATTTTAAAAAACTAAATAAATTGAGAGATATACCACATTCATGGTCTGGAAATCTCAATATTATTAAAATGCAATTCTTTCCAAATTGCTCTATGGGTTCAACACAATCCCAATTAAAATTCCAGTAGGCTTTGGGAGAAATTGACACGTTGATTCTAAAGTGGACATAGATATGCAAACAACCTGGGACAAAGAAGAAAAGAGAGTTGGGGGAGTCACCCGATTTCAATATTTACTTTGAAACTTCAGTAATCAAGACAATGTAGTACGGCATAAGGATAGACAAATAGATCATTGGAACAGAATAGAGAATCCTGACATAGACCAACATATAAATGGGCAACTGGTTTTTAACAAAGGCACTAAGGGGAAAGTAAATTTTTTTCAATAAATTGGGTTAGAACAACTGGATATGGGGAAAAAGTTAACCTAGACCCTTGCCTTACACAACAAACAAAATTAATTCAAAATCATCGTAGACTTAAATGTAAAAATTAAAACTACAACAATTCTAGAAGAAAATACAGGAAAAACATCTTTCTGACTTTGCGGTGAGCAAAGATTTCTTACAGAGGACAACAAGTATATACTGACCATACAAGAAAAAAATAATAAATTGGACTTCATCAAAATTTAAAACTTAGGCTGATCAAAAGACACCATTAAGAATATGAAAAGGCAAGCAACAGGCAGGGAGAAAATATTTGTAACATATATATATCTGACAAAAGACTTATTACCCAGAATATATAAAGAACTTCTATAATGAAATAAAAAAGACAATCGAATTTTTTGATTGAGCAAATACATTTTAAAGAGGTACATTAAAAAGTTACACCAATGGACAAAAAGAATGCGAAAATGAGCTCAATATCATTACTTATTAGGACGATGCAAATCTAAGCCAAAACGAAATAATATTTTGCACTCACTAGAATGGCTAAAATAAAAAAGAGTGACAACACCAAACCCTGACAAGGATACAAAGCAACTAGAACTCTCACATATTGCAAATAAGAGTGTAAAATGGAAAGCAGTTTGAAAGTTTTTTGTAAAATTAAACATACATCTACCCTACAATCAGCATTCTACTCCTAGATAATTTACCCGGGAGAAATAAAGATGGGCCCACAAAAAGACCTGTATAAGAACACTCATAGCAACACGATTCATAATAGCTAAGAACTGAAAACAACCCAACCCAAATGTCCACCAATGGGAAATTGGAAAATAAATTGTGATGTATTCATACATTGGCATACTACTAACAACAAAAGGGAATGAACTAGTGACACAGGCAGTGGATGTGGGTGAATCAAAAAATATACCTTAAGTGAAAAAACCAGTAGCAAACAAGTACATAGTATATAATTCTATTAATCTAAATATAGCAATAGAAATTATGACAATCATTGCCTCTGGGGAATTGGAAGGAGGCACAGCGGAACTTTTTGGGGTGATGAGAATGTTCTATATCTTAATCTGGGTGGTTGTTACACAGACCTATACATTTTCTAAAACTCATTGAATTGTACCCTTAAAATTATTCATTTCACTGTGTATAGATTTAACCTCATGAATGACTTAATGAATGAACAACACCATAAGAAAATAACCACACAAATCCAGAAGGTGAGATTCTGCAGGACAACTGGTCAGGTCTCTTCAAAAGTCATTGTCAGTACGTAAAAAAGGAAAGGATTGTGCTAGATTATAAAAAACTTGAGGGACTCAACCACCAGATACGACATACAGTCTTGGATGGGATGCTGCTTTGGGCAAACCATTCATTAAAGGCATTTTGGGGATACTTCAGGGAAATTTGAATATAATCTTAGTTTCAGATGACATAAAAATGTATTAATACAAAGTTGGAGATTGTTGATGGAAAAGAAAAAGCAAGTTATACAGCAATATGTATTTTCAGATTTCTTTTTGGTATTACAAAAAGGCAAATATATTATATATTATACATATTACATATATTATGTTATGTATATCACATATGATTTATAATTCATGTGTATATTACATGTGTATAGAATGAGATCCAATAGGGAACATAAATTTATCTATTAACACAGGCAACTGAAGGAGAGGGATAGAATGTTTACATTTTCTTATTTTTGTGTTTTTTCTAACTTTCCACCATGCACAAATACTGCCTCCATAAAAATATATGTTGCTTGAAAATATTAGACTCTGAAATTCACTGTTATAAGACAAGGCGAAAGACAGTTGGGAGGATAGGGCAAGGAGAAAGAAATTGAATACTGTTTGATCTGCTAAGTGAACCTCCTGTTGGGCACTGTCCACACATAGCTCATTTCATCCTCACAACAAACCTATAATGTATCATCCTTGTGTTCCCAGAGCTAATGAGGATATAAGCTGGCATTTTAACATAATATTATCTGACCTCAAAACCCATGTTCTTCCCACCTCACCTACATATTTAGTAAGTTTTATTACCAAACATGGATGAATTATTTACTTTGCAACAGGCACTCCATTAAATGTTTTACATCAATCATTTCATTCCTACCTCCTGTCAATCCATGTAAGGATGATACTATTATTATCCTCACTCTAAAGATAAGAAACTGAGGCACAAAGATCAGACAAGTATCCCAAGTTCCCACAGCTAAGTGGCAGAAACAAGAATCACGTTCAGGCCACCTGGTTATTCACGCTCCTACCCAGGACACTACAGTATGTCTCTAAGTTTCCATGCTTTCAACGAGCTCCCAATGGAGAAGGAAAGAATGAGCGACAGCTAGCACCAAAGAGGACGTGCATATCAGAGGCCACCATGAAGCTTTTCACAGTAACATCCTTGCTTACCTGTCCAGGGCCGTGCTGGTGGGCATACTCCTCCCAAACCCTCGGACCCCCATCTGACGGAAATATGGAATGCAAGGGAGGTTGGCGGCAATGATGGCCAGGGAGTCGGAAGGACTCACAAAGAAGCCATTTTGGCCTAGGATCATATAACGGTCCTGTGGGAAAGAATGTGTGAAAATGATCAGACAGAGGCACCTGCAGCTAGCGGCCCATTCCCAAAGTCATCACAAGCCACTTTACTGCCATTCTGGATTTAAACAACCTAAAACAACTTGAATGTGGCCAAAGAAAGCATGGGAAACCTTTTAAATGCCTGAATATTGTAAATCTCAGGATCTTGATGCAACTAGGAACGCGTCCCACTTGTTGAAATGTGGATGACTACCTCAGGCTACAGTGGCCTCCGTATTCTGAACTCACACTTTCCCCCCAACATAATGGAGAACAGGAGTTATTGCTGAAATAGCTAGTTCCTTAATGTGGTACTTTCAACAAAACCAGCTATAAATAAAGATTTATTGCATGAATAATTTTTTTAAAGAAATAACCTCTTTATAACATAATGCTCACCTGGAACTAGGGAAAGTAATGGTTATTTAATTGCAATATTTAGCCATTAAACAGAAGAGCAGATGCAGAGCCAGTTAGGGTTCATATGCCCCATACACGTCAGCCCAAGATGTGTTCGTTAATTCTCTGGTTTCCAATGCTTGCCTCATTATGTGGTAAAAGGGTCCGCAGGCAGAAAACTTTCCTACTTACCCCGTCAGCATCAAATGCAGCTCCAAACCCATATTCCCCTCCTTTCATAGCTTCCAGAAGGGTTGTTGCATATGTCAGGTTTGGGTCAGGATGCTGCCCTCCAAAATCTTCCAGGGGAACACAGTTTATTGCAGAGTTGGCTGGGGCCCCCAGCTCATCACACAGGACTTTTCTCACGTAGGGTCCCATAACTAAAAAAAGATACACAGCAATGTAAAATCTTTGCAGAACCCGCCAAGGGTGTTTTGTTCTGGTTAGAACAAGGAAGACCATTTACTAGCACAGGAAAAAAAAAAAAAAGATAAAGTCTACAAGCTTTTTCAAGACACAACACAGAATAATATTTACTTCAAGTACTATTCTTTGGGCGTCTACCATGTGCCAGTTACACTGTAGGCGTATGGAAGATGCATTCAATAATTCAGTAGCATGAAACTTTTCTCCAAAACTTTTCTAAAATGTTGCCAGAAAGAAATCAACTACTTAATAATGATTCATTGTATTAAAAGCTTTAGCTAAACATATGCAAAAGCACTAAAGGGCTCTAGCAATGTTCTTTGTCTCTGCAATCATTTTAACTTTGCCAAGTGTATAATTAAACACTCTAAACCAGTGAGGCATGTAAAACTAAGCACACTTTACAAAATAAATGCTAAGGAATAGTGCTTTCCAGTTCAACACACGTATATGGAGTGCCTAACATGGAATACATACGTTAGGAATGGAGGGGATCATTCTCAAGGGACCCAGAGCACAGAGCTCCTGCATTACTGGGCTCTTAGGCTAGTCCCGGGATGAGTCAAATCTACAGGAGAGTGACTGCAATGGGAAGACTAGTGCCATTCAATGTATAGTTATGAAATAATTAGATCCAGTGGCTTAAGAGAAGGAATGACCACAGATAAGGCCTCGGGAAAGAGGCAGCATTTCTAGGGGGACATGAAGAAAGAATATACATTTGACAAGTGTGCAGAGTGGGGATGCCATCCAAACGGAAAGAACATTATGAACAAGGGAACAGAACCGAGGTGGAACATACAGCACATTTGGGAAGCGGCATGTAATCCTGTAAGCTGAAATATATGTAAAGTATAGCTTTCTATTTATTTTCCACTAATACAACACAGACCTCAAACAGTGAACACCTCTTGATTTTGCCTGCCGAGCACCCATTTCTCCTTCCTCTAGTAGCAGCATTGTGGGTTTTCTTTGGAGAAACAATCCTTTTCCCATCTCAGTTCATGTGATCTGGACATGGCTAAATTCCGCTTCCCCCAAGGCTGGGGAGGTGACCTGGGTCTGCCCAATCAGTGTCCTCCATCCCCAGCCAGAGTGATGGGTTCAGAGATGGACACATGATACAAGCCAGGCCATGAGGCTCAACCCAGAAATATTGCTAAAACTATTCGAAAAGAGAAACTGTCTTCCTTCTAAGCCAGAGATAATACTAAAGGAAGAATATGAAAGATCCCTTTCTGGAGAATATGACCAGCCCAACAGGAAGGAACGAAAGAGTAAAATCCATGAAGGATAAGCTCCACACATGGGCTTAGAACGCCCCCCAAATTTTTTTAGTGCCTCACTCTTAAACATGCCAGACAGTCAAGCATCACCAAACTTCTAAGAAATCCATTTACCATGAGACCAAAATAAAGAGTATAGAACAACCTGGAGAAAATAGGAACTATACAGGGAGAAGAAAACTTTTAAAGTACATATCAGGAGTATCCTAATAGAGATCAAGAAGATATGATAGAATAGCTAACATTGAAAAGACAGACAATACCAAGTGCTGGTGAGAACATGGAGAAACTGGAGCCTTCATACATTCCTGGTGGTGCAAATGGTACAGACACTTTGGAAAACACTGGGCAATTTCTTATAAAGTTAAACATACACTTATCATATGATCCAACAATCTCACTCCTAGGTATTTACGTAAGTCAAATGAAATCATATATCCCCATAAAGACTTGTTCACAAATGTTTATATCAGCTTTGTTTGTAGTAGCCCAAACCTAGAAATAACGTTGATTATATCAACTGGTGAATGGAAAACAAACTGTGGTACATCCATACAATGGAATACTACTCAGCGATAGCAAGGAATAGAACTACTGATACAGACAGCTCCATGAATGAATCTATGAAACTTCATGCTGAGTTAAAGAAGCCTGAAGCAGAAGCCTGCTTCCACTTATATGGCTTTCTGGAAAAGGAAAAACTACGGCAGCAGGAAGAAGATGAGTGATTGCCAGGGGTGAGGAATAGAGGAATGTTTGACTACAAAGGACCACAAGGAAAGTGAGGGAAACATTTTATATCTTGATTATCATAGTGGTTACATAACTGTATGTGTTTGCCAAATCTCATCAAATTGTATACCTATGAGGTGTCAATCTTACTGTATACAAATTATACCTCAGTAAACCTGACACTAAAAACAAAGATATGGCATTTATGAAACATAAATAGGAAACTATTTTGTAAAAGAGATTATTTGGAAAAAAAGTTTTGGGAAATTAAAAATAAGATAGTGAAACTGAAAATCTTAAAGGAAGGACTTGAAGATAAAATTGAAAAAAATCTCCCAGAATGTAGCACAAAATAAAGGGAAGAAAAATGGTTGGTGGTGGGGAAAAATTAGATAATTAAAAGGTCAATCCAGTAGGGCCAATATCTAAACAACAGCCATTCTGGAAAGAAAGGAAAGAGAAAATAACGGAGGAAATCATCCAAGAAGTAATTCAAGAAAATTTCCCAGAATTAAAGGACACAAGTTTCTAAATTAAAACACTCCTCTAAGTGCCCAGCACAATAGAGGAAAATAGTCCCATGCTAAGATTAATCATTATGAAATGTAGGAGCACTGAAGATAGGTCAAAGTCTGTAAAAGCCTCCAGAGGATAAAAAGGATAGATTTCATACGACAGATCAAAAATCAGAACAGCATCAGACTTCTTAAGTTCAATACGAATGGCTGTAAAGCAACGGATCAATGCCCTCAAACTTTTGAAGGAAAATAACATCCAACCTAGCTTTCTATATCCAGACAAGTATCAGTTAAGAGTAAGCATAGAAAAAAGACATTTTCAGATATGCAATGACTCAAAACATTTACCTCCCATGAATTTTCTCTCACAGAATTCTGTGAGAATGAGTTCTACAAAACATAGGAGCAAATCAAAAAAATGTAGGACAAATACTCCAGAAGTAGGAGAGTCAACATGAGACAGGGATAAAGGGAGTTCCTAGAATGATGATAAGGGGATATTGCAGGATGACAGCAGGCTCAGAGAGCAACCAGCACAGAGCAGAGCAGAGCAGAGGTCTCTGGGAAAAGGAAGTGAGAGAAGGTGTAGACGCTGGGAGAATATGGGAGTCATAGTGGTAAATACACCTAACAAACACTAAACAATGAGAAAACAAGACAATTACTAATCCCAAGGAAATAAAAAAATGCAATAAAAAAATGTAATGACAGTGTTGTGCATGGCTCAGCAGTGTTAGGATACTGTAGCCACTGGATAGTGATTTCACCAAAACGACGATATAATTAGTTTAAGTGTGCTTGGATTTAGTGAGTGGAGAGGGTGAAAAAGAGCTACAACCTCATCTTCTAAAGTATGAAGTCAGTAAAGCCCCAAACTGAAAAATCAGCAAGGAGCAGCATATTCGTGGTATTCAGTAACAGGGAGAGACATACTTAAAAAAAAACAAAAGCTAAAAGTTTAAAAGAAAGAAAGCTTTCTCTGGAAAGTAGGTAATTGGGGGAAGGAGTTGGGGCAGAATTTTTTCATAATAAACTTTGAACTCTTTGTTTAAATTAGGTGCATGTACCACAATCAAATGTTTTTTTAATGACTACGGTTTTAATATATCCACTCCACACTCTTCCCAGGCATCGCCTCAAAGACATTTGTTCCACTTTTGTTTTCATTTGCATCAAAAGAGAGAAAGCAGAGCCCTGAAGTTTTCCCGAGCATTCTAAATATCTGAACATAAACATAGTGTCAATATCTACAAATCCAACGTTCCTCATAATCCCTGAAACCCAACAAGTGTAGAGGTCTCCTTAACATTTCCTCCCTGTCAATGGTAGAAGACCACGACCTTACCTCCGTGCATCGCATCTACGCGGATCTTCAGTTGACCCGGCCCAGTCAGTAAACTCTTAATGGCATTAAAGTCAAAGATGGTTCGAAGGAGGTTGAGATAGATATCCACCGGGTCCACTATCTCCACTAAAGATAGGAAAACAAAGGGAAACATCAGTGACCAGATCCATGAAGGACACTTGGAAGCATAACAAGGAATCACGACTCAGCATGAAATTCTGATCACAATCCCAACATAATCCCACAAACTATGTGGGAAGCAAAGCATCCATTTGTAGACAAAAATCACAAATTGAAGCACAATCAAGATGTTACAACCTTTTAAGGTGATCAACAGGTATAAATAATATCAAGTTATAAATTCTTCTTTACAAGTGAAAAATCAACCACAAGAATAAAGTAGTTAAGATAAAACTGTGTCTGTTATCCCTACTCCCACCTCCTCTCCTCCACCTCCCTCCTCCAAAATGCACACACCTCAATGCTAAGAGGCATCTTGGCACATCCAGGTACCCCTCCTGTGGGGGTTGGCCAAAGAATGACTCAGCTGGTGTTAAACAAATCAAGGAGTGACCTCAGCACTGACCCCTATTTTCCAAATGCCATTGTGCCAACTAGATCCAGATTCAGAAGTGGTGATGAAGGATATACTTCTGACTTTGTGTGAAGTCTCTTGCATGCCAAATCTACTGAAAATTTCAGGGCAAACGCCAGATATTTAGAAACCCTCATAAAACACAAAGGTTCTCCAATATCCTGCACCACCCAGTGCCCAGGAATCCAAAGCCAGTCTCTTCCATTTATCTGACAGATACATAAAACCCAGAGTACGTTACATTTTTCTAATGTGGCAGTTAGTACATAATTAATACTCAGAATGTACTTTACCTAGAAGTAGTAAATATTTGACTCTTTAGACACTAAAATTTGTCCACCAGCCCTGCTTTTTAAATTTGCAGTTAAATTTTGAAAATTGTGTATACTTTTTTTCAAATTTTTCAAATACATACTACTTTGGAATCCTGAAACTCTTAAGTTGCACTAAAGTTATTACCAAACCACTTTTTAATAATTTTCAGTAAGTCCAGTTGAAATATGGATGAGATTTTCATATGTAATGTGAAACTACCCCTTCATCTGGTCAAATACACAACTAAAAATATTTTTCCTTGCACTTAAATCAATGTGGTACTTGTGTCCATTCAAATATAACATAATTACTTTTAAGGGACACAGATAGTTTTTAATCATCTTTTGACATGAGGAGGATATTAATCTATAAAATAAAGTAATTAAAATTAATCTATATGAACTATACACCTAAAAATGGTTAAAATGGCAAACTCTGTGTTATGTATATTTTACCACAATAAAAAAATTAACATAGAAAATAAAAGGTTATGTCCTGAATATGTTAGAAGTCAGAAGTTTATACTCTACAGTATAGGATAACATTTTTGGTAGTTTCACTCTGGTTCTTTAATTCTTGAATCACTTGCCTAAATACATTTGGTATTTATAGCAGGTGGCACAATACCAAACAGAAATGTAAAAAGCAAGTAGAATTCTGTGAAATTTGAAAGTTCACATCACATGGTTCACGCTCTTGACCCTTTAAATAAAAGGCCAAGGACTGACTTGTTCCCAATTAAGTCAAGCCTTGCTCAACATTTAAAAAAGCAAGAACACAGATCTAAATTATCCCAAACAATTATCTCCAAATTCCTCTTGGAGCCAGGGAATCTCTCTACCCACCTCCTGGTATCTGAAGTATTTTAGAAAACTCATCAAACTAGCAATGTGGCTGCAGCAATGGGCCTGAATCTGAGCTCACCAAAGATCCGGGTCTCTTGGACAACTAATGAAATTGTGAAGACATCAAAAATAAATAAATAAATATAACTTCTTCCTATGATAAAGCCTGATTTTTCTCAGTCATCTTATTTTCCAGTCCTTCCAAATGTATGTAATCAAGCATGTTTAAATATTTTGTTTAATATAATATATCCCTTGCTTTTAGTTGTCTCATTATGTAGGGGTGTGTGTGTGTGTGTCTGTGTGTGCACATGCTCCCAACTAGCTTAATAAAAGCAGGCACCATTGCTTCCAGTATCACATGGCTTTCAATTAATTTCTGCTGACTAGCTAGGCAAACAATTGATTCAAAATCTTTCAAGAAAAATGTGGCAGAGTTGGCCCAACACTGTGACTCCAGAATAGTGCATTTCAAGCTCTTCTCTGACCCTAAAATACCATGTGGCCATGAGCCACGTATTTCATCTTTTTAGCTAAGTTAAATTACGTGTAAAATTTAGGATACCATCTTAACACTAACTGCATTTCAGCTTATAGGGGTATTAAAAGAGCAAAAAAATGCTAGTTTTATTGCTACTTGCATGCCTTCTAGGAAAAGGCAATAGGATAAAATAGAAGGGGGAGAAATGATATGCATCTACATGGTATTAATTTTGTCATGTGGTTCAATATTAATATATAAAATGAAAGGCTATAATCTGAGTACTTTAGAAGTTTTATTCACTCTACAATGTAGAATAATATTTTTGGCAATTTCATTCTGGTTCTTTAATTCTTGACCCACTTGCCTAAATTCAGTTGGTACTTACTGAATTCCTTTGTAAAATCTCCTAACATGGTGCTTGACATGGAGCAGATAATCAATAACTGTGCATTGAATCAGGCTGAAATGTCTGGTTCCAGCGTGGAAAAGAAACGCCTACGTTCCATGGGAAATTTCAATAACTACCTTATTTGGTCTCTGCTTAATTATCCAAGATATTCTAGCACCTTCACCTTATTCGCTTGAAAAAACAAAGGCATATTTTGGCAATTCACAGCCGATTCTTGGGACACTGTCGAAGAGTCAGCCATGAAACTTTTCCTATGTCGAAAATTATAGAGCATTTGGAAAGTGGTTTTTGAAAGGTGCCAGTTCTGAATATCTTGGCTGCTCTCCTTTCCCTCTGCACCACGTTCAGATTGCATCTATTTATCAAGTGTCACTCCCGAGACTGCTAATTCAATTGCTTTCATGTGTGCTCTCCCCTGCAGAAACCAGTCAGCCCCATCCACCGAGTTATTCTGACTTCTTCAGAATATGACCTCTCTATTACCTCTAAATGGTTTGAATTTGTTCTCCAGGTCAAATTCTTGTCTTCCTAGTCGAGAGAGGTCAATTCGAAGATCAGGGCATATGGCATATTCCTCAATTGTTTTGCTGATCTGATAGATTTTGTCTGAGACGACATCTGGCGCAGGACCTAAAATTTGAAAATAATGCATCACCAAAAGTAAATTTTTTAAAAAGTGTCCAGAACTTCAATCAGAGAGAAATGTTAGCTCCTCCTCCACAAAGCAGGAGAAAGATTCATTTGTTCTCCAAACAATGGACAACGTTCACAGGTCAATTAGCCTTGATATTTCTCAGGCTGTATTCTCGCGCTATGGAGGAAATTTGGTCAGCCTCACCTGTTCTATGTAGGCTAATAACCTACATCTTTGTTTGTTTTAATCCACTTCTAAGCAATGATACATCTTCCCTAAAAATAGTATCACACCTGCCAGGGAGACCCGCTTATGTAATCAGCTTTATTCAGGATATGAGGCACAAACAGGATATGCATTTGACAGAAGTGAGGTATTCCAGATTCAAACCGTGGGCTTCCCAATGCACCCAGAGAAAGAAAATAGGATTTCCACTCCCACATGCTGCCTAGTTGATGCGTGAGCTTACCAGGGTAAATTATTTTCCCCAACTCACACTCTCTAGTGACTCCCAAGTTTAGTTTGTTTGTTTGGGGTTTTTTTGCTTTTTCACAGAAACTATGATTATTTAGATTTTTTTTTCACTTATTAGGGGTTTTTTTATTGAGGTCATAATAGTTTATAACATTGTGAAATTTCAGTTGTACATTATTGTGAGTCGCCATATATGTGTGCCCGTTTACTCCTATGCCCACCCTCAACCGCCTTCCCCTCTGGTACCCACTAGTCTGACCTCTTTGTCCATGTGTTTGTTTATCTTCCACATGTGGGTGAAATCATACAGTGTTTGTCTCTGGCTGGCTGGCGTATTTTGCTTCGCATCATACCACAGTGCCACAAGTTTCATCCATGTTGTTGCAAATGGGACGATTTTGTCTTTTTTTATGGCTCAGTAGCATTCCGTTGTATATATATATCACATCTTCTTTACCAATTCATCAGTCGATGGGTACTTAGTGACTCCCAAGTCTTTTAAATGATGTTTAACTAAAAATATCTGATGCATTTCCTCAGAAGGTCAAGCTAACAACTAAGCTATGACAGATTTTAAATGAATTGAACGTGAAATCAATAGTTGTCCTTTAGTTAGTCTTTTCTTTTTAATTTTTACATCTTAATGCAAGCCATTTTAGATTTATTGCAACCAGATTGGGAATGAAATAAATATATAGATTGAAAGATCTAAAATATAAATCATAGACGTATAGATAGGTACATCGATAGCTTTGAGTATTAATTTCACTTGTCAACTATATTATAATTTTCAACTGAACAGAAATTATTCCTTGATTTCTTTTCATCAAGAGCTGCAATCCTTCAAGCTGCACTGTCCAATACAATAGCCACCAGCCACACGTGGCTATTGAGCACTTGAAATGTGGCTAGTCAAACTGAGATGTGCCAGAGCCAGCCCTGTGGCATAGTGGTTAAGTTTGGCATGCTGTGCTTTGGCTGCCTGGGTTCACAGGTTCAGATCCTGGGCATGGACCTATACCACTCGTCAGCCATGCTGTGGCAGTGACCCACATATAAAATGGAGGAAAATTGGCCCAGATGTTAGCTCAGGGCTAATCTTCCTCAGGAAAAACATTTAAAAATTGAGATGTGCCGTAATTGTAAACTATGTACCAAATTTTGAAGCATTTGTAGACAAATATGGATTGCATTAATAATTTTTATAGTAACATGTTGAAATGATAATATTTTGGATATATTAGGTTAAATAAAATATATTATTCATTTCACTTGTTTCTTTTTACTTTATGGGGCTACTAGAAAATTTTAAATTACATGTGTGACTCATAATATTTTTCTGTTTGACAGTGCTGCCTTCAAGCATAGCACTGTTATTGCCTCCCAAAAAACACTCATTGAACATACAAATAGGAATAGTGCTCATCAAATTGCATACATTAAGTATGTACAGGTTTTTAATATATTCACTATACCTCAATAAAGCTGTTAAAAAAATCAGGAACAGCAATAGCCCCATTCCAGGGCCGGGGGAAGAAAAGAGCCTAGTAGATTTTATCCACATTTTTTTGTCATATAGGAAAAGTGAAGACCATGAAGAAATAAACACAGCCCTTCTAACTTCACTTCTTAGCATTTTTTTACCCTTTTGCAAAACTTAAAAAGTAAACAGTCTTGTTTAGTTTTTGCATTTTTTACCCTTGCCAAATTAAAGAACGCATGAATAGCCCTCCACCCCCCAGCTGCCACGCTATATTCTATGGCTGCATCCATCACTTTTAAAAAGAAGTCTCTGAGTTTTCATGCCAAAGCACACTGGTTTCCAAATGTAAAACAAGTTCTGGCATGCTAGATAATTTTCTGTGAAGCCACACAACCACCCATGTTGATAACCTCAGAGTTCACCAACAGTCTCGGCATTCCATGACAACTTCCAAGTGACTTGACATCTTCCGCTCCAATGACTTTCCTCTTCATTTTAGTCAATGCCTGGTACAGTCATACCTTATGAGTGTATTATTGTCTCTCAAAATTCTTTCAAAAATATCAAATTTGAGTGTCCTTAGTCCACAAATTCATTATCTTCCATCTACCCTGCTCTGTACCTCTACTGAACCTGCTCCTCATGCCTATACTGATGCCTGTCATCCCTTGATTAATCCTGGCCATCAGGCCATTCTAGTTTCATTGTTCTCTTATTCCAGGCAAGACCCTCTGGTCCACCGTTTGAGCTATGCCTTTGTTACCATAATAACACAAGCTAACATTTATTGAAACTCACATTTACCACATTTCATACTTTATATGGAATTTAGCCTTCACAAAAGCAAATGAAGTAAGAATTATTATTATCCTCATTTTCCAAACAGGGAAACTGAAATTACAAGAGGTGACCTTAATCAAGGTCACAGCCCTGGCAATCGACAGCGGCTCATTTGAATCCTAGTAGTCTGATGTCAGTCAGGCACTCTTAACAACTACCAGCCCTCTTGATGCTTTGCAATGATCACACTGCCATTCCCCAACCCTGGGACATCGCCACCATCTGCTCCCATTGCTGCCATTCTCAGACGCCGATGCTTTGCTGAAGGTAGTCGTGAAATCACACAAACTGGTTCCCTCTGAGAATGAGGCTGCTTAGCTCCACCCCGTCCTCAGAACTTCTCAGGAATCCTCAACAAATTTCCCAGAGTACCTTTACAAAACATTTCCACTTATCCCAAATTCCTTCTCTATTCTTACCCCATTGTCTTAGCAGGAAATCTTCTTACTTTTTCTTGAACAGATAGGCAACTATTTCCTAAAACTTCCACTCTGCACCCCTCAAAGTTGCTTCTTTCTCCATCTTTGCCTTCTTACTCAGGAGTCCTGCCCCTTTCTTGGAATCTGGGTTTTAATTAGCTGACTAATTCTGGGACACTGGTCAAGTTTTTTAAACCGTTTTCTTTCTCAGTGACTCCATCAGGTTGGTATGAGGATTAAATGAGATAATGTATGTAAAGTTCTGAGTATGGTGCCTGGCACATTGTAAGTCTTCAAAGAAAAATCAGTATTTTTATTATGATTCCATTTCTCCTCTAGCATCTTCCCTTCTGCTTAAAAACATGATCAGAATGGTCCTGTCCCCTAAATATATTTTAAAAGCAACAGAACTCCAGATGTGTCCCATTTCCCTGGGTGTGCTTACTAATTCTATAGACACTTAGCCTTTTCACTTATTCCATAAGATGTATCTGTAAGACACACAGTCAGAAGAGACGGATGCCTCTTCTGGAAAAGAAGTCATGGTAAAACATTCTACTTTTATTAGGAAGAAACCAACTGAATTTCTCTATGCCATCAGGAATATCAGTTTCATTAATGACTCCAAGACATGCAAACACAAAGAATTAAATGCAAGAAGAAGGGCTTTCAACATAGTTACAGGCTAAATGATAAGTTCAACCCCCTTCCCCTACTCAAGGTACAACAGGATAGGTCTCATAACCTCCTGTAATTTAGTCTACAAAACGAGTATTTCAATAGTATCTTCTCCCTTTATGCCTCACAGGATATCATAGAGATGACTGAGATGCTCTTGCAAGCTATGAAGTCAGACATTAATTTCAAAGGCTTACTTGAAATCCGTTGTTTAGTTCAGCAACATATATTACATTGCTCTAAAAATTGCCATTTTCTGAGCCTATTCAATTTCCTGTGTTATCAGTGTTTGGAATATCTGCATGTGGCATTTTTTCCCCTGAAATGTCCAGTAGCTGCTGCAAGACTAGATGTAGGTCGTAGGTGTGCTCTTTAGCAAAGCAGACCTTCTCCAAGTGTGCCTTCAAAGACAAGGGACTTCACACAGGGTTGTTTTTTTAATCCTTGACATGAATTAACTTCCCTGTTTGGATAATGTCCAAAATGGCTGCAAGGAGGGGGAGATAAAGCCAGTTCCCTTCAGGAAATGCTGTGTTGCCTGGAGCCGGGAATAATTTATAACGGTAACTGTTGTTGGTTAAAATTCAGCTACCTCTCACACACACACGAGACTCAGTGTTCTAGATTAAAAGAGGTTTAAGAGACTTACCAACCAAATGCAATGCATGGTTCTGGGATGAATCCCGGTTTGAACAAACCAGCTACAAATAACATTTTGAGGACAATTGGAAAAATGTGAATACAGATTAGGTTTTAGATAATATTAGAGAATCAGGGTTATTTTCATTAGGTGTGATAATGCAGTTATGTAGGAATCTTTCTTTTCAAGAGATGTACTCAGAAATATTTAGGAGTGAAATGTCTTCATGCCATAATTTACCTTAAAATTCTTCAGGAAAAAAAAAGATTGGCAAAATGGAAAAACAAAGTAATGGATGCATGTTACCCATTTACTATTTTCTCTACCTTTATATATGTTCAAAATTTTTTTAATTCACCCCTGTACACATATCCCACCCCAATAGGGCCTCCAAACTATAAATTTCTGTAAATATAGGTAAAAGTAAAATAATTCTAAGCATTTCAGTGAAAGTCAACACCATAGGAAAGAGAGGGTCCAGGCACTACACTAAAAAATCATCTCTTTGCCCTGAGCAGCCAAGAGACATTGAGCAGACAAGAGCCTCTCAGGGCTTTAATTTGTTCATCTGTAAAAGGAGGGGAACGCACTGAATCACTTGGAGGGTATGTTCGAACTGTAAAATCCATGGTCCTTCCATATCAGACAAGCATCAATTATCCAACCATTTCACTGTGCTGAGGAGTGTGGGGGACCAAGAGACCAATGGGCTCAAGACCTCGTTATGCCACTTCCTTGTCATGTCTCCGTGGACGTTGCGATGGTTAGTTTTGTGTGTCAACTTGACTGGGCCACAGGGCACCAGATTTGGTTAAACATTATTCCGAATGTGTCTCTGAGGGTGTTTCTGGATGAGATTAACATTTGAATTAGACTGAGTAAAGCAAATTGCCCTCCCCGCTGTGGGTGGGCCTCATCCAACCCACTGAAGGCCTGGAGAAAACAAAAATGCTGAGTAAGGGAGGAATCACTCTCTCTGCCTGACTGTCTTCAAGCTGAGACTTCTGTCCTCCTCCTGCCTTCCAACCCAGACCCAGACTGGAACTTACGCCATTAGCTCTGCTGCTTTTCGGGCCTTCAGACTCAGATGGAACTCTACCACCGGCTCTGCTGGCTCTCCACCTTGCCACCTGCAGCTCTTGGGAGTTCTCAGCCTCCATAATCATCAGAGCCAATTCCTTCGCTGGACCTGGGGTAAGCGAGTCTGTGCCCTAGCCCTTTAAGAGCCATCCCTCAGTTCACCTACTACGGCCCCGGGGGGGTCTCTTGGGTGCCCCATTGGTCTTCAAAGCTGTATGTTTGGGGGCTCATCTCTCAGGTGCTGGTCTTTTTTTTTTTTTTTTTTTTTTGAGGAAGATTGGCCCTGAGCTAACATCCCTGCCCACCTTCCTCTATTTTATATGTGGGATGCTTGCCACAGCATGGCTTGACAAGCAGTGTGTAGGTCCATACCCAGGATTGGAACCGGAGAACCCTGGGCCACCAAAGCAGAGCACACGAACTTAACCGCTGTGCCACCAGGCTGGCCCCGTCAGGTGCTGATCTTAAAAGTTGAGGTGCCCAATCTGGGGTCCAAACCCTTCACTCCTCTAGGATAAGCTCCAGGTTTATGAGTTCCCTCCCTGCTGTGTATGATGTGACAGGGTCACTCTGCCAGTTTTTAGGGGTTTTTTTTTCCCCTGAAGAAACTATTCCATATATCTGTAAATTTGGTGTGTCCACAGGAGGAGGTGAGTCCAGGATCTCCCTACATTGCCATCTTGAACCGGAACCCAGCCAATTCCTCATAATAGATCTCTTTATATCCTATTTGATGAGGAGCAAGGCTGCCCCAGGGAGAGACGGCCAAGGCGTCCTGCCCTACATACGGATCTACGTCACCCTCCCGGAAGTATAGGACGTCCTGACCTGATTCAACCTGATTCGTATCCAAAGTTATATGACCACCTGACAACCAGACCCCACCTGCACTGATACCATTTTAACAGCTTTTTTACATGCTCTCTCTTTTGTTTAGTAACAAATAACTCACATACCTATGTCTTATAAATTTAGCCCTACCCTCAACCCATTGCAGCTCTTCACTGCCTACAGGTCCTGTCCCCATGCTATTCTCTGAATAAAGGAGCACTACTACCAGACCTTGAGAGTCCAAGAAATCTTTCTTTCCACTCCTCGGCTCGCCAAGCCTGCATCACTATTGGTTCTGTTTCTCTGGAGAGCCCTGACTAATACAGGCACCTTACTGGATTTTTCTGAGCCATTTCCTCTCCACTTGCTTGTCTACCATGACAGAGTCATTGAAAGACTATGATAATATAAGATGAAAGAAATCATGATGATTAAGGCATATTCTGAACCACTTACCTCCATTGGCAACATTAAACTTCACTCCAAACTCTCCCCCTGGTCCTCCAGGGCAGTGGCTGGCTGTTAGGATGATTCCACCAGCTGCCTTGATCTTCCTGATAATGCAGGAAACAGCAGGTGTCGACAAGATGCCATTCTGTCCAATAATCAGTCGTCCAATCTAGATCAGCCAGGAAAAAAAATCAATCCAGTTACGTGGGACTGAAGGCATTTCAATGGAAAGTGCCCCAGGCTCTGTTAATATACAATAAATCACTTAGCAAAATGAACTGAGTGAGCTTCAGGTTAGGGGGTGGGGAGAAGGCTCTGGCATTGTCTCTCCTGCCCAATGTCTCCAAGACCATTTGGGGCACTCACTTCGAGCGGTCAATTATTAACCTGTAAATTGGATCCGCCTCATTGATTTTCAGTAGTTTGAAACATCTGCTTTTGATGAGCAAAGGATCAGGTTGAACCACACGAGAAGTTCTTATTTTGTTACTGGCTTAGAAACTCTGTACATGAACATGCTGGAAATTACAAGAAAAAGAAGATGGAGCACTTCTCTGCTTCACCCCCTTCCTCTGCCTCAGCACAAGCTCATGCAGGAGGGACCTGACTTCCTCCAGCCTCCTTGTCAGTGGGTGTAGTTTAACTGCACTCAGAAGGGCTAGTCTTCTGAAGGCAAGAATTTTATTTCTGCCACTAAGTGACAGCATGTGCTGGGGACATTGGAGAAACTATCCAGTCGTGCTAGACAGAGGTCTGGAGATCATCCATGGGTGTGGCCAGACTCTTTCTATAGCTAGAAAACTGACTTTAAAAAAAGAAAGCAACACAGCCCTGAGGGGCATTACTTGGTACACTTTATTTCAAAATAGAGCCCAGTGTCATCCAATCCAGTGGTTCTCAAATGTTACAACAAACTAGAATCACAAAGGAAGCCTTAAAATTCCCAATACTCAGACTGCATCCCAGACTGCTTATATCAGAATCTCTGCGGGTGGCATCAAGGCATCTATAGTTTGAAAGGGCCTACAGGTGACTCCCATGTTCAGCCAAGCTTGGTGATCAAATCCCCTTGTTACTCAAAGGACCTGCAGCACGCGCGTCAGCAGCGAGCATGGTAGAAACGCAGAAGTTCAAGGCCCACTCAAGATCTACTGAAGAAGAATCAGTATTTTAACAGATCCCCTCCCCTCCTTCCAGATGACTCATTTGTCCATTAAAGTTTGAGAAGTACTGATATGGTCCAGAAGCCAGGGAAAGCTCGAGCATCCAGCTCAACAGCAAACACCCTGGCACCAGCTATGGCATTGCTAGAAGTAGGTCACTGACCAAATATGACAATGAGGGAAGATACAGAAAAAAGTATGAAGGGGCAAACACAAGAGTTCCAAAAACAAAGCAGCCTTGGGATGATTTAATATATAAAGACCCACACACCACAACATCCCAGAGTACAGACTTTAAAGTGGAGGAGGCAGGTTATAAACAAATAAGCCTAATAATAATAATAGTTATTAATTGGATACATATTAGGAAGGAAATCAGCAGGGTTCTGTGCCAGAGAATAATGGGATGTCAATTTCAATAATAACAATAATAATAATAGCTAAGGGAGCTTGGGTTTTATTCTAAGGGTAATGGGAATCTATTGAAAGGTTTTGAGCATTGAAAGTGACCTGACTTTAAAAGATCACAGACTGAGCAGTCCCAACGATCTTATTAAAAAGCAAGTCATACCACATGAGCAAAACATTTCAATGACTTTCCTTGTCCCCCTCCAACTCAAGGTAAAGCCAGTCTTCATAGTCTACAAGGCCCTACATGTTCTGAGCCCATCACCTGCCATTCTCCACTTCTCTCCCTCTGCTCCAGCCACACCGGCTGGTTTGCTGTTCCTCAAACACATCAAGCATGATCAGGAGCTTTGCATTTGTCGTTTCCTCTGCTTAGAGCACTCTTACCCAGGGATTCATATGCCTGCCCGCTCCTGTCCTTTGGGTTTCTGTTCCAACGAAAACTAATCAGAGAAAGCATCCTTGACAGCCCTATATGATACAACATCCATAAGTCCTTAATTTCCCTATTGTCCTCTGTTTCCTTTACCCTCCTTTAATCTTCTGTATCACACGTATTATCACCTAATATTTTCCATATTGTTTATTTATTTCTCCACTATATATAAGCTCTAGGTCTTTGTTTTTTTCCCAGCTATATTCCAAGAACCTAGAACAAACCTAACATATATTAAAAATATAATAAATATATGTTGAATTAGTTAATTGAAAAAATTAAATGAATGGCTGCTATGTGAAAAATGCATTGGAGAGTGACAAGAGCAGAAGGAGGAAGATCAGATGGAAGGCTATCACAGCAGGGCTACGTGTGAGAGTGTTTTGGACTAGGCTAGAGGCCGTATAAATGAAGAGGTTATATTTGAGATATATTTTTGGAAGGAGAATGAAGAAAACATGTAGGTGGAATGAAATATGGACTAGAGGAGCTATGGCAGCCAGCCTCCAAGATGTCCCCCAATGATCCTTGTCTTCTGGCATTCATGCCTCTGTGCAGTCCCCTCCCACACTGAGTAAGGCAGATCTGGGTGATTAGTAGAACGTGGCAGAAGTGATAGTGTGTGACTTCCAAAGTGAGGCCATAAATGACAATACCACTGTCTTGAACTGTTCACTCTGGAGGATACCAGCCACCATGTCACGAAGACACTCAAGGAGGCCTGTGTAGGCACCCGTATGGAGAAGAACCGAGGCCTCCGACCAACAGCCAGCCCCAGCCTCCCAGCTGTGTAGGTGAGTCATCTGGCAGTGGATCCTCCAGCCCTGGTCAAGCCTTCACACGACAAAGCCCCCACCAGTATGTGACTGTGACCAAGTTAGAACGACCCACTTCCTGTCCCACAGAAACTGTGAGCAATAATAAACATTTGTTGTTATTTTAAGCCACTAAGTTTTGTCATAATTTCTTACACAGCAATAAATAACTAATACGGGGCGGTGAGGAAAGGAGTCAGCTCCCAGATTTTTACCTGAATAACTTGATGGATGGTGATGCCATTTATCTAGACAGGAAAGACTTAGGACAACAATTGCACTCATATTATTGTCCATGATAAATTATGAGCCATGGTAAATTACGTCCCACACGCTTTTGTTAAAATTTATTGTCATTCAAGTCATTTTATTGAGTATTACCATGAAAAAGTCTATGTAGAAGACCCTGCAGATCCAGCAATGAATACAATTTAGTCACCGCCCTCAAGGAAGAAGACTATAGACTCAAGAAGCTGAAAAATATTTATAGCTTTTATTCATAATTTTGTCTTTCTCCCATTTTTCAGAATTATCTTAAAGAAATAATCTTTAAAGGGGAAAAAGAGGATCCAGTCCTGTGGCCGAGTGGTTAACCTCACGAGCTCCGCTTCGGCGACCCAGGGTTTTGCCAATTCGGGTTTGCATGGCTCGTCAGGCCATGCTGAGGTGGCATCCCACATAGCACAACCAGAAGAACCCACAACTAAAATATACAACTACGTCCTGGGGGGCTTTGGGGAGAATAAGAAGAAAAGAAATAAAAAAAGATTGGCAACAGATGTTAGCTCAGGTGCCAATCTAAAAGAAAACAAATAAAATAAAAAATAAAGGGGAGAAAAGTGTGTATGTGTAGATATTTTCTAAAGTGGTAGTCATTAAAAGTGAAAAATTAAAAACAATCTTTATAAATGTCTAATAATGAAGAACCTGTTACAGTGTGATGCATCAACTTATGGAGGAATATTCTTCAGCTAACTGAAAGGATAATTATGAAGATCATGCAGCTGTGGCAGACTTAGTACACAGTCCACAAGAAGTGCTGAGTGTGGAAGGGGTTTCACAGTGCAGAGTTGTAGCTGAGAAGCAATTGCCCAGCCAGGGGCCACATTTTCTAGTTTTCGCAATGAGTGATAAACCAGTGTGAGAACAAGAACAGACGTACTGTGGGTTCCTTCTGGGCTAAGGATGCTAAGAAGCAGATACACCTTCTCTACACGGCTTGTTTCCCCTTCCACAGACTCTGTACAGGTGACCACAGAGATGCCAGAGCCCCAAGATGGAAGGAACCTGGGTCCCTGCCTCACTGGAAAGACAAGAGTCTTTGCCCACCAGCAACATCCATGTTGAACTACTATGTGAGTGAGAAATAACTTTTTATTGTTTTTAAGGCAATAAAAATTGCCTACATTTCAGGTTTATTTGCTACAACAACTTACGTTTTCTTAAGCAGTAGAGAAGGAACATAGGCAATGCTTTAATGCTAAATCAAAAGTACAGAATACAAAATAACTTTTGTGTTATTACAACAGTGTAAAATTATGCACACTTTGGGGGTGGCACTTAGAAAAATACAGAAATAAATATGTGCAGTTTAAGCAGGGGAGATTAGAGATAAATTTTTTGTCATTAAATTTCAGTTATATCTTTTTTTGAAAAGGTAGTCTATATTCTGTTTAAGGTTAAAGTGGGAAAATACACTTGAATGAAATTTCAACCTGAAACATTTTAGTTATAATTGGAGGATTAATAGAAGATTAGTTTAGTTATCTGGAAAGTTTACCTATGTGGACCTGCTCATTTATCCACCAATACCAGAAAAATGAGGTAGCGCTGGACACTGTATGTAAATCTAGTTGAGGGGCATCTGGGGGGGTGACAAGTGCTGGAGGAGATGCAGGAGTGTGAGTGATGAGGCATCTAAGGTAATACACGAAAAATCATGAAGATATTTGTGTCCCATGTGAATGCCCACCAAAAGGTGACCTCAGCAAAGGATTTTAACAACCAAGTGGAGAGGATGACCTGTTCTGTGAATACCACTCAGCCTCTTTCCTCAGCCACTCCTGTCATTGCCCAATGGGCTCGTGAACAAAGTGGCCATGGTGGTGGGGAGGGAGGTTATGCATGGGCTAGGCAACATGGACTTCCACTCACCAACGCCAACCCGGCTCCAGCCACTGCTGAGTGCCCAACCTGCCAGCATTAGAGACCAACCTGAGTCCCTAATATGGCACCATTCCCTGGGTGATCAGGCAGCTACCTGGTGGCAGGTTGATTACATTGGCCCACTTCCATCAAGGAAGGGGCAGCACCTTGCTCTTACTGAAATAGACACACAGAAGAGAAGATACCCACAGAGAGGGAGGCAGTGTGAAGACCAGGCAGAAATTGGAGTGATGTGGCCAAAAGCCAAGGAATGCCCAGAAATATGACAGCCACCAGCATCTAGAAGAGGCGTGGAAGCATTCTTCCCTAGAGCCTCTGTTGGGAGTGTGGCCTGCTGAGACGAGGATTTTGACTTCTGGCCTCCAAAACTGTGAGAGAATCCACTTCTGTTGTTTTAAGTCACCAAGTTCATGGCCATTTGCTACAGCAGCACTAGGAAACTAAAACAAACTCTGTAAACTACTGCGAAATCTGCATTCGTTTCCTGCACCTGCTACAGCAAATGGCCATAAACTTGGTGGCTAAAAACAACGGAAATGGATTCTCTCACAGTTCCGGAAACAGGAAGTCTGAAATCCAGCAGGGATACAATTCGTTGGGGGCTCCAGCAGAGAATCTGGTCCCTGCCTCTGCCAGCCTCTGGTGGCTGCCCGGCATTCCTAGGCTTGTGGCCACATCACCCCATCTCTGCCTGTGTCCACATCACCTCCTCCTCTGCGTGTCCATTTTCTCCTCTTCTGTTAACTCTCCCTATCCCAATTAGCCCAAGACGAATATCATCAGAAAAGGTACAGCTTTCAAGAGCTGGTAAGTGATCAAAGAAATATAACTTTTGGAAGCCCTGTTATACAAAGAAAAAGCATTCGACCTGAAGTTAAAGATATGAGTCTTGGCTCTGCCCCCTGAGCAGAGCAAATCACTTCACTTCTCTGAGGCTTGGTGTCTTCATCTGCAAAGCCCAGAGGGTACAGGGCTGTGAAATTCACTTAAGATGAAATTATATAAAGAGAAGTCTTTGTGAAATTAAACATGACGCAAATTATGCTATTGCCTTCCCCAAATCCGATTACCCTCTCCCAATATTTAAAATTCATTTTTAGGGGCTGGTCCCATGGCCAAGCGGTTAAGATACTGCCCTCTGCTCTGGTGGCCCAGGGTTTCGCTGGTTCAGATGCTGGGCGTGGACATGGTGCCGCTCATCAGGTCATGTTGAACCGGGCGTCCCACATAGCACAACCAGAAGGACCTACAACTACAATATACAGCTATGTACTGTGGGACTTTGAGGAGAAGAAGAAGGGAAAAAAAAGAAGAAGAAGATTGGCAACAGATGTTAGCTCAGGTGCCAATCTTTAAAAAAAATAAAATAAAATTCATGTTTAGAGAGCAGATTATCCCTTAAACCACTACTTCACTTTCTGAAAAAGTCCTAGAAATACTACCCTCTGCCAGCTTAGCTGACTGCTACCTGGCAAGGAAAAGATGTCTATTTACATAATTAGCTTTGATTTTGTTTACAGCATTGGAGCAAGCAACATCTGACTTTTATTCCTCAGTGAAACCCCGAGCACAGCCCGGGGAGGTCCAAGCCACGGCATTTCTGCTTGCTCCCTCGCTGATCCTCCCAAAGGGGCGCTGGAGGAATGACCACTCCTACACCATATGGTCTGTGTTTGGCCAGAGGAAGGGGAACCCCACCCAGCCCTGTAGAAAGTACACTAAACTGGGTGGGCTTTGCTGCCACTGAGGAACATGTCCTTCAGTTCCTACTAGGAAAGGGAGTCAAGGTGGACCCTAGCCCATTGTCACTTACACACACACGTAGAAGGCACACAGGGGCCGGCCCCCTGGCCAGGTGGTTACGTTTGCTCCGCTTCGGTGGCCCAGGGTTTCACCAGTTGGGATCCTGAGCGCAGACATGGCACCACTCATCAGGCCATGCTGTGGTGACGTCCCACATAGCACAACCAGAGACACTCACAACTAGAATACACAACTATGTACTGGGGGGCTTTAGGAAGAAAATAGAAGATGATTGGCAACAGTTGTTAGCTCAGGTACCAATCTTAAAAAAAAAAAAAAGGCACACAGATACAGATCCCAGGATCCACAGGTAGCCACTGTCACACAAGCACCTGCAGACACATATGTGAGGCACACACTTTCCCAGACACACAGATACGTAGATAGACACAGAGTGAATTTGTTCCTACCCAGTCATGACTTTTAATATGATGCTCACTTTTTTTTTTAAAGATTAGCATGGCCTGATGAGTAGTGCCATGTCCACGCCCGGGATCAGAACTGGTGAAACCCTGGGCCGCTGACGTGGAGTGCGCAAACTTAACCACTCGGCCACGGGGCCGCCCCTGTCATGACTTTCAATGTTTGATGAAGGGAGGACATAGCAGGGAGCAGCGTGCAATTACCATCATTTCCCATGGTGCAGTTACATATGATATCTCTGTGTCTATGGTTCTAACTTGATGCCAGTGCCTTGCATCAACTCTTAAACCTCCTCTAGATTGTATCACTGTTTGCTCCACCCATGAATGGCCATAGCAGGTGCTGAGGGCATCAGTGTGCCCCCCTACATGCCACAGACCAGTGTCCTAAGAAAGAGAAAATTTTATCTCCTAAAGCTTTCTCCCAGCACTTCCATTTCTTTCCACCAGGTCCCATATACAACTAATTTTTTTAAATGATTTTATTCCTGATAGCTCCCTCTTTTCAGAATGCTAACAACTACTCTTCTAAATTAGATTTAGTATGCGTTCAGTTTCTAATTAGTTCAAATTAAAGTCCTGGAGAGCAGCGATGCACAAGTTAAACCCAGAGGCTAGAATCTCAAAGAAGATGCAGAACTTTGACTCCAAATGAGTTTTCCCCAGTAACATAACACTAATGAAAGTGGGATTGTTTTCATGTGTGAACTCCCTTAAATAAGACTTCCCCTTTGTGATTTCCTTTTAGCTTTAAATAAGTCATTAAAAAAAAGAGTCCCAAAGAGAGAAAGGAAAAAGTAAGCATGACATTCCTCAGTATCCTCCATTCACGGTGTCATATCCCTGTAATTCCCAAAATGAATCAGAGAGAGTGAAGAGAGCAATAAACAGACACTTCCTTGATGGTTCACAGAGCGAGTGTCATACAGGACCACACAGCCACCACTGCGTCCATCTACGAAGTGCATGGAAAGCCATATACACAAAGATGCCTGTTTTCTGTCTTCTCGTTTAAACAAAAAACAAAAACCATGAAGGACGGCCAAAACCAGGCTGCCATGGATGGCAGGGTGTCAGTCTTTCAGTCCCAGCTGTCAGAGAGGAGTGCCAGCCCTTAAGCAGTGCTGCACATGAGTAAGCAGGAGATGGCTAAGTGGAATTTCAAGAAATAACAAACTCAAGACATGGATGTGGTTATCCAAACATCAAGGGACGGCTCCATTTACACATGGATAATTGTGCAGTCATATGCTTTGTTACATGGAGACCAGATGGGAGCGACCAAGCTCATCCTCAGCTTCCTGTCCCCCTGGAGGTCTTTATACACACACTCAAGGGCTGGAAGCAGGGACGGGAGTCCATTAGAACCAAACCAAGATGGATTTCATATTCGATTCCTAACATCTGAACAAGTGCACAATAGTCACAGGCGTCTAGAAGTTTGGCCCCAGTTCTGTTCCTCAATCAGCCACCAATTCTCAAGCTCTCATTGAGAAGATCAAGCAATCTAGCTTTCCTCAGGTGCAAAATGGGGGTGGTGAAATTAGAGCTTATGTCCCTCCTGGTGATTAGGTAATTCAGTGCTTGGAAAATGCTGAGATCTTTACCTTAAAGTACAGGGCTTGGCTCACTAAAGTGAGAAAGGGCCCTGTTTGCTGCCATTTTATCAGAAGATCAATCCAACTGGATTGGATCCAGCTAGGTCAAGAAGGCACAGTTGAATGCCCTGGGATAAGCTGAGACTTTGGTATCCAATGGGAAAGGATGTAAAAACTGACTGCCACCTACTGGCTATGTGACCCTGGGCAAGATCCTGAATCCCTCTGGATCTCAGTTTTGTTATCTGAAAGATCTAAATGATCACAGGATGGAGTGTGAAAGCAGGTGACATAGCCAAGCTCCAGTTCAGAGTCTGGCACCCAATACATGCTCCTTTTTTTTGAACATTTAGGAGGTACACATAAGAGGAAAATAAAAAGCATCTGTAAATGTAAAAATGACCCCTGCTAACACTTCTATGTGTACCCTCTGTCTATGTGCCTTGGTCTCTGTTTTTGTGGGGGGTTTTTCTCTATCTCTGTTTCATTTCAATATTTATATATCTTTGCAAAATGGATTTTTGTGCAGTCTGTATCTTTCACTTAATGTATGTAGCCTTTCCCCGGAGTCTGTCTTTCTACGTCACTGAATATTCTCCTACAACATGATTTCAGTGGCTATATATCTTCCATTATTTAAATGTACCATCATTTATTGACCAATGAAAAAGTGTTCTTTTACCTAAAGTTTTTATATGTGAAACCAAAAGATATTTGAGGACTAAATCCACACTATGGAATAAATTAAACTGAATGTAGTTTGCCAAAAATTAAATAGAAATTAGTTGTAACATGCCTGCATAAGTACAATGTCTCCTTTTACCACCAAACCGGCTCAGTAAGAAACTGCTAAAGTCCATGGTAAGGAGTGACAGGACCACGTCTGTATCCTTGTCTTGATCTGGATCTTCTTTCATTGCCCCCATCTATGCCTCTGACTTGCACAGTCCACTGGTGTGTACCAGGCTGGCCTGCTAACGTACCCATGTTTTGGAGCTCACTGCAGAACACTGTCCTTGCAAGATAGGTTCCTGCCCAGAATCGTAGGATTTACATTGCTTATATTTTTTACTATTGGTCCATCCAACTCCAGCACAAGTCCGATGCATTACCATAGAGACACAGGTCATTTGGGAACATTTAGTTACCTCCTTCAATTCTGTGAAGTCTTCAAGCATTTCTGACATCTGGGACTCTGTTCTACTCTCTTATTGAATGTATCTAGGGAATAAGATATATCTTTGGGGGGATGTGTCCTATGCACCTGTGCACACACATATGCTACATGATAAACTATTTAAATGCCTAAGAGTACATTATAGGTAGCACCTTTATAGGTAGACAGAAATTATATATATATATATATATATATATATATATATATATAACAATCATACATATAATCCCAAAACAAAAAATTCCATATCTTTGGAAGCTTTGTAGATAAAATATATATCTCTCTTTATAGACATCTGTTTTTCTCTGAGCAGTTGTCAAATTAATTAAAATTCCGTTATACGAATCTTTAAGTAAATTCCATCAGACCAGTTTCTGTCTGGTTGAGAAATACTTATTGCCCATTTGCTAAGTGCCCCCACCCCCTATAGTATGTTTCAGTGAACTAAAGACCTCTGGCAATCATAGATTTACAACTCAGCAAGATTAAATAATTTACTATTATTTATGACAGGAAAGCTGGGTCTTCTGTATTATATTCCACATTAGCATCTGTCACTTTACATTTGGGAGATCCTGTCCAAAAAAAGATTACGCCTCTTAACCAAACGTTCGGCAGGGCTGCGAGAACAGGCACCCTGACAAACATCCTGACAAAATACTTTGAAGCCTCGCTAGTGCCTGCAGCTGTGCATTTTCAGACTCCTCAGATTAGCGTGGAGTCTCCTAGCCTCTGCTTGGTCTGTTCCTCTCAGTAATCTCTCACATGGCCCAGTCCATTAGGCTTGAAAATCCTCGTGAAATGAGCAGATTAAGTTCTGGCCTCAGCAGGGGCAGTGAGGCAGGCAGAGGTGGGTGTGGTGGGAGTGTGTTCTTAACACAGCCTGAGCCTCAGAACAGTTTAAGGTGGAAAAGCATGGCATTGACCCAGCGAGTTCATGACAGGAAATAATGCACAGACTATGCAAAAAAAAGCCCTTTATGTTGAGTGAATGTCTATGCCAGAGCAGCTGCTGCCATGTCAAGTACCATGGCAGAGTGTGAATGCATGTGTGTGTGTGTGTGTGTGCTGGGAGCGGGGAGGGGCTCATGACTTCAGCAGGCACCCACCGAGCCTTAGCCAGCAGCATGGAGGAATGCCAAACGTCAAGAGGAAGCCTTACCAACGCAACTGTGATCACCACATCAACAGGCGCCTCCCGATCAGGAAAGCTACCAAGGCTGAAATGCACAGACACACATGTCCTTCTTTTATCTTAATCAGAGGAAAACAGTTTGGTAATACTTGTGTTATATGAATAAATAAAATAATTGATAATAATCCATTACCACATTCAATCCTCCCAACAGCCCTGGAAGATGAGGGAGGCAAGCATTACTACTTTCCTTATTTTTATAAATTAGGAAACAAACTCTAGAAGGCGAGGTGACTTCCCCACAGTCATACAAGCCGCAAATGGTAGCAGCCTGATTCTAATCCAGCTTCTCCTTTTTTCTTCGCTATTCTTTACTGATGTGTTTAACTAGGACAGTAATGCATACACATGTATGCTTATTTAATAAAGAGAAGTAGATAAAGTAGAAAGAAAAAGGATTCTTCTTTCCCCTCCATACACACACACAGCCCCTGAGATATAGCCTCTGTTAACTGGAGTGTGTTCTTCCAACCCTATTTTCTAGGCCTGAACTATATACACAAAAGTGGGATCCTGCTACACATGAGACTCTACTAAATGCTTTGTTTCCCTTAACAAACTATCATTCACATCTTTCTCATGTCACCTACAGATTCATCTCCTTTGTTTACGGATTTTAATGCAGCCATGGTGTGGCTGTATCATAAATTATGTACCTGTTCTCTACTGTTGAACATATAGATTGTTTCCAAGTTGTTCTTCAGCACAAAGCTGCAGTGAGTATTCTTGTACACAGACAAATGTACACATTTGTGCTAGAAAATCTGAGATAGATTCTTAGATTAAGGGATTCCTGGATTGTTGGACAAGTACTCTACTAATTTAAATATATACTGCCAAATTGCCTGACCAAAAGTTGTATCAATTTAACATCCACCAACAGCATACAAACACGACAATCTCCAACACCCACACTCTCAGTTGTTTTTTTTTCAAATTGATAGATTACTTTTATTTTTATTTCTTTGGATATTAATGAGATTCATTATCTTCTTTTGTATGAGTTGTTGTTGACTATATCACTTTTGGATTGTCTGAATTTTCTTATTGATTTGGAAAAGCTTTTCATATATTGTAGATATTAATCATTTGTTGTAAAACTCTCCTCCCAGTATTTTGTGGAGTCCATTGTCAAATAGAATAAACTCTGGTCTTCTGATTTCAAATTCCTTTCTCTTTCCATTAGTAAATATAAAACTAGATACCCCTAGCTACAAAATGGGACTCTTATTAGAGGAAAACAATGGAAAGGCAATACTTAAATATTATATTTGTACAAAACACTTACTAGGAGAGATTTGAAAAGGGAAAGAAAAACTTCTGTGACTTTACATAAAGAAAAAGAATTTCTTTGAGGACTGAATGTTCCTGAAAATTTTCTCTCCATACAAATACAGATATTAATCCAAAATTTGACATCACTAAAAATGTAAGAAAAGAAAGATATTTAAAGACTCAGAAAATGTGCATTTTAACAAGTCTTGTGTATATTCTAGATATCCTCTTATTCATAACTAATGAGAGTCAAGTCAGATGAAAGGACCTAAAACTTTCCCTTTGGCTCTGCAAGCATAAACAGTAAAGGCATATTGGCCAAATCTTGAGTGTTTGCAATTAACTGTCAAGGCTGTAGGCTAACGGAGGACATTCCAGCCTTAACTTTCTACCTTCAATTTAAAAATCCCTGGGAAATGTAGGCCTTTTTGTCCTGCCTATTATTCCCAAATAATCCTGCCCAAATTCTATTACAGCGTTTGTCCACGCTACTGTTGTCTAACAGAAGAGTGGCCAGGGCTCAGACGGTGAGGGTTAAAGTTGGTGAAGCTAATGTCTACGCTTAGATTCCCCAAAAATAGGTTTCAACTTCTATTCCTCAAGTCTGTACAGAAACTAGCAAACTTCCAGAGTTCACAAAGGACTCAAAGAGAACAGATGTTTTATAGAAAATTCTTAGGGCAAGTTTCACACATAACGTTGCTGATGTGTGTGTGTCTTTTCAATAAACATCATTATGCTTTATCACAAGATTTAATAAAGCAGCTTAGTTAAAAATGCCATCTGGGTCTCTGGACACATTAAACAAAGCTTAAAATAACCTACCCCAGCAACTGGGAGGGCCCAGCTGTTCTCAAAACCTCTCCCACTCCTTTTACTTCCTCATAAAAAAAGTGAATGAAGACCAGAGGCCGAAAGCGTCAAGAACGAACTGACCCAAACAGGCAGATGGATGGAACCAAGGGCTCCCTAAAGTTTGCTGTTGCTCATATAATAGACTTCCAAATTCCACAGTTCAGGGATGGGGATTTGGGAAGGGAAGCAAGATAGAGTTATGGAAAGCTCTTTAGGGTTTTCTAATGTATTAGAAAGCTTCCTACTGTCTGGGCCATAGTAGCTCATTCCATTAACCTATTCTGGAGTGAACACCAGTAGAAAATACAGAGCAATCACCACCCAGTTCTTTTTCCTTTCTAGAGACAAGACTTAGAGCCAGCCAACCCCAGATTTCCAGATCCATACCAAGAAGAAGCCTCAGGTATGGAAGCACAGGTTTCCCTCTCTTGCTTCCTTCTTCTTCCCTCCCTACTTCCCACCCGCCACCATATCCAACTCTGCTTCCCTTCCGAACCTATGTTCCTAGTCTTTGGGGCCACACCAAAATTTGTTCTCCAGGTAATACTAGTAAATGCCAAGGCAAATGCATTCTCATCCTTTGGAGCAACCATCTTTTCATGGCCCATTGGAATCAAATACCACCTATGCAAGAGACTATCTGGAGGGCACACTGAAATCCCTTGCTGGCCCAGCATTCCTCATACCATTGCACTTCAGCTTCTACCTCTAAAAGATTTCACAAGGCATTGAGAAACTCTTGAATTCTGTAATTCAATATTATTATTATTATTATTAGTATTAGTATTGCTGATTATCATATGGCCGATACAGTGCATGACTAGTCAACAAATGGATTTTCTCTTGGCTAAAACTTGCAACACAGCTATAAGTTGTTTGCAAAGGGTCCCACTACACGTTTTATTCAATACATGCAGTCAAACCATTATCTGAGATGTATTCGGTTGACCATAATAATACTCCTCTCCGTTTCTTAGTGCTGTGGGTATTACAAAATGCTTTCATATGCTGTGCTTTGTTTGATTCCCAGGATAATTCAGTGATGTTGTCATACCCAACTTATAGATGAGGAAACAAGTGGTTTCTAGGCATTTCAAGAGGCTAAAGCACGGGCCCTACAACTTATATGGCAAAGCTAGGAAAAGAAGGCAAGCATTCCGGCTGCTGAATCCGTGCTTTTTCTACCATACCTTGTGGTCTCCTAGGCTAAAGTCAAAAGAGGGTGTGGTTATCATATGAAGAAATCTGATTTGGATTTGCCAAAAATGTATTTGTATTATTTGGTGACCTACCTTTCTTGAATCTATAGTTACTTGTGGTTGTAACAATTTGTCTCTATTAAAAAAAAAACTAGGGGCCAGACTGGTGGCGTAGTGGTTAAGTTCCTGCATTCTGCTTTGGTGGCTTGGAGTTCACCGGTTTAGATCCCAGGTGGGACCTACGCACCGCCCCTCAAGCCACACTGTAGCAGAATCCCACATCCAAAATAGAGGAAGATAGGCGCAGATGGTAGCTTAGGGACAATCTTCCTCAAGCAAAAAGAGGGGGAGTGGCAACAGACATTAGCTCAGGGCCAATCTTCCTCACACACACACACGAAAAAGTCGATTTTAAATGCTAAGTTGTAGAACTATGCTGTCCAGTATGATAACTACTAACCACTTGTGGCTATTTACATTTAAATTTAATTAACCAAAAGTAAATAAAATGTAAAATTCGGTTCTTCAGTCATACTAGCTACATTTCAAGTGTACAATAGTCACATATGGCTAGTGGTTAGAACAGTGCAGATTCCAGAACATTCCCATCATCACAGAAAGCGCTTTTGAACAGTTCTGAGATCCAATGTCATCTCCAGAGAAAGAAGACTAGAAAAAGTCAGAAACGCCTTGAGGCAGACCCAGTGCTGTCATCTGCCCAATATTAAAGTTGTTTTAAGACTAAAAAGGAAGATTAAAGCAAAGAGAAGAAAGAGGGAGAGATGCTCTTAGCCCCAGAAGGATCCACCCAGAGAAGGACAAAGGCATTCTTGTAGGCACCATGTTGCACTGAACCCTTGAACTCTTTAAGAGATGAGAATAAACTAACACACAGAGCATCTAAACCCCTAAAGAGGATGAAGCAGATGGAAATAGAAATCGGAGAAATCAATTAGCTGCAAACTAAATTTAATCCTACTTCATTTAGATTATACTATTTACTCTTAGTACTTTGTAGGGTTTTTTTCTCCATGTAGTATGACATGTAAAAACAGGTAAAAAGTGTCTTTTCATTACCCACTAATCCCTTCAAATTGATTATATAAAAATCAAAGAGCCATAGTGATATTCAAAAAAGAGAAAGCAAAACAGAACAAAATTCATGTGTCAACAATGACAGTGGCTGTTTCACCAAGTCCTTACTCTGAAAATTGGTAATTAAAAAAGAGAGAGAAATAAACATATATTTTCCTTTCCAGAAGGAGCTATATTACATATAACCAAAGCCCATTTATGAGGAAAAGGCCTGGTTTATAGAAAAATGCCAGGTAAAACATATAGATGGAATTAGGGAATTAGAATATCATCATTTTGAAACCCCTAATGAAATAATCTACTCAAGACAAGATCATTAATGAATGCTAAAACAATTGGGTAAAGGGGATAAGGAACCGAATATTCACATGGTACAAAGTTTACCCAACTCGCTACTGGCTGGTCTCAAGGAGGAAAATAGTGGAAGATATGGGCAATCTCCAGCATAGTCCACTAATCATCTCAGCATCACAAATGACGGCACAACCAGAGATTATGTTTCCTAATATGAAGCAACATGGATATATACCATCGCCTATGAAATATTCTTGTTAAAAAAAAAGTTGACCCTCAATCTAATCATGCCTTTAGAACTAATTTCTAGTTCAAAAAAAAAAAGAACAGAGTGAAAAGTTAAATGATACCATAAAGAAGTAATCAGAAAATTCCAGAAGGAAGAGTAGGGGACAGTCTACAGGAGAACTGACTGACTGACCTACTCTCTTCAATGAGTCAACTTCATTAACAAAACTAAAATAAAAATAAAGAGGGAAGTACTTTCTAGATGAAAAGAGACTTTAGACAGATAACCAAATGCAATGTGTGTTCCTTGATTTTGAGGAAACTAGTTTGAATAAATCAGCTATAAAAGACATTTCAGAATAATTGAGGAAATCTGAACATGGACTGGGTAATAAATGATATAAAAAAATCATTCTTATGTGATTTGGGATGATAATGATATTGTAAGTGTCAAAGAAAATGTTCTATATTTTTTTAGAGATCCATAATGAAGAATTTAGGGGCAAAATGTCATTTTCCTTAATATACTTTAAACTACTTTAGCTCCCCCAAAAGATAAAACAAATATAGAAAAATGTTAATAATCTTTAACAAAAATGTTTAACAAATGTTAAAAATGTAAAGCTAGGCTATAGGCATACGGATGTCATTAATCTATTCTCCACTTTTCTGAAAGTTTGAAATTTTCATAATAAAAATTTTTTAATCCCAAATTATACAGGTATATGTCTGAGAATCTATTTCAAACTTTGTGAGATATTAAAACATAAGTAGTACAGTTTATCATTCTAGAAATTCCAAACATCTATTTTCCTCTAGCAAGTACATAGTCAAAGAGCCACTATAGTTTTTTGTAGAAAATTGCTTTGTAAAGTTAACTTTTTCAACCAAAACCAAAATTTTTCAGAAAGAGAGAATGCAGCCCACCTAGTCAGATGTAAGTCAGTTCAAAGAGAAGAAATTCTATTTTTCTAGCCTGTTTATGAATGTCCAATAGGAAACCAAAGCATTTGGAATCGAAGTTCGTCATTCCTGAGTGTAACTCAGCAGACCAAGTCTGGAGGCAAGTGCATTTTCATCAATTTGCAATTATTCAAGACCAGTTTTGCTCACAGTTATCCAGTCCCCTAAAAGCACCTTTCTCCCTAAGCCAGCCTTCTGATTATTCACTTTGCGTTAGCAAAAGCCCCCAAGAAGGTGAACTTTTGAGGAAAAGTTTGGCTGTAATTGGCTGTTTGAAATTTTGATAAATGTCCACCATTTTCTTCACCCATGCCTGCTCACTTTAGAACAGCACTTTCAGGTTATTTAAGAGATGGTGGTTCTATGTGGATTTTAATTTGTCGTTCTGTCCTTCCTAACAAATGCTAGGTTACATTTGACTCTATTTTAAGCATATATTAACATATGGTAACTATCTCCTAGAGTAAACTCCACTTTTAAAGTTAATAAAATGTGTTTACCAGAGAAGACCCATTGAAGAAAGAGGTTGAAGGGTTCTTATGGCAAAGTGCGCCAAGAAATAATAAAGTTATGATAATTTGCCCACGCAAATCGACAACCGTAGCTTCAAAAATATCCTGACCCACAGAGAATATGGGACGGGCTGTTTCTCTAATTCCCTGGAAAAATTGGCCCAGGAAGGAGTGTGAAAGCTGCCACAGTTCTCCCAAGGCCCGCTATCCTCCATCATTTCACAGGAACAGCTTCGTCAGACAAGAGTAAAAGACCGTTTGTCAGCCTCTCTCCAAATCCCTGATTCAAGCCAGCTTTCATCAATTGCAAGTGAGGAGCCAGAGAGAGATACAAGACGTGCAGCTCCAGCATCATCTGCTGGGGTTGGAAGTCAAGACAACCCCGCCCAACTCACCCCCCAGGGCCCTGTTTCTTCCAATTGCTTTTGCTTATTTAAAAAAAAAAAAAAAAAATCCTCTTTCCCCATCCCTGAAACACTGAGAAGGGGGGAACTATACTAGACAAATGTGAAGCCTGGACATCCCCAAAGCTTTTTTAAAAAAACAAGAAATGAGAAAATAAAAGAGAGAAGGTTGGGAAGGAGGGAAGGAATCCAAATGCCAGATAATTGCTTAGTTTCACTTTTTAAAATGTTCACACTCATTTATACATCTGCAGAGATTTCACTTAAAGAAAAGTTCTACGTGTGTGGGTCTGACTGCTTTAACAAGGTTGAAAGTACTCTTTTAGACAATGTTTCCCACAGAGAATTCAGAGACCTCTTAAGTTAGGTATCCCTCTTGTCGGCATCCTGAGATACTGTGCGATTTGGGAAGGAGGAAATCTGAGTACGGGGCTATGCCAAATGGTGCTTCTAGTTCTAAGATAGGGAGGAAGGAGGGAGGCGGAGAAACACCCAAGGTCTGAGAATTTACATTGCAAAAGAAGACTCAGAGGTCGTGGGAGAATGGAGAGGAAACGACAGGGAAAACTGAAAGGGAGAAGAGGCATGAAATGTCAAATGCCAAAGGGCATCTTGGAGAGAAGTTGGGAATTGCTGTAAGAAAGGCATTGCAAATCGCATTTCAGCCCATTTAGAGACATGCCTCCCGGGAACTGAGAGGCCAGGCTGTAGAGCATCAAATTGATCCCCACCCCAGCCCTTCCCTAATCAAATCAATCATGCAATAATTTCACGGGGTTAAGGAACCAATGATAACAAAAATCTTCAGGGTCCACGCTTGCCAAATACGTCAGGGATCAACACTGGGGTGTGTGTGTTCTGAGATAAGACTACTGTTAAATTTGGCAGAGCCAAGATTTAGGGTGGAAGAAGACGATTGCAAATAGAACACAGGGGAAAGGGGAAAAAAAAACTATGTTGGGAGCCTACGAAAGAAGTCTGTGTCAGAGTGTCGAGAAAGCGGTCAGAACAAATATTTTTAAAGGGCTGGGGAAAAGAACGTGGAAAAGAAGCAGAGCAGGTGTGAGACGCGCAGCGTTGGGGGAGAGTTCGGAGCGATGTGGCAGGTTCAGGATGCCCGGTGGGGCCTAAAGAGGGGCGGGGAGCCCGTAAGGCCTTTCGGGACGGTGGGTGCTGACATAGCCCGGGTGTTCCGGGTGCGCCAGGAGGCTGCAGAGAGCGACGGTGGCTGGACGCTGGAGGAGAAGAGCTCGAGGGCTCAGAGCCCGGGTCAGGATTCGCCCAGGGGACAGCAGGCAGGAGGTCTCGGGGCGAGGAGAGGGGATGGCGGCGGGAAGCGAGGGGCGGCCAGGTCACTCACCCCGTTGGCCGCGGCCATCTGCACCACGATCTCCGTGGCTGTCCTGCTGAAGTACCTGCCGTCGCTGCCCACCACCATGGTGCAGCCCTGGCGGTCGCGCAGGTCGATGGACGACAGCACGCTCTGGATGAAGTTGGGCAGGTAGTTGCGCTGGCCCTCGAAGAGGCCGGTGGGCCGCCGCAGCCCCCCGCCGCCGGCCGGCCTCTGGTCCTGGTAGGGCGCCGTGGGCACCGTCAGCACCGGGATGGGGCTCCCCTCCATGGCGCCTCCTGGCCGGTCCTGCCGCGGCTCCCGGGAGCCAGAGGGAATCTGCAGCCCGCCGGGGCCCCCCACCAGCCTGGCGGCGCGCCCGGACTCCGCCTCGCGCCCCGGCCCCCTCCCCAGCCGGCCCGCGCCCTGCGCCCTGCGCCCTCCGGCGGCACCGAGCGTTCCTCGCTCTCCGCGCTGCCCCGCGCTGCCCCAGCGGAGTTTGGCCTCTACCTTCCAAGAAAGCTTTCTCCCTCCCAACTTCCTCTCCAGCTGGATCTCCCGAGGTGCCCGCAGTTTCTTCCCCCAGCTAGACTCACTTTCGAGGTGTCCCAAAAGTCTGTTCCCAGTGCGAGCTACCCGGACCCCGGCAACGCCTCCTCGCGCGCCCGGCCCAAGCCTTCCCCAGAGATCGCTTCGCTTCGGGGCACACCCTCCACTAGAAAATAGCCTGGGAGGGGTGAGAGCTTAAGCAGGATTTGGGGTCCTCTCCGGTACCCCCAGCCCTTCTCCCCTCCCACCGGCAGCCCTCTCTCCCGGTCTCCCTGGGAGTGAGCAGTTTACACGCACAAGTTTCTCTTTTGAACAAGGACAAGGGAGGGAGTTGGGAGGGGGCTGAGCCTTTTGCCATCAGCGAACAGCCCCAGCCAAAAATAACCCTGGAAAGGCGAGCTGAGAATTGTTATCTTCTGCCAGAGCTGAAATTGGAGGCTGGGCTCTGCGTGTGTCTGTGTGTGTACACACGCCCCACCACTACCATTTGTTGCAGGGAATCACATACTGTCAGGCCCTTCAATCCAGCAGGACCCACCCTGCCGTCCACAATGTTCCCCAGGCTCTCTCAACGCAACACACTTTTCAGTATGGAAAATTTTTCTTTCCTCTTTGTTGTGACAGTTGCAACAGCAGCAACACGGACACACTTTTCCTTCTTCTTCGTGCCCCTCTCATCCTCCCTAGCCCAGCTCATGCATAGAAACAGGCTTGCCCCACACTGTATTTGTCCACGCTACTGAGCTCTTACCAGGATTAATCACCTTCAATAGGAAGCGTGTAAATCCCTTCTCTTTTTTCCTTTTTGGTGCGGAAGATGGGCCCTGAGCTAACATCTATGCCAATTTTCCTCTATTTTGTATGTAGGATGCCACCTCAGCATGGCTTGATGAGTCGTGTATATGTCTGCGCCCGGGATCTGAGCCAGCAAACCCCAGGCCCGGAAACAGATCACAGGAACTTAACCATTAAGCCACAGGGCTGGCCCTAAAGCCCTTTTTAATATTCTTCTAGGAATGAATGAACAAACTCGAATTAAACAACAACAGGGTACCAGGAACTGTGCTAGCTCCTTTCCATGCATCCCCTCATTCTGCCTTGTCTCCATAAAGCCCACCTAAAATCCAAAACCAAGAAATACCCCCTGGAAATAGGAGTGAAGAGAGAATGGACTAAAAGGATAAAACGCAAAGAGAAAAGAAACAATTCTTACTTTTGCTTCTATTTCCTTTCACCCTCAAAGTATTTTTGTACCCACTAAGGCTACTGTCCTAAAATCTCTTGCTTCTTCTCCTCCCCAAATATTGTCCGCTTCCTGGGACTCAACTTGACTTGCTGCGGGGTTATAAAGTGTTTGATCATAGTAAGATGACTGTGGATAACAATCCACACTTATAGGCTGTTCTGCATTTGATAAAATACTTTGCCTCTATTTTCTCTTTGGAGGCTCAAAATAACTAAAAGAAGCAGGAATGATGTTCATATCATTCCCATTTTACAGAGGAGAAAAAGGAGGCTTTCTGTGAGGTCAACAAAGTGGCCAAGATGGCACTTGTAGTCATTCCAGATTCTTGTGTGACCCCTCCCCTTTTTACTAACATCACTCAACTGTGATGGGGAAACCACTGAAGCTAGCAACTGAATCCTGTTGGGACTTGTTAACTATTCTCTTAAATCACAAGGAATTTTTTTTTTTTACCTCTACTCTCTCCTTGGGCCCCAAAGAACCCATTCTCCTGTAAAGTTCCTGACTTTATGGTTGAGGGAGCCTTGGCTTACCACCAAATAGACAGAACCTCAATATTTCTCAAGATCTGTGAATATCTTTATGGTGTGGGGGTTTTTTAATCACTTTCTAATAAGATTTCATTTTGCAAAGAAGGACAGTATCATTCCCAGAAGAAAAGGTGGTACATCCTTTGCCCCAGTAAAGAAGAAAAGGATGTAGCCCCCGAACCTCAGAGATGCCCAGAAGACCTCCAGCACTCCATCTCTCCACTTCCAGCACCTGCCCCTCTCTTGACATCACCATCATTCTCCCACCACAGCCCAGCTCCTTACACAGGGCTGAAGACAAGTCATGGGCATCGCAGACAAGACTTTACACTTTTACTGGCCAAGAGGAAAGCCTCTTCCCTTGGTTCTAAGCCCAAAATTCCCAAAGACTCACTGGTCCAGCTTGAGGCAATGCACCCAACCACATAGCCAGAACCCCACTGTGAAAGGGAAAACAGTTCCTCCAAAGTAAGGGGGTGCTCTTCCCCAGAGGGAGGAGAGATGGGTGATCAAACCATAATTGTCCACCACGTATTTGACACATTTACTGATCAAGTCATTGGAAAATTATTTCTTTTCTCTGAATTCATATAGTACTTTGTATCACTCATAAGGAATGTTCCACATGCTCTACACCTTTCTATGTGTGTCTTCTCTCCTCTAGCTGCACGTGACCTGGAAGTAATTCCTTAACCTCTCCTCACCACAGTATCCTCACTGTGAAACAAGGATTATTATAATCCCTACCTCATAAATTGTTGGGAGGATTAAAGTACTTATACACTGCCTGATGAATAGAAAGGCATTCGATAAATGTAAGATGTTCATACTATTGCCATCAATATCATGTTCATCATTATTATCAATGTCCTGCATAGCAAGAACTACAGTTTATATCTTTGTAAGCCACAACTGGACATAAAGGGTCTTTGGGCATAAGTGATATTCTATAAATGTTGGTTGAATTAATCTGTTTTGTGACAATGGAAACTCAAGATATATCGAGTAATGTGCCCTTGAACAAAAAGGGTTTATCAACTAAAGAAACCTCTTCAAAGCTGCTCCCAAGTTTGACCAAGTTAATTCCAATAAATTTGTCAGGGTGATGGAGAAAGGAACCCGAGAGGGCCCCACAGATAAGAAATGCCTTGCCCATAGTTGCTCACTGGTAAAATGAGAAGGTCGGATTAGATGAGTGTTTCCCAAAGGGTTGTCCTCAGAACGCAAGAGCCAGCCAAATGTGCACAAAGCAAGAGGTTCATGGCCAAGTAACTTTCAAAAGTCCTGCGCACTCTACCCCATTCTTGGAGCTTCACAATGTACATTTTCATGTTAAAAGTACTAAGAGGTCCTGCAGACAAGACATCAGTTTAACTTTTTTTTAAACTAGTGCTTCCCAACCTACACGCATACAACCAGTTTGCTTAAGGGAAAGAAACACTGACTAGCTTTGTGACTACAGCTGGTGACAATCCCCTCCCCTCTTCCTATGTCCTCAGTGGTCAGGTCAGGGATAAATATATTTTCCTGATTCTAAGGGGCTGGTCACCTCTTTGTACTTGGTTCAGAGCTTCCCTAAGTGTGGGTCACAATGAAGGGTAGCCCTGTTCGCCTGCCGATGCCTTTCAGCCTTCTCTGAGATTCTAGGGAAAGGCAACTCTGAGAATTCTTGGCATGAAACAGGAGCAACTGATACATCCTTCCTGCCCCCTGGGGCTTCCTTGTTCTCAAAACGGTGTCAGCCACCATCTTGATGTAGAGAACACACTAGCTGGCTCAGCTAGACCAGCATTTCCCAAAAAGAGAATGTGGGGTAAAATAAGTGTTGAAACACTTCACATTTTACCCTCCCTCTTGTAGATGCACAAAGCACATTAGCATGTTGAAGAACATGAAGTTCCGCAACAAAGAAACCTGCTTAACTTCAACCGAGCATTTGCAAATTTTATTGACCGTGGGGCCTTTGTCCAAAATACCTGTTAACAGATCAAGGACATTAATATTCTATGAAACACTTTAGATCTCTGGGGTCCCTTCCAGCTATATCGTTCTATGATTCCCTTTTTTACTTATGAGGCATTAAAAGATTAATTTCTGTCAGGCTTCCATTTAGGAACTTATCAGAATGTGCAAAAGAGAGCAGGTAAAATTGCCCAATTTAAAAAAAAAAAAAACCTTGAGGGATTTTGAGATTTAAAATAAGTTATATATATTTATATCTAATTTTATTTTATATGTGCTGTTCTTCCACACTCCCCACACCCCAATCCCGTGGCTCCAGGAGAGCTGGCATACATTTCTGCTCCCCGGTGGTGATATATTCCCATTGAGTTGGAGTCCACTTCTGCGCACACAGAGTGCTAAAAACATGCTGTTGACTCATTGACACTAAGAGCAGAAGAAATGCCAAACATACAGACAAGAGGCAGAATAGCAGGTGGAAGATGTGATAGGCAGTTCCCTAAGGAAGCGCAAGTTCCTTTTTTGATCTGTCCAGACGCCTTCTGGTGGTGGGAAAAGTCACATATATTTCTCCAAATATACCACCTTCTGCTAAGCCTCTGCTCCCCAACAAATGAAATAATGCATAGCGATTCCGACAGCACCTGCTGCTTCTCTACTTCCTTCACTGTAAGGCCACTAAGTGGATGTTCAAGTGATGTAAGGGTGCAAGTCACATGTGCATCTTGTAATGTTTGTGCGCTTGTCTCTGTTCTTACATCTCAGTCTTCAAAACTTTGCTCCCCGCCTTCCTCACTGACTACCTGTGTGGCCTTGGACAAGTTGCTTACCCTCTCTGAACCTCCGTTTCAGCATCTGTAAAATGGACATAACGCTACATACCTCCTAGGGCTGATGATCAGATTCAAAGAGCTAATATGTGGAAATTGCTTAGCACAGTGCCTGGAACATAATAATGGCCTAAAAAGTGCTTGCTGCAATCATTATGATCACGATTATTATTGCTATCACTAAAATAATAATTATTATTGCTATTATAATAATTACTAAAATAGTATTACCATAATTATTATTACTATAATAATAATGATTCTTAATCTTTGTAACAGATAGTATTGTCTTTGAGGCAGGAATGGACTATGTCTGATTAACCTGTTCATCACATTATCTAACATGACATCACATGCAAATTAGGGAACCAGTGTTAAGAATGAAAAAAATTATATTTACTAACCCTTAAATATTTTGTAACAAACTGTGCAAAAGGAGCCATCAACCTAATGCATGGAAACTCCAGTTCCTCTGGAGTTTGTTTTGGAGGTAGCCACAGCATGTCTAGGAATACTGCAGTGCTGTTTATAAATCTGAGGCCAGCACAAGAAGCTGATGGGCAAAACTAATGCAGGTGTGGTTCCCTGACTTCCGCAGGCACTGGTCCCAAGCTTGAAAAGCATTTAATGTTAATTGACCAACTTGTAAAAATTGTGGTTTTTGGAAAGCAAAAGCTTTCATTTTAACTCAGTTTTACCTAAAAATAATAGGCCTCTGATCTGCCAAGGATGAAGATTAATTTCTAGGTGTCCCCCACAGTATCTAGAAACATCAATACTATACAGTAACAGGTAATTAAAAACGTTAGAAATATCAAAGTTCTTTATTTTATGAAAGGCAAAAAAAGTTTGCTTTTCTAAAGGAATCTCTATACTCTTTTTAATAGTTGAATGTTGTTTTAAAGCCTTGAAAAAGGAATATGTTAGATCTTTATTAAAAAGGAAATGTAGGGGCTGGCCCAGTGGTGTGGTGGTTAAGTTTGCGCATTCTGCTTCTGCAGCCCTGGGTTCGCGGTTTCAAATCCTGGGTGCGGACTTATGCACCACTTATCAAGCCATGCTGTGGCAGGCGTCCCACATAGAAGAGAGGAAGATGGGCACAGATGTTAGCTCAGGGCCAGTCTTCCTCAACAAAAAGATTTTTTCCCACCAAAACTCCAGTATATAGTTCTTTATCCTAGTTGTAAGTCCTTCTAGCTCTTCCATGTGGGATGCCACCACAGCACGGCTTGATGAGCGGTGCCTAGGTCCACACCCAGGATCCGAACCGCTGAACCCCTGGCCACCAAATTGGAGCACGGGCACTTAACCACCATGCCACCAGGCCAGACTACCCCCTGCCCAACCCTGCCCCAACCAGTTTTCTCCATGAGATTCTTGCAGTCTTTTGTTCATTCCCTCAGGGCACACATACAGAGGCACAGTAATCTGAAAATTAACTCAAGCAAATAGAGAAACAATGTGCATGCACAACAACTGCATTTTAACCTAGGTTTTTTCTGGATGCACTGTCTTAGCCCAAAAGTGGTACCAATGCTTAGGGTTTCATGCACTAAATACATGGACTAAAATATGGCTATTATCAACTTCAAAGGGAAGCCCATGGGCACCTTCATTATATTGGCATTTTCCTTCCCTCTGTTTATTTTTCTTTCAGAAGTCAGAAGGTGGTCACTTTTCATTTCTCATGGAATTGACTTTTCCGACTTTTAGTAAGCTGGTATCAACCAGGAAGTTCTTATCCAATGGCAGTGCTCCTGTGTATCTGAGATCCCCCAACGATCATGACTTACTCAGGGGCATCATCAGTGAGAGTAGCTCAGTGCTCAACACTAACCTTCTACCATTAACCCTACCAGGAATCCAACACAGGATGTTATTCTCTTTCACTGCATCCAGACTCCTGACAGATATTAATCACTGGGATTGGAGAATGAGGAAATGGAATCTCAGGAATTCCTGAATTTATTCTGTAATTTTCCTAACACTTTACTTACATGTTTTTGAAAAATAATAAGTGACCATAACAATAAGCAGAGAATCATTTTTCTGTAATAGGATTATGTAAAAAGTTTCCATGGTCTTCTGTTCAATAAAAGATATAATAAGTGCATGCTTTATTATTGTTATGAGCCAGCATATTGTGAAAAGATTATGTAGTCCAATAACACATAAAAATGGTCTCTCCCTGATATAGACAAGGATAACAGAAAACATTACAAAGAAATAAAGATTAACACACAGTAAATGCTAAATAAAAAGCATTTAAAAATTGGAGGATAATATCACAAATTTTTAAAAGTTATGATTCCTCAAATGAAATTTTGAACCCCACAAAGCATCAATTGTTCTCCCAATAGTATTCAAATAATGTCATATTCAGATCTCCTGGCCAGATTAAGAGCACTACGGAGAAGCAAATGTCAGAACAGCCAACTTAAGGACATATTTTGCTTCCAAAACCTGATATTTCTTAGAACACCACTCACAGGATTTGTGAAAAGGATGCTGTGCCTATAAACTTATTAATGTTCATTCACAAGAATGACTCGTGGTCAACAGTGGACATCGCCATGAACGTGCACTTCGAGCAACAGACGCGAGAAAGATTGACTGACACTTCTCTTCTCCTGTTCCTGTCCTGTTCCCAGAAATGTCAACCTTGACCTTGACTCTGTGCATCAATATATCTTGCTCTTGCTTTCAACTTGAAGTCAGTGGATTTCTTCAAACCAGTAAGGTCTCTAGATGACTATTAAGCTTTAATTCTCGCAGGAGAATTATAACACTTCTTTTCCAATTTTTTTGATTTCTCAACTGATTTTTCTCAGACTCCAGAATTTAGGAATCCATATAAATTTCCCAAGAAATGCCAGGAAGGAATTCGCAGAAGGAAACACTTTCCCTTTGGTCCCTTTCAGAAGAAACCATAAACACAGAGCTTTCCTTCTCATCTCTGGATTTTCTCTGCTCTCTTACGGTTGTCACCTCTTTAGGTGCCCAGCTCACAATTTCCCCTCCTCTGGGAAAAGCCCCAGTACTGTGGGATGGGCTCCCAGTGGTTATGTCCTTCCTACATATCCTGCATTCCTGACCATATACAGGGGGTTGACCCAAGAAGGATGCCTGGTCCTACTGGATTCTCTCTCTGGCTCTGGAGTTGGAATCCTGGAACCCAGTGTACAGAGGCTGGGAGCCCCTGTGGTTTGGCCACTTTGATGATGGGTGCAGCAGGGACCGAATCACAGCTATCTGTCACTCACACCCCGGAAGCTGCCCTGAACCTCCCCTTTCCCAGCCATGGGACACTCAAGGCGCTCCAATAGTCTTCATTAAATCCCTCCATGGTTTAAGTGAGCCAGAACTGGTTTCTATTGCTTTCAATCAAAAGAAACTTCGCTCATCCATCCTTACTCCCTGGCCCTCATTCCTTTACTTTTCCAGGAAAAGAAGGAAAAATGCCTTACTGGTTTAAAAAAGTGACAGCATATGATATCATTTATGTAACATTTAAAAACACACAAAGGAATATTCTCTATGGCTTATGATACGCACACATACAGTGGGCATAAATCATTAACAGTATACACATCCAGATCAGGATCATGGCTGCCTGTGGGGCAGAGAGAACATGGGAAAGGACAAGACATAGGGGCAACTTTAAGGGTTACAGTAATGCTTGATTTCCTGGTGACCATCCCACCCAGGTTGCCCGGGGCTCTTGAGTTTACTCGTTATCCCACCGTGATTGTCAACAGCAGCCCCTTTTCTTGCAAAAGTATCTGAGTTAGGATGCTAAGTTCTATGGCCACCCTTTAAGAACATTTTAAATAATTATAGAACAATACTGCTCTATATTTTCCTGTATGTGTACAGTATTTTATAACAAAATTGTTTTTTAAGTTATTACATATACAGAACCTGGCTGCCAATGCCCCTTACTTTGACATCCAGCCATGAATCCCTCTGGTGCACTCTCCTCACCCAGCACTTGTGACGATTCAATGAGACAAGCTCTATGAAGTGCTCCTAGTGTCCTGCACTGAATAAAAGAGAGCCGGCATTACATGGCATCTCTTTATATTAACCAAACTCCTGGTAAGTTATTTAGGGATGTTTTAATTTTAATGTTTTATATAGGTTATACATTCATATCGTTCAAAATTCAAAAAGTACACAAGGAAGAAAAATCTTCCACCTCTGCCCCTGTTTATCTCTCTGTAGGAAACTAAATCTTTCCAGATTTTTTAATATCTTAAAGAACATCCTATGCATGCAGGAACAAGGAGACTATATACATCTACGTGTGCGTGTATTACCCCATTTGAAGCTTATAAAGACTTTTCGAGAAGATATCATTATTACTTCTATTTTAGATGATGAAATTGAGGCTTGGGGAGATTAAGTACTTGCCCATGGTCACACAGCTGGTAAAGAGCAAAACTCGGATTCAGATCTCCTAACCACTACACGGATGGTCCCGAATTTTGAAAAAGAGGAAAGGGAATTAGCCTACTAAGTTGAAGGTATATTTTAGGCATTGAAGGAGCAGACACCCACCTGCCAGGCTCATTTGAAAAGCTCACTTGCCCAAAAACATCTGCCCTCATGGTAAGATATTCCACCATTTCAGATTTTTACTTAGGAGCTTAGAGTGATCTGTTCTTTTCCTAGAGCTCCCTAATTAAAGTAGAAATAGAAATCTTGGAAAGCTAAATCTATGCTAATACTGGGAAACATGTGGGCTCCCCTCCCTAAGGTAAGGCACTAAGGGAGAGAGTCAGATGTGGTGAGCAGGGGGCATCCTTGAGGAATGAGGATAAGAAATTAAAAGGCAAGATAGGAATTGACAAAGAAAATCTGCCTCATGGTTTTCCCTTCAACCTGCCCTAAATTTGTTCTACTAGGTTCAGCCCCCGACCTGCCGTCAGAAGACCAGCCAATCTGAGTTGTTTTCAGTATGGTGATGAGTTTGATTTGGTCCCTTCATCCAACAGTCTATCTGGCTCTTCTTTCAACCAAGGACACACATTACCAGGCAGAGTTCCTGAGCCGAATATTTGCCTGATAATTTGGATGTTGCTTGTACAACCAGAAAAATCAGTCATCAGTTAGGGAAATGTGCTGTGAGAGCCTTAGGACTCAGCTGTTTATAATTGCAAGAGAAGGCAACATTTTCATCCAAAGTGAGTGCCTTTGCTTGTTTTGGCTGGTTATTCTAAGATCAACAGCCTCTAAATAAAGTGTTGAAGTCCGTGACATAACCACCTCTTTCTCCATCTTCCCCATTCCTCCCATAGGGTTTCAGTTGCACAAAGTCCACTATTAACAGCCCTTTCTGCTGAAATCTGGCTTTCGGAGGAAGTGCATCCAGAAACAGAAGACACAGATTGGGGAGGCTCTTCCTACTAGAACTGCTGCTTTAGTTTAACTTGAAAAAGCCCACACCCAGTTCCTAATGAGAAACATCTGAACCACCAGGTCTTCCCTCAGGCAAGACAAAGCTTACGCTCCCTTCTTGCTCCGTTCTATATGCAACCCACAGATTGCTCACGGAGAAACAGAGCCTGCCAGGAGAGCAACATTCCACCAGACCCTGATTTAGCAAGACATTTCCCTACCAGACCCCCAAACAGCTGGAAATCCTCTACTTCTTTTGCGCAAAGATCTACCTCATCTCACTGAATTTCCTGATTTAAAAGTCTAGTGCCTTTCACCAAAAGTGTGGCAGAAGGAAACCAAGTATTCCAGCCTCCTCCTGCCAGATTGCCCCGGACCAAACCTCCTGCATTTCTATTCCATAAAAAATGGTCCAAATAAGCTATGCAGCGGGTGCCAGTCCAGGGTCATCCTCTTCCTCGTGCCCCAGAACCTTGGCTGATGGCACTGGAGCGAAAACAAGTTTATCAATTACATCAGCCACTAACCTCACTCCTCCATGAGAAATAATAATAACAAGCCTAATGTCTCTTATTCTTAGGAAATAAGCACTGCAAAATACAAAGGAGTCATGGTTTAAAAATGTGACACACTTTCTCTAAGCAGTGAGCTACTTAAAGACGCAATGTTTACATTGCATAACGCTCCCCAAGCCAGGGTTATGAGGCTCAGCTGTCCTTTGGTGTTCTGGGATGAGGGAGCAGGTCAATACGCCCACCAGGGGACAGTGCTTTAGGGAAGGAGCCCATGAGAGAAGAAGTAAGTTCATTTGATGAGTATAAAAATAATATACCCACACATGCAGCTATAATACACACACACAAAAATCGTTTTAATCTTCCTCTTTTTTTTTCTCCCCAAAGCCCCCCCGAGTACATAGTCATATATCCTAGTTTTAGCTTCTCGTAGTTCTTCTACGTGGGATGCCACATGGCTTGACGGTGGCTTGAGCGGTGCTAGGTCCGCTCCCAGGATCAGAACCAGCAAACCCCAGGCTGCCAAAGCAGAGCGTGTGAACTTAACCACTGGGAAACCCAGCCAGCCCCATAAAATTTTTTTATGGTCTTGCTTTTGCAGATATAATTAGCTCATAATGGCCTCTCCTAGCTGATCATCAAGACAAATATTTTCTCCTTTTCGTGCACCTTTCTGGGCTCCTTTTTTTGATTTTTAACTTCTTTTATATATAAATGATCCATTCACTCGCTATCATTTGTAGTCCCCTCTCCCCATTTCCCCTGAACTGTCTATTTATACACTATCTATTTACACAACTCCTGGGCATCCTCAAACCCGCCAGCTTCCCTCTTAGGTTTCAACAGAAAGACATGTCCAGTAGGTGCCACTGCATCATCCATACTGCTTTAATTTTTTATTGCATCTAAGAGAAACCTCAGGATTGTAAACTAGAGGGAGACAGTTGCCTCCACGTATCTCAGTAGGAAGAGAGTATCGTATGAAGAAGAAACTTTATTCTGCTAGTCAAAAGGAGCAATCCTTTGGATATCAAATCATCCTCCGAATGCACGCATGGTGCTGATCGGATGTGCGCATGAGGAAAGTGGTCCAACAGCACCACTTACAGTAAGAACTGTTAAATGCAATGGAGCCAGACCATGTCAGCAAAGAAAAGCAGGCTGGCAATCTGGCTCATCAGAGAGATTGACCTCCTCCAGTCACTGCAGAAAGATCGTGACGGTGACAGGAAGCCAGTGCAATTAGTTTGTCATCACTTGAAAGGAACACACAGATTCCAGCAAATCCAGGGAAGGAAATGTTAACATCAGGCTCTGCTGAATGATAAGGAACGACTCCCAGTTGAGATGACTGATTTTCATCACAGGCTCCTGGTACCTGGAAAGACAGATCAGGTAATCCCGCATTACATCTGGTCTATATAAATAAAGCATCTCTTCCTTTGTAATCGAGGCCTTCCCCAAAACTCAAACAAATCCAGACTTTAGAAACCGCCTCTTCCAACTTCTAACTAACTTGCTTTCGGGGTCTCCAAGCCAACCAAAAAGAAAGACAGCACAAAGACACTTTCTCCTTTGGGATCACACACAAATTCACTCCGTCTGTTTCTGTTCTACATGGAGCAACAAAGCTATCAGACCTTCATCCTCCCTTTGGCTTCTTCTTGGTCGAAGTAAGATAAATCTTAGACCTCTGTCTCCAGATGGCAGGTTACAGACAAGGGAGGCTTGGCTGGGAGACTTGCCTCCAAAACTCTCCACGCCTCTGTATTCAATTAAGCGAGAGCGGAGAGGCGCAAGCAATTATGGCTGCATTTCAATTCCCCAAACCCTACAATTAAGAATGGAAAATATTTGTTTGTCCATTCCTATATGTTCATTGGTAAAAGAGAGGGAGTTAAAATTATCCTTCTTATGGGCTACATTGTTTAAATTTATCACATTTTCCTCACCTTCATTTTGCCTGGGTAGACCCAATTCAGGACACATTTTCAACAGCTTTAACCTCTTCAAATCAAAGAGAAGAATCATCATTATTATTAAGTTCAAATAAAGTCTGGTTTTGTCTCATTTTTATTTTTAATGCACCCATTCCTCCAAGTGCTATAATGAAGTAAGATCATAAAACTTAATTGGCCAAAGATATTCTAAGAAAATGCAATTCTCACAATTCAGCGTCTAACTACACTTTTAATAAGCCCTCCACTCCTCTCACTGGATTATCCCTTAGACACCCTTCTCGAATTTAAAATCACAGATAGCAAAATGTTATGCTTAAAGAGAGCCTAGCGACTGCCCAGTCCTGTAATTTGATGGGTGAGGACCTTGAAGCCTAGAGGAGGTGAAGGCATTTCACTCCCAATGTCTTAAATAAACAAAAAGGAAAATGACCAGTTGATAATTCCCATTCAGGGTCAAGGGCACAGGCCCAGGACCACAAGGTATCACTGAATTGTGCTACAGTCCTGCCTTCTCATTCAGGAATCTTGGGAAATCCTTATTTTGAGTCAGAGTCAGTGACATCTTTTTCAGGCCCCTTGAGCTTTGTCCTCATGGGCTGTCACAAGACATTATGGTATCGAACTCCACAAAGACCATTTAGCTAGTTCAAGAAATGAACCCAGGCATGGGCCCCAGCTCCTCTCCCATGTCCAGTAAATGTGGCCTATCCATTAGAGGTTGTCAGAATCAAGACATTAGACTCTCCCCGATTTTGATTTGTGCATGAATGAATTATTGTGTTAGGACAGCTTTCCTTGCTGTTAGTAAGCAAGACTTCCTTTTTTTCATATTTTATAGTGAAATATTACGTTAAAAAGTACAGACTTTATTTCATGACCTCCTATCCTCCTATAATTTTCTTGTGAACATAAATGATTTGTTTGTATCTCTCTCCCCAGTGACCAAAAGAGCATCTAGTGCAAAGTAGACACTCAATAAATAGGTTTTGAATAAATAATGATTCCAGCAACCTAGTACATGAGCATTGCACAGTTACCCCATCAAGGCCTGGCATATAGTCTCATTCAGCCAATCAAAATTGAAGGCTTTTTTTTTTTAACTCTCCTAGTCCTTTTGCATCTGCTTTCTCAGCATTTCCCAACCAGAGGCATTCTCATCCTACCTTCATCATTTTGTTCCACAACTACCTCCAATTATTTATTTAATATTTTTCTTTAAATAGCTTCACTTTCTAAACTTAAATATATGTTTTTTAAAAGGAAGCCTTATTGCTACTATATATTCAAGGCCAGTGTCACTTGCTCTAAGTACTCAACAATAAATTCACAACTGTTAAAATTTTTAAATGTGTATGCACATTCTCTCTAAAGTCGTGGGGTATGTGCACACCCTTTGGGAAACAATTCTGCGTTCCTCAGTTTTCTCAGCATCCTGGTGACAGGTAACGCAGGACAGACCTCAGGCCCAAAGAGTTGAGGTGGTAGCCCAAGCAAGATGGCAGCCAGACAAAGGCAAACCAGGACTGGGAAGCCAGGGCTACTATCCCTTCAGCTAATGCCCTTTCCTTTGCTCTCCAGGTCCTTGTTTCTCCACGTGTGGTTGGCAATCCAGAAGCATCAGGATGCCCTGGAGGCTTGTAAAAAAATGCAGAAGCTCAGGCCCCATCCCAGCCCTAAGCATCAGAATCTGCATTTTAACAAGATCCCAGTGATTCAGGAGCACATTACAGCTTGAGAAGCGCTTGTCGAGATCGATTCTCTAACTTGGCAGCACATTAGAACCATCTGGGGAGACTCAAGAAATACCGATGCCTGGGCTCTACCTCCCAGAGATTCCGATGGGGTTTGGCCTGGGCCCAGGTATTTTTAAAACCTCCTCAGCTTATAAAAAGCTGGCAGGTTACAAGCAAGCAAGGTCTGTACAGCCAAGTTTAAGAAACAGGATTCTAGAACTTTCACTGCCTCACAACCACCCAGTGGGCTTGTTAAACCACAGCTGGCCCGGCGTCACCCTCAGAGTTTCTGGTTCAGGAAGTCTGGGGTGGGGACCGGGAATTTGCATTTCTAACAAGTACCAGACGATGCCAACGCAGCTGGTCCAGGGACCACGTTTTGAGAATCCCTGCGAGGTGCACGGATCACACAAGATCAAACCGCAAACGTATTCCAGGACCTTTACCAGGCTTATGTACCAGCTGTAGTGAAGCAAGTATCTTAAGGATGAAAAAAAAAAGCTTAATTATAAAATAAGGTATTTCATCTGCCCTCACAGATATTCATGTTTCTCTCAATGTAAAAATGCCACGAGGTAGCACCCAGCTTGCTTGTTTTCGTCTTCATACAATAACTTCCGCCAGAATGACGTCTAAACACAAATCGTGAGAACATCCTGGGATACAGCAGCTGGAAAAGCCTTGAGGGAGTCAGGCTCAGGGTTCCATCCCAGCGGGCAAGTGGTAGCCATCCCTGTTTGCGTGAAGAGCGCCCCCTGGAGTTCCGCCAGGGGCGGTGCCCGAGTTCTGACACGGCTGAAACCACAGCTCCTTTCTTTTCCTCTCGGGAAGTCACCCCAAACTGCTCTGAGGAATCGCTGGAAACCCACGTCACCCCTAGACAGCGTGTTTGCCTGGAAGCCCTTTGCCTGTGCATCAGATTGATTATTCAGCAACAAAGAAATTATACAGCGACTAAACGATTTCTCTCTTTTAAAATCTTACTCAACTCATAGCCTATTAGCATTATCAGTTTGTACAAAGTCTCTCTCTTGTTTTACTTTTTCCCTCTTCTCTCTGATGCCCAAACTCATCCCTCCCACCCTTTAGGCAACCTCTCTGATGTGTTGGATATATGTCCTTCAATACCCATGTATCTCTGTCAAAAACTGGTAGGGCTGTTTTGTGGGCGTATGTGGCTTTACGTAACGGCATTATATTATAAATCTCTTTTTTTCTCATCATTGCACTCAACATCAGGTTTTTAAGACCTACCCACGTGGCTGTATGTCCACCTCAGATGCACCCACTACATTTTGCTTACTGAGAAATCGTCTTTACACATCTGTTTCTCACGCTGAAATCAGCATGGTTTTGAGTCAGAGCGTTTGGACCAAGCAAAACTGTTTGCTGGAGTTAATCTGACACCAGATGCATTTATCCCTCTTTTAGGACTGTAACGAATTCCTTTCCGCTCTGTGAGGCTGTGCCCCCTGGCTGGCATCACAGGTGTCTTCTTTAAAGAAGAAAAAAGATTTTGTCCCTTGGTTTCCTGGCAGTCCTTTTTCTTTTTTTTCTCTTTTTTGGCTCTTTTTCATGAAATTTTCACCAAAAAAGCACCGTGATGGGCTCCTCCAAGAGAAAAGTCTCTCTATCGTCTACAATTTATCCTTGCTTAAACAAGATCATTCCAGCCTATGGAAAAGTATGTTTAAAAAAATGAGAAATGTGGGGCTGGCCCCGTGGCCGAGTGGTTAAGTTCACGCGCTCCGCTGCAGGCGGCCCAGTGTTTCGTTGGTTCGAATCCTGGGCACGGACATGGCACTGCTCATCAAACCACGCTGAGGCAGCGTCCCACATGCCACAACTAGAAGGACCCACAACGAAGAATATACAACTATGTACCAGGGGGCTTTGGGGAGAAAAAGGAAAAAATAAAAATCTTTAATAAAAAAAAAAAATGAGAAATGTTACCTCCACCTTGGATTACAGAAGGTTTCAGATCAAAATGAAAAAATAGTCAAATTGCTTATCAGAGAGGCCCTGTTCTTACTCTTCCTTACTCCTTTTGCACATGTAAGTAATAAATCCAAAACCAAATTCTCTCTCCTGAGACGTGAACTCCCACCAACACCCAGGAGGAGGGGGGTTTGGCTCATTTAATAGCACTTAATTAAAATGTAGAATTTCAACATGTGCATGAGAGATAAAAAGAACGCATCTTTGGGCCTGTTTCCAGCACAATCTTTCGAAATATGTGAAATCATATTTCTTTATCAACTGTACCCCATAAAATGATAAACATAAAATACCAAGATTTAAGATGTAAGTCACATTTTCCCGGGCCTCAGGAATCTTGGATGAGTCCTTCACAAGTCTGTAGTGGTAAAACATTAACAATAACTACCACGCATTATGTGTTTATAATGTGCCAGGCACCGTACTAAGCATTATTCGTGTGTTTTCCCATTTAATCCTCATAAGCCTATGACATCGTTTTTTTATCCCTGTTTTAAGATGAAAGACCTAAAACTCAGAGATGAAATACAAGGAGAACTTTAATCCCATTATGCAAGATTAGCTTGTTCCCCAAGCCAAAAAATACTCCCCTATCTCCCTTCTCCTAAAGAAACACTAATTTGTTTCTCCCTCAAGAGCGCATCCTCCCACTCCTTTCCGACTTCAGCCAACATCTGGAATTCTCTGTTTGCGCCCACCCGCTCCGTATTCTCTCCTCCCGCTCCCTTCCACCCCATGCAGTCTGCGTGCCTCTCACAGCAGTGACACGGAAAGCCATTTCCTTGGTCCGCAACTAGCTCTACGTTTGAATCGCTTTGCGCCGTGGGCCGCCACCTCCTCTTCCTTTGAGGCCTCTCCTGCCTTGATTTCCCCATCACTAGATGCTCCCAGGTTCTTCTGCCTCTTTTCAGGTCTTCCTGGGCTGCTTGCCAATTCCTCCTCCTCTGCTGTTCTCATCCATCCAGGCATGGCGCAGCTCCTTCCTCAGCCTCTTTCCTGAGTTCCAACGGGTGTCCTCTGAGCCCTCTTGTCGCCATACTGGAGCCTGTGTCGGGGCGAGCGTGGGGGTTCCCTTCCTGCCCACAGCTCCTTAGCTCCTGCCACCCATGGTTCTCACAGTGCCTGCCTATTCCTCGGACTCTGCCCATTGTGATTTCTCAGGGTCGGCTGTTTGTCACCCGTGTGACCCTGGGCCTCAGTGTCTACCTGTATGAGAACAAGGAACCTGAGCTCAACGTTTCTCTCGTGTCCTTTCTAGGTGTGCGGTTCTGGCAGAGCTCCTCTCCACTGACTCAAAACTCTTCAAGCTGGCATTCAAAGCCCTCCACTCTGCCCTCGGCTTCTGTCACTGCCTCCTCCGTGTCATACTCCATAGGCCTCTCGGCCCCTCCCTGAAACCAGGTGCTTCTCTGCCAGCAACGCCCCTCCCCTCCTTTATCTCCGATATCTGCCTGCCAAAGTCCTGGGTCAGCTCAAAAATGCTTCAATCCTCCCAGCAGTTTTCCCGCTTGAAAACCGCCCCCCTCCTGTAGCGCTTGAGAGCCCATCCTGGCACCTGGGATGGTCCAGTTGTGCAGGGCCCTGTGCACGTGCGCATGCCCCACCATCTGCCTGGGAGGTGCTGAAAGCAGGTTAGCCTCCAGACCTGGATTCAGACAGTGTGGGTTTGTATTATATAGACTTTTCACTTTGTGTGTATCATGATGTTTTGCCAGCTTCAAAAACCTTTCTAGCTGGGAAGAGACTGCACCTCCCAGGGTCAGCCAGATCCTGGAGTCAGCAAAGGGCCCAGCAGGAGCATGTCTGTCATATGCAAACTAACCAATCCGGAGCCATCCCTCCTCTCTCTGGCCCTTAAGCCCCAGGAAAGAATATTCCTCTGCCTTAAGCATCCCAGGGCCAGGTACCAGACAACTGGAGACCACCCTGTAGCCCAAAGCCTGCCAGAATTATTCAGACCAGCCAATCTTAAACTGTATTCTCTGCCCCACCTTGCCTTTCCTGCAGAAACCCCCATAAAAGCCATTACCTAAGCTCCACCCCTCCCCCCACCCATCTTCTGCCTCCAGACTATTCTGGCATGTGCCCCCGTGACCCTTCGCACCATGCAGTGACTCCCTCTCTGGGACCTGTGAGTATAATACACTTCTTCCTTCCACGCCTCATTCTCATTTCCTCCTGTGACCACATCAACTTCTCCATCCCATACCCAACATGGACATTCTCAGAACATGGTTCAACTTCGAACCCCACCTCTTACTGTGCAAACTTAGTCTACTTAACATGCCCAAGGCTCTGTAGAATAGAGTTATTCTATTATTATTCTATTATTCTATTATAGTGCTGGCCTCAAAGGGTTGCTGTAAGGATTCAATGAAATAATATATACAAATACAGTCGTCCCTCCTTACCCACAGGGGACATGTTCTGAGACCCCCAGTGGATGCCTGAAACCCCAGGTGGCACTGAACCCTATACATACTATGATATTTCCTGTACTAAGCACTTACCACGCACTGTGGCTGTAAATTTTGCAGTTCAAGGTGCAACAGCAAAACTAGCACAAATTTCTTTTTCTTTCTTCACAATTTCACGGACGGAAGATTCATTTTTACTGTAGATCTTAGCAACCTCAGCATATGATTTTTTTTCCTTCCTTATTAAGTTGAGGACTTTCACTTTTTCACTTAAAGGAAGCCTCTTACGGCTTCTCTTTGGCATATCCAAACTGGCATCATCACTACTCTCATCCTTTGGGGCTATTATTAAGTAAAATAAGGGTGACTTGAACACCAGCACTGCAATACTAAAACAGTCGATCTGACTAAGTGACCAATGGGCAGGTAGCGAGCGTATACAGCCTGGATACACTGGACAAAGGGATGAGTCCCAGGCAGGATGGTGCAAGATTTCATCACGCTACTCAGAATGGCATGCAATTTAAAACTTATGAATTATTTCTAGAATTTTCCACTTAATATTTTTGCACCACGGTTGACCTCAGATAACTGAAACTGTGGAAAGTGAAACCGCAGATAAGAGAGGACTACTGTACATACATAATATATTTTCATAAAAATTATGTTTAAATTATGTTTAAAAGTTTAGTATAATAGCTGACACATTTAGTTATGAATACTGTTATTTTTATTATTGTGTTTATTTTTCTATCCCTGGAGCACAGCAGCCTACACTAAAAGCAAGAGGTGACATGATGGTTCTAAGAAGGAATGGAAGCAGACCCAGTCATCTTTTTGAATGAGTAGAAAGGCAGCTCCAGATTGCCTATTTGAAAATTAACTTTAGGGGCCACAGTTTGGAGGGGACAGGGTATGAAAACCTAATTTGCATAAAACTTTGCATGAGATTTTTTTCAAAATTGTTATTCAGTGTCAGAAAATGTGGTAGGTGGAAGCTGATGGAGATTATGGGGGAAGCTCAAGACGATTACAGGAAGGGGAACCCATGGTACATACCATCGATGACGAAACAAGAACAAAGATTAATAAACAGTAATAGTCACATGGCCTTAAACGTCGTAGATGGTCAAACAGATTATGCACCAGTTGTCCCAAAGAAATGTCTGCTTGCCCCTCAGGCCCACCTCCACCCTTTCCCTAAGTCAGGGAATAAACCCTGGTGCTTCCCAGCAGGCTGCACCGTGAGGTCAGGAGGTGCTGTGAACTGAATGTTGTATCTTCCCAAAAGCCACAGATTGAAACCTACTCCCCACTGTGATGATATTGGGAAGTGGAGCCATTGGGAGGTGATTAGGTCATGAGGGTGGAACTTTCATGAATGGGATTAGTGCCTTTATAAGAGACCCCCTGAGAGCTCCCTTGCCCCTTCCATAAGAAGATGACCGCTACTTCAATACTGGAAACCAAGTAAGCCCTCAATAAATATTTATCATATGGATGAACTGGAAAACCTAGCCATGTCAAATCGTAATGAGGCAGATGACCCCCTTGGAGAGAGGAGACCTAAGTTCTAGATGTGGTGACACATAAGCAGTAAGGGAATGACCTCTACAAATCACGCCTCCCTGAGCCTCAGTTTCCCCACATACAAAAGTTGGGCATGGCAAAATCCTGCTACAGGTGTGGTCACTCACTCCCACCCATGTCCCTTAGAGTATCTAATGGACCATGGCTCTCTTTGTCTCTGGATAAGACCTCAGAGTCTTTTCCAGCCCAGTGATCTTAGCAGCCACTACCAATTGGTCAGAGATGACCCTCAGAGCAAACCCAATTTGTCATCACTCATAAGATTCCTTTCAACTTTAAAATCCCATGATTCAGATCTAATCAAGTCCCTTTGTCCAAATGGAGGCACATGTTACTGCAAACTCAACCAGTCGAACACTCCAGGAAATCATACTGCTCAGAGTCAGGCGGGCCCTGCTGGCTTCCCACCAAGGTGCTTCTCCAGCAAAGGCAGCCAGCCGGCAACGCTGGCTTTAATTCTAGCAATAGTTTTTGCCAAAAAAGCTAATTCAGTGCTAGATTTTTCAGGCTCTTTCAAAGGCGTCTACATTTGATCCTTTGAGTAAGTTGAGTGTTGTGATTCCCCTCAAATCTCATCACGTAGAAGCTTGGACTCCATTCATAAATACCTTAAGGTCAGCCTTAAGGCTTAAAACCAGGCTGGCCTGACTCTGAGCCTTTAAATCACTCTATACCTTCTGGCCAGTAAGAGTGAGTTGCTGAGGTCCCTGATTTGGCTATGGTCTTCTGGATCCTGAACACTTTGTGCTCATCCCCCCTCAGGCATCCATTCCTGATGTGTCCCTGACTTCTTTTCCTGTGTCCTATCTGAGCTTCCTTGCCTCTGATCTGATTCGGATGCTCCTCTTTCCTACAACGTGCACTCACTGCTCAGAACATGTCATCTTTCAGCCACTCCAGGTAACAAGCCCAGTCTAATCCATCCTTCAGTCAGGAACACGACCCCATAGAGGCCCGTGACATTGGCATTTCTGCTGAAGGAGAGAAAGACACAGATATTCAGAAACAGAGCAGGCCCATGAAAGACCCCAAAGTCCTATGGAGAATCACGGAAGACTAAACACATCTCCTTGTTTCAACTTCCTCTCAAAGCCGCTAAATGGAGTTCTTTTTAACTCATATGGACAAAAAATTTGGAGAAGAATCATCATCAGAGAAGCCAACAAAATTTTGCAAACTGAAAATGTGTGAACAGTAACTGTCCTAGTTAGGCAGAGAATATGAGCTAAAATGGGGCTTTATTACAGGGGGCCTATAACACTTACGAACATTAAGGAAAATGTCTTCAACTCTATGTTCTTAGTAATTACAGAACCTCGCTGAGATGCCTGTGACCAAAACTACTTCCTTTTCACTTCTTCTACCAGAACATCTTAATGTCATCGTCAATGACTCTATAATCTTCTTCCGACTCCGTATTCACAGTGATGGTACCTCAGTCTGCCTGAGGGGCTCTAAACCCCTGTAAACTCCAGTGACCCCCTGCCAAAGTCACCCCAAATGATACACGATGGAAAATGCAAGACAACTCCTCAACCCTCCAACCCTTCACACCAAATTGCACGAAGCCCCTCTCCCTTCTGCACAAATTTTGAAGAGACCTCTGGGGTCTCATTACCAACTCTTACTTGTTATTATTCTGCCTCAACTTAATGTCCCTCCCTCCTTTGAAAATCATTCTCATGCCCACTCTGAGGAATCATACTTTCTTTCATATTTTGGTTTTGCGTCTGGGCCCTGTTAAAAGCTGTTCCTCAAGCTTCCTTGTGGAAGCTTCCTCAGCCCTTCTGGTATTTGCCACGGGATGAGTGCTGGGTAACACCTTCCAGGGCTGGCTGTCAACGTAAGTGGAGGTCACAACAGCTTGTTTTTGTGAAGGCTTTTCTGGAGTTATATCTGACATAACCTCATCAGAGACACATTTTCTGAGGCTATAATTTAGCACAGACAGGGTTGAGGGAAGCCGGAGGCCTGGAAAGTTATATCTATTAGACGGTCTTTCTCAAGAGAGTCATGGCTGAGTGCTTGATGGCTTCAGAGGGCCTAACATACTCCCAGAAGTGCTACAGAGTAGACAGGAAGCCATGGCCATTGCCCTCAGACATGCAAAAGTCAGAACTTAGATTCTGGGGGCAAAGTCTTGACTCCAACTTTTACTGACTTTCCCTGAGTTTATGCTGCGTGGTGTAATATAAAAAGCAAGAGCTTTGAATTAATGGATACGAGTTTGAGGCCCAAGTCGACAAACTACAACCTGTGTGATCTTGCTTAGTCTTTCCAGACCTCAGCTTCCTCAGTGCAAAACAGAAGTGGTAATAATACCAGCCTCGCATGTTTGTGTCAGGAATTTCACATAACATATGTTGAAATGTTCAGTACGATGCTAGTTACACAGCAGCCCCTCGGTAAGTGATGGGTGTTGTTTTTATGCTCACTTGGGTAAAGGCCCATTTCACTGTCCGATGGAAGGGAGTCCCAAGAACACCTATGGAAGAGTCAAGATTTTCCTAAAAAATAGCTTAAAATCTTCTCATACACTTACTTAAGTTTTGATTCAGTTGAAGTCTCCACTGTTCAGGATCCTATAATGGAGAAAAGGGGGAAAGGTTATAAGAGCAGGAGTCACTAATCAACTCATCAGAACAGAGTCTCTGATTTCCAAGGAAATTAATCTCTCAATGGGATCGGGATGAGTTCCATGCAAAATGTGCTCCAATGGAAGAGATAAGCCAGTGATTTTCATTCCTGGCTGCACATAAGAAAATCCAAACAGCGGCCAGCCTGTGGCCGAGTAGTTAAGTTCACACACGTACTTCAGCGGCCCAGGGTTTCGCCGGTTCGGATCCTAGGCACAGACGTGGCACCACTCTTCAAGCCATACCAAGGTGGCATCCCACACAGGACATCCCACACAGGACAACTAGAATATACAACTACATACTGGGGGGCTTTGGGGAGAAGAAGAAGAAGAAGAAAAAAACAAAAGAAGATTGGCAACAAATGTTAGCTCAGAGCCAATCTTTAAAAACTAAAAAAATCCAAGCAATTAATTTGAAATTTCTGGAAATGGGGCCCAGGATCACAGTATTTTTAAGAGCTCTCCAGTGACCCGAGTGTGCAGCCAGCATGAAAAACCACCAGGGCTTTTTGAAAAAAAAGCTACTGGATGGAATAGAAGGACTTACTCATTTGAATATCTGAAATTTCTTCTAAATCACCTCAGTCTCAGCATAGTTGCTGCTAAATCACTTTCTGAAAAGTGGCTAGAAACTTGGAAGCAACCAAGATGTCCTTTAGGAGGTGAATGGAATAATAAACGGTGGTATATCCAGACAGTGAAATAGCACTCAGCACTGAAAGGAAATGAGCTATCGAACCATGGAAAGACATGGAGGAAACCTAAATGCATATTACTAAGTGAAAGAAGCCAATCTGAAAAGGCTACATACTGTACAGTTCCAGCTATCTGGCGTTCTGGAAAAGGTACAACTGTGGAGACAGCAAAAGATTAGTGGTTGCCAGGAGTGGGGGTAGGGAGAGATGAACAGGCAGAGCACAGAGGATTTTTAGGGCAGTGAAACCACTCTGTATGATACTCTGACGGTGTATACATGTCAGTATACGTTTATCCAAATTCGTAGAATGTACCACACCAGAAGTGAACTGGAATGTAAACGATGGTCTTTGGGTGATGATGACGTGTCAATGTAGGTTCATCAGTTGTAACAAATGCACCACTCTGGTGGAGGATGTTGATAATGGAGGAGGCTATGCATGAGTGGGAGTAAGGGGCATCTGGAAACTCTCTGTACCTTCCATTCAATTCTGCTGTGACCCTGAAAGCCTATTAAAAAAAAAGGAACCAACCATCTAGTGCAAAAGCCTTTAGGCCAAAGTCATTGAGAAAAAGATCCCAGAAGGCACGAGGATACACCAAACCTGGTTGCCTCACATCATCTGAGTATGTTGAGGCCAAAGGAAGGAGACAACTCCAAGCCCAAAAGAAGAGGAGGGTCTGCGGTTGAAGAAAAATGCAAACTAAGGCTCCAAAAAGGAGATGGAGCAGAAGCAAACAGAAAATCTGGAGGGAGAGCAGAAGCCGGTTTGGCAGCAAGACATGGAGATGCAGAGTAAGGTAGCCATCAAATGACTGTTGTGGGCAGCACGTGCAGCCACAGCTTCCCTTGCCTGCAGCCTGATCTCTCCTACTGAAAGGCTTGCTCCGGATACCAGCATGACATGCAGATGACAACACCATGAAGTTTATTTTTAATTGCTATGAGTGGTGGTTGTCCTTCTAACAGGCACTGAGTAAAAGTCATCCTTACTCTCTTCGAAGTGAGACACGGGCATGTGATCTGATCTCGCCAATGAAATGTGAATGAACGTAACCCAGGCCCTTCCAATGGAAGCTTTAAAAGCCATTGCACAAATCACCATGCCTGGGTCACCAACTACGGCTGCCCCATGTTAGAGCAAAAATTAAACTTTTGTTGTGTTAAGCCACAGAGATTTGGAGGTTGTTTATTACTGCAGCATAACTAGTTTCCCTTGATTACTACCCTACGGTTTGAGATTATGCATGGAACTCCTTCACATCAGGGGGTCTCAACCTCAGTGTGATGGACATTTGGGTTGGATAATGCTATGTGGTGGGGGTTACTCTGTGCATTGTAGCATCTTGAGCAGCATCCCTGGCCTCTACACACTAGACACCAGTAGCACCCCTTCCCCTGTTGTGACAATCAAAAATGTCTCCAGACGGTGTGATTCCACTTATAGGAGGTACCTAGAGGAGTCACATTCACAGAGACTGAAAGTAGAATGGTGGTTGCCAGGGGCTGGGGGAGGAAGGAGTGATTGTTTAACAGGCACAGTTTCAGTTTTGCAAGATGAAAAGAGTTCTGTGGATGGCTGGTGGTGACGGTGCACGACAATGTGAGGGTACTTAAAGCCGCTGAACTGCACACTTAAAAGTGCTTAAAATGGTAAACTTTATATTGTGCGTGTTTCCCACAATTCTTTTACAGGGAGGGAAAAAATGTTTCCAGACACTGCCAAATGTCACCTGGGTGGCAAAACGGCCCCTGGCCAAGAACCACCAGTTTAGGGCGAGGCTTGGCCGTGTTTACAGCATTGAGGGTTAGAATCTCAACTCTCCTGAAATGGTTTATATCTACTCTGATTTTACACAACGATTACAGATTACACAGTTTGATCCAGAAAAGGCTCCTGCCTGTGGACACAAAACTGATGTGATAGAAACAAGCTCTGTTTAAAACTCTTACTCTTTTCCCTCCATTTGATAAATAGAGTTCACCTGGCATTCCATGTGGACTAATTATTCCTAAAACCCACAGGGTTCTCATGCAGATGCAAGGGTTAAGGAGCCCAGTCTTGAAAGGTATTGAAGCCAAAAAAGGGGAGACTGGAGGGGCTGCCCAACTGGTTTGTGATTCTGTCCTTTGGTAAGTGTTTGTGGTTTTCCCTTCTTGGATTCACCTTCAGGAATATTCCTTAAGCCTGAGGGGTAAATTAAGGCCAACACAGGGGTTCAAATGGTGACAGGCTCTGCTCTCCATGAATCGAATTCAATGCTGACACTGAAGCAGCAGAGGGCGTCCATCACACCATCCTGCCTGAGTTATCTCAGAAAATCCTCTTTATTCTCAATACTGGGGCTACATTCTGACCCCTCCGTCCTTTTCCATAAAGACCCTCCAGATTGCCACAGTCTAGGACCACTTCACAGAGGGCAGCATTACTGCTGGCTGAAGACTTCATCTCAAAGTCAGGGGCTGGCGCCCTTGATTGCAGGGCTTCTCTCTCTGGTCTTCAGGAACATTCTTTAGGTTGACACTGAAACTGCTCCCCCAAAGCCCTGTAATAGGCATGAACAGATTACCCTCCTCTTCTTGGTTCCCATGGCCAGAATCCTTAACTAATCCTCTACCCACGACGTAGGACTAGTTGCACAAGCTGTTATTTCAGCTGCTCACTTCAACATCTGCTCTTGGTTTGCTTGCTCAACACCTCCAACACGCACGGAGCTGCCTTGTCACGCTTCATCCTGCTCAGCTTTTGGCCCCCTCTGCCCTCAAACACATCTGCATCTGCACACACCCGTCCCACCGCATCCAACCCCAAGTTCTGCCCACCATTGATCCATCCACCTGTGCTCCAGCCTCCAGCCCCTCAGGAGCCTGCACCATCAATTACTTGCTCTCCATCCAGAATCTTTAACCTCTCCATCCCTAAGGCTCCTTCATTTATTCAACAGGGTAACATATTTAAGCCTCTTCCATCTTGGAAAAAAATCCTCTCTTTATCCCTGTCTTCCTCTCCAGCTTCTTAAAGCAAAGTCTGTAATCTTCCTTGCTACTTATTTACCCCTGTACTGGGTCAATCTGTGCCCCCTTCTCCCAAATTCGTCTCCTTCCCAGGAACCTCAGAATGTGATCTCATTCGGAAATAGGATTGTTGCAGACGTAATTAGTTAAGGGTGGGCCTCTAATCCAATATGACTGGTGTCCTTACAAGAAGAGAAGAGACGCAGACAGCACACACGGAGAACGCCACCAGATGATGGAGGCATGGATTGGAGAGATGTGTCTATAAGCCAAGGAACCCCAAGGATTGCGGCAGCATCTGAAGCTAAGAGAAAGGGAGGGAACAGATCATTTCTCAGGGATTCAGAGAGAGCACGTCCCTGACAAGTCCTTGATTTCAGACTTTCAGCCTCTGGAACTCTGAGAGAGTAAGTTTTTGCTATTTTAAGTCACCCAGTTGTGGCACATTGTTAGGGCCGCCCCAGGAACCTAATCCACCCCTTAAGTAACCACAATTCTCCGTCTAGCTCCAAGATTCTTCCCATGTGACCTGCTGGAGCCAAATCCAGACTTCCTTTTATTTGACCTTTCCGGGGCACATGCTACTCATTTATTCTTCATTGGTGCTCTTCTCCTTCTGTGTCTGTAATGACACTGGCCCCTGGATCTTCTCCTGCATCTTTCTCAGCCACATCACTGCCTCCTCCTCAGGCAGCCACCTGTTGAATAGAGGTGTCCCTGGGCTCGTCCACACCTCTCTTCTCACTCTGTTCTCACTCCCCTGTGGTTTCATCCAAACACCAGCTCTCCTACCACCTGCATGCTGATGACTCCCCAAACCTCGAGCCCAAACCTCCCTCCTGAGTTCTAGTTTTGAATTTCCCACTGCCTCCTAGAAGTTTCCATCAGCGCGTATACGAGCATCTCAAATGCTACAGGACTGAGATGGAAGTCATCATCTAGAATCCTCCTTCCTGAACAAACTGCTTCTCCTCCCATAACCCTCTGTCCACACAGGGGCACAAGTCGGATGCTTGGTATCTTCCTGGACACCACACTGTGGTCACCAAGGCCACAGGACACTACACACGAGGGTTTGGGGACCCCATCCCCTCCTCACCATCCTGCTGCTGCAGCGCTGGCTCGGACACTCACTACCTCTTGTGACTAGTAGAAATCCTTCCTAAACCTCACTTTAATTCTGCTCTTGGGGCGATCTTTCTTATAGCCCCTTGAGATAAGTCACTTCCCTACTTCAGAGGCCCCCGGTTGCCTGGAGGACGATGTCCCGAGCACCCCTCAGCTTGCAATAACAAGGCCTCTCAGCATCTGGCTCTCAGGAGTGTACAGTGAGGGGATTCTGGATTCAATCCCAGGATCTACCACATACTTTCTGTGTGGCCTTGGGCAAGACACTTAACCTCTCTGTGCCTCAGATTAGATTCCTCCTCTGTAAAATGAGGTTAATAATAGTACCTACCTCACCAGATTGTTGTAAAGACTAAATGAGCTAATACGTTTAAAGTGCCCAGAACTGCAAGCAGCATGTGGTAAGTGAGGACTAAATATTAAGTGCTATTGCTGTAAGTACCACCTTCTCCCCTCCTGTCCTCCCAGCTCCACATGTACGTTGTTCTCCAGCCAGAGTCACTCCCTAATGGCACTCTGCTCCCCTGGCTCTTGGCCTCAACACACACTGCCTGGAATACGTTTTCCGTCCCATCCGTCATCCCCAGTACCCATGAACACCTCAAGACTCATCCCCTCTGTGACGCCACCCTAACCACCCCTCCACTGCAGCTACACGGGCTCTTCCTGGGCCCTCATCAGTTCCTGGTGCTCTCCTCTCTGGAGCACAGATCACACCAGGTTATAGGAACTCCCTCCTGTGTCTCCATCAACTCCTTCAGGCAAGCACGTGGCCTTATTGATCTTGCCGATACCAGCACCTGGCACAGCAGGCTCCATGTAGGCTGTGGAATTCAGCAATGAGTTGTATAGAGACGTAGAGTAGAGGTGGAGTAGAAATACACCCCCGGCTGCCTGGACCGTCCGGTTTAGGCCAGGGTCCTGGTACAATTATTAACAGCATCCCGTTTCACTCTCAAAAGTGTCTTGGTTTGGATAATAAATTATGAGGTCACTCTAGGTATTAGAGCTGTGACTCTCACCCTGTCAGACCCAATGCTCACTTTGTTTAGTAACTATTTTGGAAGATCCCATGTACTATCCTTAAATAAAATTGATAGATAATAGAACCTGAATAGAACAGAATTTCCAAATAATCAATGTAAGGCCCTAAATGGAAAGTAAAGTGGATTTAAAAGGAAAGTAGCTTAAATTAAAATTGTATGTATTTTGATGTATAAATGCTTGGGCAAATGACTTATACTTCTGACCAAGCTGGAGTAATAGATACCAAAATCAACCTCCTATGTGAGAAAACTGGAGAAAATAGGTGAAACGATGGTCTCCAAGACACTGGAAAAAGCAACAAGGGACAGTGATCCCCTAGAGACAGGAAACAAATGAGGCAAGCCCTGTGATGATGCCACCTTACTGCCTCATGAGGGTTTCCAGCACAACACAGGGAGGGGATGCAGACAGGGCCCCGAGGTCTCCCCGAGTGGAAAGGACAGAGCTGGGAGTCTGTGAAAGCCAGGGTGGGGAGAATTCACAGGCAGAGCGCCGGGGAGGAGAGCACTGCTCAGAGAGCTGCAGAGAGCTGCCGGGAATACTCTTCCCCCTCAAGGGTTCAGCAGAGTGTAGATCAGAGCGTGCATGGGAGGAAACTACCTATACTGGAGAAAGAACCATCCACAGGATTAAAGGGAACAGCCCTGGTGCTCCCCTGGGGCCAGGAATCGTGCCTGTTGCCATGAGCCAGAGTGGAAAACCTCATCATTCAAGAGGCACTGGGTAGAGTTGTCAGATGGGTTTGCCTCAGTAGTGGGGCGAAACAGCCCTAGACCAAATGCGCTTCTTGTTGCCTAGTAAAGCAAGATCTGAAAGGACCAAACTCTTTCTGGGTAACTTAACTGTGCAACAGGACAAAGCCCAAAAATCCGTCTAGGGATACAAATATATCAAGTACTCAGCAAGATGAAGTTCACAATGTCTGTCACCCAATCAAAAACTATCAGGGATGTGAAGAGGCAAGAAAAAATGACACGAGGATAAAAATCAATAGAAACCAATCCAGAAATGATACAAATGATAGAATTAGTATACAAGTACATTTGAACAGTTATGTAACTGCGTTCCATATGTTCCAGAAGCTAAAGACTGAACATTTTCACTAGAACATGGGAGATACAGAAAAAGACCCAAGTTGAACTTCTAGAGATGATCATTATAATGTGTAAGATGAAAAATACACTGGATGGGATTAACAGCAGAGTAGACGTTGCAGAATAAAAGATAATTTAAAAACATAGCAATAGAGGGGCTGGCCTGGTGGGGCAGTGGTTAAGTTCACACGTTCCACTTCAATGGCACGGGGTTCACCAGTTTGGATCCCGGGTGCGGACCTACACATCGCTTCTCAAGCTATGATGAGGCAGGCGTCCCACATATAAAGTAGAGGAAGATGGGCACTGATGTTAGCTCAGAGCCCATCTTCCTCAGCAAAAAGAGGAGGATTGGCAGCAAATGTTAGCTCAGGGCTAATCTTCCTCAAAAAAATAAATTAATTAAATAAAATAAACATAGCAATAGAAACTATCCAAAATGAAACACAGAGAGAAAAAAAATACTGAAAAAAAAATTAAGAGCATCAGTGAGCTGTGGGACAACTTTAATATATCTGGAGTTCCTGCGGGGAAGAGAGACAGAAAAAGTACTTAGAGAAATAAAAATTGAAATTCTTCCAAATGCTCAGGTAAGAATAATGTAGAATCATATGCTTACATTTAAACACATCAATCACCATGAAAATGACAGCTACAAATGCAGACACTGCAGGAGGCGTTACACTGGTGATTTGAATTTGAATACCATATGCGGGTTTTCTTCCTCGGGTGGGACCATCTAGTATATTGCAGGATGTTCATCCACCCTAAACCTCACCTAGTAAATGTCAGTAATGCCTCCCAATCACTGTGCCCCCAAATCAAAAATCGCTCCCTAGAGTGCGGTGCCACTTCTCTGAGAACCACTGATCTAGAACAGACCAGCGCCCAGCAAACAGTGGCCTCCTCGTGGCTGCATTTGTATGGCCTGTGAGCTAAGAACGGTTTCACAGTTTTCAAAGGTTGTGAAGAGGAGGAGGAGAGAGGAGAGGGAGAGGAGGAGAAAACAAGAAAGAGGAGAGACGAAGCGTAAGGAGGCGGAGGAGGAGAAGAAGAAAGAGAAGGAGAAGGAAGAGGAGAAGGAAGAGGAGGAGAAAATAAGGGACAGTAACGGATTATATGTGGCCCACGCTGCCTAAAGTAAGCTTTTGCTGACCCCTGGTCTAGACTCGAAAGGAAAAAGGATACCATCTGGTCCATTCCCTCAAGGAGTTTGTAACCTAATAGGGAATGAATGTTAGGATTCCATCAGAGAAGCAGAACCACTGAGAGTGACATGCAATAAGGGGTTTATTATAGGGATTAGGCTTTATGCAATTGTGAGAGCTGGTAACAAATTCTACAGCAGACTGATGCCTTTGTGTCTGGTTGTGGCAGGAAGTCACTGCAGGTTGACAGGGCGATTAGTCAGGAAGAAAAGCTGCACAGGAAGTGGGGGAAAGCAAGGACACACTGGAACCCACCAGGACCAACTGGAACCCAAGAAGGTAAACTAGAATCCATGTCTGTCTCTCACCACATCCAGTCTCATTGATGAGTGACCTGAAGAAGCTGGCGCCCTCTGCCGCAGAGCTGCACACCTGCCCCGACCTCCTACATGCTCTCACACACCACGGGCTCACCCAGCACTGCCCCAAGCACACAGTCCTATAGCCGCCTGCTTCCCTGTCCGTGTCCTCAGCTGGACTCTGAGACCTCGCAGTGGGGGCTGCATCTGTCTTGTTCATTGTTGTGTCCCTTGCTCCTAGCATGGTACTTAACACAGAGTAATTGCTCAATCAATATCTTCTGGATGAATGAGTGAAAAATAAATCCACACATCAAGTGAAAATTAAACTGGGCAGAAATGAAGCAGGTGATTCATCCGAGAGAAGGATGCTCTTGTTAGTCTCCATGTGCTGGTTCTAATTATAGAGGTGTTGTGGTTACTTCATATTATTCTGCCAGGCTTCAGTGGTAGACAAGAGCAATTCTCTATGTACACAGAGAGAGCTCCCGCAAAGGGTGAGTCCTTCACTATGCCGGTGCTGGGGAGGTGATGGTGCACCTGCTTGCTGAACTAAACTAGCAGGAGACCTGTGTTGGGAACCTTCTGGCAGGAAAGAAACAGCATGCCTGGGACACCACCCATGTGCAGCAGGAAATATAGGATGTTCATCATGTCAAGACTGACCGGGATGCAAGAAAGGATATCAGGCAAGATTCCACCAATACTGAGGGACACATCGTAGTTATTATCATCACTAAATAATAGCTGACATTTATAGAGCATTTAGCCCATGCCAGGCTCTATGCTAAGGACTTCACAGGCACTATATCAGGGAATTCTCACAATGAAATCTATAATTATCACCATTGGATAGATGGGGAAATTGAGGCTTTGAGAAGTGATGTTGCTTACCCAAGATAGCAGAGCTAGTAAGAGGCAGACCTGGAATGCAAACCAACACGTTTCATCGTGAGACCCAATTCCTCACTGCCATCTATCCTTGGAAACTGGGCTGGTCCCTGAGAAAACACGAGTCTAGGTTTTATTTTAACAAACAAAAGCTGTTTCCTTACAGTGGGTATTTAAATAGTTTTAGTAAACATTGGAAATCTACTCCAGGGTTAAAGTTTCAAAGTTATTGAATGTCAAATATATTATATATATTAAAATATATTTGTATATATCATATACAGATATGATATGTGATATCATATTAAGTGCTGAATGCAGTAGGTCAGGAAATTCAAGCAAACAAAAAATATCCAATAGCCTTATAAAAAACATCAGCTGCTTACCAAACAGATGTTAAATAGTAAGAAGTGTGACCTATTGATTGTGGTATTACAACATATGAATTCAGTCTTAGCTAAAATCTCTAGTTGTTCTAGGTGAATAATACTTTTTAAACAATGTTAGCAATTTGAATAATATTTAGATCCATCTAAACTTAAATCATAGCCCAATATACATACCACCCTTTTACACACATCACTATTATAGATATAATAGATTAAAATTAATTTCACATGTATTTTTGACGCTGTGCTGGAAATTGCTTGAGATATAAAGATTAATAAGACTTGGTCTCTGCCTTCACAGGGATTCCAGAGAGTGAGGGGCACAGAAACTTCTCCAAATAACTGCAGAATGAGACAAATGAGATCATAAAAGCCCAATGCATACTGGAAGATTGGAATAGAAATGGAAATTCTATTTAGTGCACATACTCATTAAAGTAATAAAGAGTCCCCCCCAAACTGGCTACTTTAAATTTTTATCAAACGTATTTCTTACATTTAAGGGAAACTGTTTCTGTCCAGTCTAATCTCTTTCATATCCTGAATCCATTTAGAGTTATCTAAAATCAATTTTCTTCTCAGGGTCACAGAATTTATGCTGTCCCCCTACCCCTGACCGTCACTGAACATTACCACATTTTAGCTTTTTCTATTTAAAATGCAAAGCAATATAAAACATAAAATTTTGAAACATAAAACCCCTTTGGAACTTCAACTAAAATGTTAAAGGCATAAAGAGCTTCATTCATGCTAAAATCAGACTAGATTTCAATCTTTAGATGGAGTATTTGATTGGTAATTCTTCATTTCTATAAATACATGGAAAATAGCAATCTAGTTTTAAAAGTTGTAAGAAAACGTAACATTTACATTTAGGAAAATTTCACATAAGTGTTCCCAGATGCGCGCTCGCCATAATGAAAATGCATTTCCTCAAGAGCTGACTCTTCGAGGTAGTTGACTACTCCCCGGCCCTACAAACAATATTAGTATTTGCTAATATTCAAAAGTCTAAATAAATACCCTTTTCCTTGGGAATATCTTACCGTAAAAATATTGCCTGTAACCACAAAATCCAGAATGTCAAATTCTTCCAAACAGTCTAGTTTCTTCAACAAAAAAGCAATTTAAAAAGAACGATTGAAAGAGACAGGAGACCATATCAACCAAACATAATGGGTAGCAGCCCTTATTTGCATTCTAATTCAAACCAACCAAATAAACAAAAACAGTTTGGAGATAATTGAGGACATTTAAATATTGCCCAGATAAATTGATGCCATTAATGAATTATTTAGGTATGATAATGGGATTATAGTTACGTGGGTGGAATTCTTATCTTTTAGAAAAATGTTAAAAAATATTAGTGGATGAAATGATAGGATATCTGGGATTTGATTCAAAATAATCCAGTGGGGAGAGGATAAAGATAAAATAAGGTTGGCCTAGCTGAGGGGTACATAGAAGTCAATTATACTAATCTCTCTACCTTTGTATATGTTTTCAAGTATCCATTATATGAAAAAAAAAAACCCAAAAATTAAGGAAAAATAAATACTACTTGAGACACAGCAAAATAGCTACCTTGGATAACACAATAACAGTCACCTTAATTTTAAGAACTGTTGGTCATAAATATGGCTTTAAATATAGATATAGCTATAGATAGCAGAATTACGGTATCTGAAAAAGAGGAAATTTCTTATGCTTAATTGAATCTCATTGTTCTCTTTCCCTGGATTTGGGAACAGAAACTGCTTCTCTATCGCCAAATATTCTTAATTACTTAAGAATTAATTACCGATTTCAATAACCATACTCGTGCATTTTAAAAACAAATAAGAAAATGAAATTTATATATAGGTATTTCTTTTTTTTTTTAAGATTTTATTTTTCCTTTTTCTCCCCAAAGCCCCCCGGTACACAGTTGTATATTCTACGGTTGTACATCCTTCTGGTTGTGGAAGGTATTTCTTTTATAAGCATTCATTTTAACATGTACACCTTGATTATGTTAAGGTACTTGAGCAAGGGGGGGAGGGAGTGTGCAAATTTTGGTCTTATTAACTATCTCCCGCCTATTTAAGTTCTTTGAACCCAGTGGTGTCTATGGACTCACTGAATGCTTTAAAGACATTTAAATAATTTCAGCGCTGATATGAAAAAGCCATTAAGACTAAACTATTTTTGTAGAAATTACAGGAAGGTGACATTATCAGTTAGGGAAAGATTACAACTTAGACTGGAATCAGAAGTTAACGTGGGAAGACATTTCTGACCATCCAAATGCTGGGGGGAATGCGAGCTATGTGTCCCCCACCTTTTAACAGAATGTGGTGAAGGACCGGCGCGAAATCTGAGACCACGAAATTTGCTTGAGCTCGCTCCCAGCCTTGTTAATTCTTACCGCCGTTTTGATTCTATTCTTTTTCTGGTAGTTTCTGCTGTTTCTCCAGATTTTCTACTGGATGTTCTTGCATCGAACTCAAAATGAAAGGAGCAGGGGCGTCTGGGCTAGGCAGACCGGAGATGAGAGAGGTTCCTAAATCATTACCTACGTTGCCGTGAGTGAGCAAGTACCAACATCGTGGATACCCAATGGATGCGAGAACAGGGCGCGCAGAACGTTCCCGCTGCGCCAGGTCGCACCTGCACCGGGCCTGCTGGCCACCGACAGGCACCTGGGCTCACAGCCTTCGGCCACCACGGGGGACTCCAGTCGGCCCCCTCCCCAGACGCCTCCTCTCCTTCTCGGCAGGGCCCGCACCTTCCTGCGGACCCGGACCTTCTGCCCTAAGGGTGAACTGCGGGCTGGTCTTTCCGCAGCCCAGGGTCCCCACCCCGCCTCGCCTCTCCCCAGGCCGGTGCCGCCCAGCTCCCTGGGCACATCACGACCCTTTCACGCTGTCAGGGCCAGTGCCCGTAGCGGGCCGCGAAGTGGAGCATAAGGTGAAGATTCGGGAGGGGAGCTGTGGCTCTGGGGGCAGCGCGGGGCGGGGAGGGGGACGGCGCCGGGTGTGCGGGCGGACGCGGGCTCGCGGTCCCGCCAACGCCTGCGTTGGGATCTTGGGGACCACGAGGGGAGAGAGGATGAAAATCCTGCTGGGGAGGAAGGACGCACTCGCAGGCTTGTCTCCTGCCTGCTCCCTGGCGATCTAGGGTGAGGTGGCATCCTCCAGCTCGGTGGGCCTGGGCGGGGCCTGGTCCGGTCCTGCAGGGATCTCCCTGCGCTCGTCCGGGGCGCGTCCTAGGGAAGAGCAGGGCAGAGCCCGCGGCGCTGGACCGGGGACTGACCTTGCGCGGCCTGCGGGGCGCCCAGGGCTTGGGGAGCGAAATGCGCTTCCTGGGCGCGGGGCCAGGGACCAGGAGCCCGGGAGGAGGATTTGGGGCCCTGGCCCCCTTCGGGTCTCGGCCTCCGCGACCCACCGGAGGCCCAGGCAGAAGGTCGGAGGCACCCGTGGGGTTAGTGGCTCAGAAACCAGACACGGCCGGGTGCCACTGCCTAAGGGTCCTCGGGCGAGTTTCTTAGTTTCTCTAAGTCGCGTATTTTTTATCTGTATAACGGGGCTTCCGTAGTGTCTTCAATGGGTGCTGGGAGGGTTAAAAGGGAATCCAGTGCCCGGCAGACAGGGAACAGGCGTTAACAGCCGCTGTTACTATTACTAGTGTTATTATTAGCAGGCAGGACCCCAGCGAGAATCGCTTTTCCCCAATTTCCTTCCTGCCGTCGCCTCAGCCTCTCTGCACCTCACACCCCTTTTGTACTCAGCTCTAGCCCTTCGGTTCCGCTGCCCGCGGCAGCTCTGAACTCATCCAGTCTGTCCAGCCTCAAGAAGACGAGCCCAAGGGTCAAAGAAGACCCTCGACCCTCGCTCTCTTCCCGCAACTCGGATGCGATGTGCCTTGCGCGCCGGGGTTCTTGCCCAAGAACGGAGGCGCCCGGGCGCCCCTGCGCAGAACCACCGGGACCGGGCCTGGGGTCCAGAGCCGGGGCCTCGTGCTCGGTGCCGTGCAGAACGCGGCCGGGCCTGGTCCCAGCGCCGAGCACCACGCGCCCAGGGGCCTGCGGAGCCACCGCGACGCCCGGGACGCGCCAGCGCGGCCGGAGGAGAGGGCTCGGCAGGTGCCCGTCGTTCCTGTGGGTTCGTGGTAGCAGCTGCCCCAGGGGCCGGTCCGGTGGGCGAGGGCCCCGGGTGCGCCCCGCTTGAGGCCGGTCCTCTCTGCGCGGGCGCGGCGCTTCGGACCAGGGGACCCAAAGAGCCAGGTTCGATTGGAGACCAACGTTTAATTTACAACTCCACTGAATCAGTGTTTTGCTTGGAAATTCATCGTGCGATATGTTTTCATTAGGTAAAAAATAGGAGCTTGGGAGCTGAGCTGGAGCCGGGTTCCGACCCGCGGTCACCCGTGTTGGTGGTTGTGCTGGTCTGGCCTGGGGCAAAGGGAAGGAAGAAAACTCGGCCTCTCCTGCGGGGCTCCGGACAAGCCAAGAGAGCCTCGAGGGTCGGCTCTGGGCTCAGCGACCGGCCGCACCTGGCGCTCAGACGACGTTTGTTGACCGAATAAATGAACTAATGTAGGCCTGGAGACGTGTTCGCGCAAAGGACAAGGGGGAGTTGGGCTGTGAACTGGCGAGTTCTTAGCATGAAATAGGTTCTCTTTATTCTCGACTTGTTTCCCAGCTCTTAGGCTGCCCCAGATCTGCAGAATTTGCTGAAAGGATCTCAAAGCTGAGGTGCTGAGGGTGAGACGATTGGACTGAGTTCACGATTGGACAAAGCCCAAGGAGAAAGAGGTGGATGAAGCGGAAGACGCAGGTTTGGGGGTGGCCTGCAGCCGGAGGATAGGGGCCCATGTAGGGGACTGGGGGTGCGGGCCAAGCGGGCGAAGACTGCCTGTGCGGAGCGGGGAGTAGAATCAGAAACTCGTGTCCCAGGGCTACCAAGGGTTGGGTTGGGAACTTTCCAGAACATTACCCCCCCCCCCCCCCAGCCCCGAATTGCACTACTGCCGACCTGGAGGAGGTGGGGATTGCCCACAGCACGTGCGGTGCACGTTCGGAATGATGGTGTGGAGATGAGACGCTGGAGCAAAACATGAACCAATTAAAGGGCTGTAAAAACCTACGCCTCTGGGGCTTCCCTCCCTCCGGTAATGAGAAATTCATAGCTGGGGCCGGGGGCGGGGGGGGGGGGGGGGGGAGGGGGGGGAACGACCTTCTCACACTCAGAGTGACTTCTTTCCAAGCGGCGCGCAATGCGCAATGCAATTCTTTTGAAGAGAAGGAGCCGCGCTCAGAGCAGGCAGAGCCGCGGCGGCCCGAGCAACTTGCTGTCTCTGGGGAGTATTCGTGCTGGGCATCTCTGTCGTCTTGTTTCCCTCTCACCCACTCACCGAAATCCAGAAAGAGTAAAAAACCTTTCTGGTTGCAAAGTCCTTTCAGAAATCAACTCTTTTCGAAACAACAGCAAAAAGTTCTTTCGTTTCTAAAGAAAGGGATTCGTAACCCCTAGAAGGCACCTGCCTGGAGAGAGAATTCGTAAAATTTTAAATGTCCAGGACACGAATGCTTCATTTGATATTTCCCTTTTCCCTGGGCCCTGGTTTTGAAAATTGCAATGCTTTTTAAAAAATTGCCTTTTATTTTCCCCGAGTAAATGTTGGCCACTACATTCCAAATTGATCTCAGATCGTCCTCCAGCTTATTCAGGAGAAAAACCAATGCCTCCAGAAAGATGGAAAATAAATGGAGAATATATTTAGATTTTCTCCAATTATTTTTATTCTACAGGTTTCATAAATACTAAATCCTTTACTTTAAAAAACAGGATCTTTTCAACTTAAAATATTTGGAAGTTTTAAAAGCCACTTTGAGAACGGGTTGTTTCTGATCTCCCTAATGAATATGAATTGTAAAACTAAATTGTTTAATTGGGAGGACAAAAACTAAGTTTTAAAAGAAGTTCCATTTAAAAAGCAAACAATGAGAAGTAATACAAAATAAACGGTTCCATGTAGTGATTTAACACTTTATTTAGTCTGAATAGCTAGGTTTAATTTTTTCCTGCCTTTTTTTTTCCTCCCCAAATCCCCCCAGTACATAGTTGTATATTTTAGTTGTGGGTCCTTCTAGTTGTGGCATGGGGGACGCTGCCTCAGCATGGCCTAACAAGCGGTGCCATGTCCGTGCCCAGGATCTGAACCCTTGGCCGCTGAAGCAGAGCCCGCAAACTTAACCACTCGGCCACAGGGCCGCCCCGCTAGGTTTAATTTTAACACCTCTCCACGGAAGGTCGTACATCAGACACAGATCAGAAATAAATGCTCTGAAATTAAAATTCTACTTATCTTACACATCGATTTCAGGAAGACACAGAGGGCGTAAGCATTTTGCTCTTGGGAATAATACTTGCAGTTCCTAAGGGATGAAGAAGGGGAAACATGTACACTGGACACTGTATTGTCTTTGCTTTTCTTTTAATACCAGAAGAAAATGCCCCACTCACGTTCATTGTTCCTCTGGAAATGTGCAAATCAGAAAAGCCCTGGAAGCCACACTTGGAGGTTGGAAAAGAAAAGGCGTTGACGCCATTGGAATTACGTTCGGTTTGTCTTAACGGGACAGTATCCAACTTTTCCTTCGTAAATATTTTGCAGTGAATCGAAATTAGTGGTTGCTCCGCTGCGGGATTCAGATGCACCCGCCTGGTCCCGTCTGTGCAAGGCGTGTGCGGGAGGGCAGGCGGCGAGGAGAGCAGAGCCCGGGTCGCTGTGCCCTCCAGCTTGGCTCCGGGTGCGCCCCCTGGGAGTCGGCGCCAAGGCAGGGTGTGGGTACTACTCAAAAGGCCGGGGAGGTTGCTCCTCTCTGCCAGAATGGGCGACCAGCGACGTCAGCCTAGAGCCTTCTGCTTCGGGCTGACATCCCAGCAACGCCGCGGTGGCCGACAGGTGCCGGCCCAGCAGCGCTCCCTTGCTGGGAGCGCAGCCGTTGGCACAGTCCTGTTGCTGCTGCTGCTGCTGCTGCAGAATCGTCCGGGCAGCGGACGCGGCGGCGGCAGCGGACACGTGCAGCAAGGGGGCAGCAGCCTGGGTATGCAACAGGCACGACGGGCGCTGCAGCAGGTGGCAGTAGCCCCATGGGGTCGGGGGCAGACTCTGCGCGGCCCCAGTGCCCCCTCCCCGGGCCCCTTGCATGATACTCTCGATGCTGAAAGAGGTGCATCCGCCTCCCGGCCGCGACGCCGGCCCCTTGCCTTCCTCCCAAGGCTGGGAGCCCAGCGAGGGCTGGAAGGCCGGAAGGGCGCCGGGAGTCGCCAGGTCCGCGCCGTGCGCTTTCCTCGGCGCCTCAGCGTAGGCCGGGGCAGAGAGCAGCAAGTAGCGAAGGGGATGAGGGTGCAGCAGCGCGCACGGGGTGCTCCCGGGGGCGGCGGCGGGATAGGCCCCCGGGACAGGCTGCGGCGGGGCCGGAGACCCGAGCAACAGGCCCGGATAGGGGCCGTGCAGGGCGGCGGGCGCGGCGGGCAAGGGGAAGGGGTGATGCAAGTGGGCTCCTGGGGGCGGGTGGTGGCGCTTGAAGCGCTTCCTGCGCCGGAGGAAGCTGCCGTTGTCGAACATGTCCTGGGAGGCGGGGTCCAGGCTCCAGTAGTTGCCCTTGCCGGGGTGGCCCGGCTCGCGGGGGATCTTGACGAAGCAGTCGTTGAGGGAGAGGTTGTGGCGGATGCTGTTCTGCCAGGCCGGGAACTTGCGGCGGTAGTAGGGGAAGCGGCCGCTGATGAAGGCGCAGATGCCGCTGAGTGTGAGGCGCTTGTGCGGGCTCTGCAGGATGGCCATGGTGATGAGCGCGATGTATGAGTAGGGGGGCTTCGCCGGCTGCAGGGCATCCCCAGAGGCCGCCGCAGACCCGGTCGCTGCCCTGAACTTCGTGCCAAACTCGGAGTCGTCCCTCGGGCCGCTGCCGCTCTCGGTGCGCTCTCGGGGAAGCACGCCCCCGCCCCGCCGCGCCCCCTGAGGCCCCGGCTGGTGCAGCTGCTCTAGGAATCGCTGGCTCCCCTCTGCCCCCTCGTCTTCCTCTTCCTCCTCCTCTTCATCCTCCTCCTCTCCCAGGATATCGATCTCACCGTCTTCCCCGTCGGAGCCCCGAAGGCTGCACGGCGGTGTGGAGCGAAGGCGCTTAGCTCTTGGCAAGTTCATGGGGAAGCAGGTCCTGCAGACGCAGGAAAGGTGGCGGCCGCTCACCTGGCTCGCGGGGGACTGGGCTGGAAGCCTCCTGGGTTAAGAGTGTTCCAAAAAGCAGGAACAGTCGTGGTCAGCTTTTTAGGTGTTCTTGACTTCTGGTTTCTCCTCCTTTACAACACCGTCCAGCGGAGGCACTTGGCCTTTTATTAAAGCTTCTCGGAGTCCCTGTGTGGTGGACTCCCCCCTTTATACCCCTGCTCCCGCTACCTCAGAGCGCTCCCACTTCCTCGCGACGCAGTCCAATGATGAGGGTCCGCTGCGTTACCCACACACGAGACTTCGGCCTCCTGCTCCTTACACCCCCACCCCCACCCCCAAGGAAGATGCTTAGCCAGCCAATCGGGCCCAGAGCCACACAGGCTCTGTGAACGCGCTTTTAAAAACGCGCAAACAAAAAGAGAGGTAGGAAAATAGGATACCCAACAATCCAGGGCCACCTCGATATTCAGGCCTCTCTCCTAGAGGGTAGAAATTGAGGGGCGGAGGGAGGCACACAGTGAAATGCAGACGGTGTTGGCTGTAAAAGCATGTGTGGAATATGTTTTCGCGTTTCACAGCTGGTTAAATTAACCCGTTTTCATTGGTGGATTCTGTCCTCGTCCAGGATGATGAGTGGAAATATTTTTAATGTTCTAACTATATCCCAGAACTCAGGGGTTGTGAGGGGGTGTTGCCTTGTCCCTACCACCCCCGACCTCAGCTCCCCAAAGTGTTCCCCCTGACTCAAATGTTCAGAAAAAGTCCTCGCCTAAGCTGTGGGAGTTCAGGGTGGAGGGAAAGCAGGCGGGGTAAAGAGTCCCCTTCCATCAGTGATTCCCGAACTCCTCTGAACATTTAACCACAGTATGAAATACATTCTATACCACCATCCTGCATAGGTAGACTTACATAACTAAAATAGGTTTCATAAAACAAGTGATCATTGACGTTTTCTGTCTCTTTTTTTTAGTGGCCATGACCAACTAAGTTGATTTTGCCAAAAACTATTGCACACTCAGTTTGAAAAATCTTGTTTTCACAAAAATGGCCCCACAACTCCAAGGGATGCACCTAGTCTGAGAGTCGGTGTCTCTCTATCCTCCTTCCCTTCCTTCTTTTAAAAAAGGCCAACATCAAGAACTTCTACTGTAAGAATAAATACCAAACTTGCAACTTAAAGCAGGCAAGGGAGGAGCTGCAGTTTCCGCGTCTTTAACTAAATTTACTAGGTCACCATTCCTTACTCACCCCGGGGAGGAGCAATATGACAGAGAAGCTCTGTTTAACTCACTCACTTGACATCCTTGGAAGTAAGGAAATTTTTAGGGTGACCTCATTTACATCAGTTCAGAGAGTAAAGTAGCAGTAGTGGAATATAACAATGTGTGCTATAGAAATAGGGATCTTACAGTAAGATACTGAGCAACAGGATATATTCATAATTTAATACCTACCTAGTTGTGAAAAGAACTTGAGGTGGCATCTAATAAAAATGCAGCACAAAAAACATTGTATTATTCCATTGAGTGGCACATAGTACATCTTCCATTAGTATTTGTAAAATGACAATGAATTTTCAGTGAGAAATCCGAAGCCAGCTAAAAGGCTCAAATATAAAAAAGTAGCTGGTCCCTTCAAGATACTATTCTGCAAACAGCTTTCTTGCAACTCTTTTTAAAGTCTCATCCTCTACCCCTGAGGGTTTTACCCTCTAAGTCTTCTCAGTTATATGTAGCTTGAAATAGGACAAATAACAGGTTTTGAGCCTAACAGATTTGTGTTTGAATCCCATCAATTACTACTTGTGTGCTCTGCTAAACTAAGCTTCAGGAGGGTTGGGATAGGTGTCTTATTCAAACTTTGGCTTCCAGGTGCCTCCCCCTCGGCCCCCTGCAGGTGAGGCACAGTTCTTCCATCAGCAGAGGAATCTGATTACCCAGAAGGGGAGCATTGTTAGTTTACCTAGAGTCAGCTTCTATGGGGATTTGGGTTATTTAAAAATGAAAGGAGAAATGTAAAGGCAGGCTAAAAAAACACACAAAAAACAAAATGACCTCCATTGATGGAGGTATGTCAAAGGGGGCACAGGAGACAAATGGAAGAGCTCCCCATGGCCAAAGCTGGGGCAATTTGAGCCACAAAATAAAATAGTATTGGGTTATAACCCAAAGTATAAAATAAATATCCATGTGTCCATATTGATAAAAAATAAATGACTGAATAAATTCATAAATGGAGGGAAAGAGGCAAATCTGCCTTGCAGAATTCGAAATAAATTATGTAGAAACTCTGCCCTCAAGGAGGTGGAGCCTAACTCCCACTCCTTTACTGGGGGCAGAGCAGTGACTTCCTTCCAAAGAGAACAGAATGTGTGGGGGTGCGGTGTGGGGGGGGGGGGGGGGGGGGCGGGAGAAACCTAACCAACACATCAGCCAGGTGATCAACGTCAACATCAAGAATCATAAATCATGTTGACAGTATGGACCCTTGATGTGATGTGATGAAAATGGTACTCTGTGATCTTGCTCCCCCAAACCCGTCTAAATCAGGGAAAAAACATCCAAGTCTGTAGAGGAGCATCTTAAGTACTCCTCAAATCAGATCAGTACTCCTCAAAACTATCAAGGTCACCAAAACAAGGAAAGTCTAAGAAACTGTCACAGCCAAGAGGAGTCTAAGGAGACATGACTGCTGACTGATGTGGGGTCCTGGATGGGATTCTGGGACAGAAAAAGGACATGAGGGAAAAACAGGGGAGATTTGAATAAACTATGGATTATAGTTAATAATAATGTATCAATATTGGTTCACTAGTTGTAACAAATGACCACACCAATGTAAGATGTTAACTGTGTGTATGGTGGGTGAATAGGGGAACTCCCTTGTACTATCTGTTCAATTATTGTTCTGAAAATTACATTCTATTAATTTAAAAAACTTAAACATAGGCGGAAAGGGCCTAATAACCAAAAAGTAGAAACTCAAATGTCCATCAAATGATGAGTGGATAAACAAAACGTGGTTTATAAGTAGAATTTTATTCAGCAATAAGGACACAACGTGCTGACACATGCTACAACATGGACGAACCTTGAAAACATTATGGTAAGTGCAAGGAGACCAAACAGGCACGTCTACAGAGGAAGTAGATTAATGGCTGCTGGGGGCTAGCTGCAGGAGGAAACAGGGAGCAAGTGCTCATGGATACAGTTTCTTCTGGGAGTGACAGAGGTAGTGGTTGCCACTACCTGTAGATATACTAAAGCCACGAAATGTACACTTTAAAAGGGTAAATTTTATAGTATATGAATTATATCTAAATAAAATTGTTATACAAAATATATCCAGGTAAAAACAAAAAGCTATATTGATGAAAACTAAGTTGAATGCTTTGGAAAGACTCCATTATGAAAGAAAAAAGAAAACTCTTACTGTCTGTCCCATCAATTCTTTAGTGTTGTCTTACGAATCAAAAACCTTATTTTGTGGCTCCTGCAACATTTGGCATGGGGCCTAGAGCACAGTGGGCATTCAATGGCATCTGGTGATTATTTCTTTCCTAACTCTGAGTAAGTTTTTTCCTGAATAAAACTATCAGGAGCTCACAAAAATGCATCCTAGTTTGAAAAACCAACTTTCCTAAACTAATCCAAAGAAAGGATGATTTCGCTCCATTTTACTCTGAAAATTAAAGGCAAGTTGGTCATCAAGAGTTAAAGTTGATTCTAATATTAAGACTAATTCTGAGCAAAAAAAACCTAGCCTATCTTTCTTTTTCATCAAAGTAGGGCAAGTTGCTAGACATTCAAAGGCAGAATTCACTTCTTTCAACATCACCTCCACAATGTATGGCATTTCTAGAACTGGGAAAGCCATTTCAAAGCAATCTAAAAAGATAGTTTTCCCACCTATCCTAGCATGTAATCCAAATGAGACAATTATTCAATTTGTAGCAAGCAAGTCAGTCCATAAATGTTTAAAAGCCTTTTTAACTCTATTTTGTTGATAGTTCAAGTTTTACGATCTAGGAATTACAGAGCCTTTCCATCTCCTGGTCTCCCGTCTCACCCAGTGCTGACCCTTCCTACAACAATCTTAAACTCAGTACCAATGCACTTGCCCCTTTCACTAAAAGCTGGAAAAAGCCTAGGAAAGAACTATTTGTTTTAAGAAGGTACGCAGAAGCTTGAATTTTTTATCAAGTTTTGCTGGAAAAGGAGAATTCACATTTACTGGCACTCTATATTCAGGGTGCTTTAAATTTAATCCCTGGAACAACCCAGAGGGATCTGTGTTTTATCTCCATTTTATAAATAAGGAGGCAAAGGCTCAGAGAAATTTAGTAATTTATCCTGTATTACTCAGTAAACTATAAAGTTTTAGATGAACTATGCCTAAACTTGATTATCATCGTTATCACCAATAAGCTGCAAATTTTCTATAGTTAGCAGAATAACAAAACATGTTATTTAGTTAATGAGTTATAGATTTGCATTATAAAAATAAAATTTTCTCTCGAGGCTATCTATGGCATGTTCCAAAGTCCTTTGATGTGCAGGTTAAACTGATAATGGCTCTAATCACTGAAAAATATTTCCTTTTGGGAAAAATCAGAATGAAGAACAGGACAATGCATCTTTAAAAGAATATATAAACAACGTAAAAATACAGTATAAAATCTAAATTAAACAGTGAGAGGTCATTCCACCCAGATTGGCAAAGGTTAAAACGTGTTAGCTAGGATTACAAAAATGGGTAGTTTCATACACTGCTCTATAAAGGCAAAAAGGTACAGCCATTTGGAAGGACAATTTATCAGTATCTGTAAAACTTTCTGAATGTGCATCTCCTGGAAGCTAGTGATCCCACCCTTACCTATCTACTCTAGAGAAACATTCTGACACAAGAGCAGAAAGACACGCACAGTGATGACTGCAGCACTGTTCACAATTTCACAAATGAGAAACAATTGGTTCATCTGCCAAAGCAATCACATCCAGCTCACTTCTGCAACTAAAAGCCCTGAGCCACTTCCCAGGGCATTCAGAAGAATCCGGATGTTTTGCTCGGTCCTATAAGAAGCAACAAGCCTGGCCTTGGTCACAACTCCAATTCCACCTCACACCCTGGATTTCTAACCTTCCGCCACCCTCGCCTTCTCCCTGGTCTTCCAACACCCTATGCTGGTTCCCACCTAAAGGGCCTCTCCACTACTTGCCCCCTCTGTGTAGAACCTTCTCCCCTACTCTACATGAACCACTCCTTTAAGTCCGTTCTCAAGAAGCCACCTCTCCTCAGGGAAGCTTTCCATGACCACTCAATCTAAAGCTGATCTTTATCAGCCTTCTTAGGGCTACCTCCTATTTTCTCATTGTTTTTTTTTTTTTTAAAGATTTTATTTTTTCCTTTTTCTCCCCAAAGCCCCCCGGTACATAGTTGTGTATTCTTCGTTGTGGGTTCTTCTAGTTGTGGCATGTGGGATGCTGCCTCAGCGTGGTCTGATGAGCAGTGCCATGTCCGTGCCCAGGATTCGAACTAACGAAACACTGGGCCGCCTGCAGCGGAGCACGCAAACTTAACCACTTGGCCACGGGGCCAGCCCCCTATTTTCTCATTGTTTTAAGTCCCTCCACCAGAATGTAAGCAGTATGAGAACCTGGCCTTTACTTGACATGTATGGTTTCAGCCCCAGCACTAATGCCTGGCCAAACTGGAAGCTCTCAGTAAATGCTTTTTTAAAATTAATGCAATCTATGCTATACTATGAATTTCTATGCAGTAGTTAAGGAATAAGACATATTTAGATTCACCATCATGGAAAGATCTAAGACTAATAATTGAGTTTCTAAAAAAGCAAACTCTTACAACCTATAAAAAATGATGTATTATTTAAAACACACAAAACCTTTCCTTGAGGATATTTACAGCAAGTTTGTAAGCTTCCTGAAGAAATCGCTTAAATTATGGTTCTAATCACTGGAAAATAAATCACTTTGGGAAACAATGTAAATCATAATGTGTAAGTGAAAAAAACATCTAAAAGGAGAGAAATTAAACTGACACCACTGCTTACCCCTAAGAAGTGACAGTGACCAAAGGGCAAAGGCCAGGGGAGAGTGACTACATCTGTAATACGTGCACTTTCACAACCCGAATGTATTCATGCAATACTTACATAATGGAAAATATCTAAAGATTAATTTACTTGATTTTAAAGGAAAAAATCAAATATTTATGAGTTTTATAAATACGGATTTTTAAGAGTATACATTACGACTACTTCAAACATTTCTCCCACAACAGGACACTTAATTATAAGCCCTTTCTCATGCTCTAGAACAGATGAATCTAGACACTTATTTGCCAAAGAACATTACATATTATCATGACCACATTAATTATAAGACTAATTTAAATTGTGTAGAAGAAGAAAACATTTATCTAGGCTCTGCTGTGTGCCAGGAGCTAAGTTGGGTGCACTACAAAACTATTTCATCCTCATAACAATCTTGAATGGTTGATATTATTACCGTCCACTTTATAAATAAGGAAACTAGTCTCAGAGAAAATACTTTGCCCAAGATTACACAGCCAAGAAGCAGCAGAGCTGGAATAAAGCCCACACCTGACTCAAAACTCAGCTGACTTCCTAGTGGGCAATTTGCTGCCATAAAATAAGTGTATTCTGTCAACTATGAATTAAGAGAATGGATTCAAGAAGCAAGTAGATGAATACAGAGTGGTTACATAAAAAAGATATAGAATGCACCGAAAAGGAGACACATCATTTCAATAATTAGCCTGCCTCCAACCACTGGAGCCATTCAAGATACACAGATGTAACTCTTTTACTTAATGTTCTGAAACAAAATTCCAAAAGCCATTTTCATAGCCTTCTGATATTTAACAACCATTATTTTAGGAAAGCTCTTCCTTAAATTCCATCTAACGCCTTTCTCTTACAATTTGAATACAGTTATGCTCACCTGGCCTTTAGCAGAAAAGGGAGAAAAGTAAGCCATTGTATATTCACACACCAACCATTTATATAAAGATTGTTAAATTATCAAAAGTTAATTGTAGTTATACCTGAAGTTTTGTACCTGGTTACTTTTGAGCTTACACTGAACATTAAAATTGTTCAAAAAAACCAAGATGAATTTAAAAGTAAGAGCTCTAAAACTGGAATCTTCTAAACATAAAGTGAATGGCTGAAGTTTCAATACAGTGACTACCAGCAAGGCTTAGAAGTGACTAAGAGATGGTTTCATTTAATTTCTTTGACTCGGATTTCTTCCACTTATAAGCTTCTAGCCACAACAAACCTCTTATTTCATTTGATAAAAATAGTGACATTATTTGTTTTGTAAAATTCTTAATAATAATAAAATTATGACATGTATGCAATGAGCTGAAGTTCTAAGGGCAAATGACAAGGTTGAAGTTTTATCATTATTATTACATAACCTTCCTGGGTGAGAAATTCAGCCTATGCAAACTCTAAAGCCAATTCTAAAAGACCTTTTTGTGAAATATCTATCTCCAAAAAAAACACTTTAAGGACATTATATTTTACTGAATGAATATCAAATGTTTTACAGTACTGATTTACTATATCTTATGTATTATATAAAATAAATACTATTTTAAAGTACATTAGTACATTGCAATTTATAACAGAAGTAATGCCAAAAAAGATGCTTGAAATGCAGCCAGTAAGAGACACTTATTGCCAATTTTATCATCCGATCTTTTGATAAGAAATGCTTGCAGTGTTATGGACAAACTTGATCTTCTTTGAAATGTGCTGTCCACCGCTTTTCTGTTTCTGTCACAGTAGCTATAAATAGTTGTTTAAGGATATCCTTATCTAAATTCCTGCCTGCAAACAGAACAAAATATGGTGTGATTATACAATGCTTATTAAAATGACACAGGTTACCTATCAATTCCAGATCATTAAAGGCTTGATGATCTTCAGAAATTTACAAAAACAAAAGTAACTGAGTGATTTCTTAACTCTCTAGTTAAGTCCCTCAGAAGTAAACTGGCACTTGGATTAATCACTTTTCTAAAATTGTCTGAAGAAGAGTAAAAGGCCTAATGAGTTCTTATTAATGTTATCACATGATTAAGACAAATATATTAACTACAAGCTTATTTAGGTTTACAAAAGGGGTTCTCACTGGTTAATACTGCTTATGTAGCACATTATATCCCTTTCAAATATATTTTTTACTGTGCTTTAGAAATTTAACTGTTTGTCACTTACCAATAAGAACCAATCGATTTGTTCTCTCAGTGTCATCTCTCCAGCTCACTGGAGTCTCCTCCAGATCATAGAGCTCATGGACACCTTGGACAATCACTTGTTGTGGTCTGTCTTTGATTGACACCAGCCCCTGTTGAAAGGAGAATGATCACCCAGTCCCAGTTCTAACTTAAAAACAGAAATTGAGCATCAAGGTTCATGGATTAATTATTCCTATTCCTAAAAAACAAACTCATAAAGGAGATGCTATTAAAATTACTTATTTCCAGTTATTTGTGCATTAAAGAAACAGTTTCTTAAAGCCTCCAATTTTTAAAAAAGGTTTCCATGCACACTGATTTTTTCAAACAATCCCTTTTTGTAATGATAAAATTAACGCATGTATTAGGACGTTCTTTCACTGTTCTCTTTATCACGACAAAAAACTGAAACAAAAGGATAAAACAAATCTGATTCTACTGATTATTCTACTTTTAAGAATTTTATACTTGTTTCAGTTTTAATGGGAAAATGTGAGAAGTCAAAGGATTTTGGTGATAAAAATTTGTTTTTGAATAGGTTGCAATAAATGGAGTAGATGATGAAATAAAGGAAAAGAAAAACTATTTATCTGAATAAAAGTTCATTTTATATTGATTCACAGAAATAATGAACAAATTATCCAATAAACTGGCTCCTATGGGGATGAAATAATTTCTATGAAATGTTTGTCAAACCTATTTGTTTTAAAATTAATAGATATATTGAAAAATAGTAAAAGACAAACCACTAATATCTCATCACACAATTTTTTGTGTATTTTGAGTGTATGTTCTTCCAGTTTTTCTTTTCCTATTACCAGTTTTTTCTTGTTTTTTTCCCTAGTTTTATTGAGATATAACTGACATATGACACTGTATTAGTTTAAGGTGTACAATACAATGATTTGATTGCTCTCTGGTTTTTAAATTTGAATTTTAATACGTAATAACAAACTCCTTGGAAAGAATTACCTAGGCATCAATTTTGTGTTACTTGTATAAAGAATTTGAAGCATTAGCTGTTACTAGAGTTGACATTTTAAACATGTTGCTTATTATAAGACTAACATTTTCTAACAGGAAGGAGAAGGAAGTCTGTGAAAATAAAGGCTGTGTTGCCCCAGATCCCTGGGTGGTGTTGTGATGAGGAAGGCCAAAGGAAGAACCAAGGACAACTGCAGAAACAACTCTCACATACCTAAGGACAAAATCCAAACTGAGCTGGTGCAGGAGGAGACATGGACTCCGTGCAGAGGTCTGGATGGCAGCATTGGTATAAATGCCCAACGGCTGCTGTTCTAGCTCACCCCTCACCCCATTCAGTACTAGGGGATAAAAGCAGCTAGAGCAGGAAACATGCTTTGCCAGTTAGGATCACAGCATGGAGATGGTGCTACACTCATAAAGCGGAATCAGGGTCTGGCTTGGTTCCTCTGGGTGAGAATGATCTGGGGGTGGACTGGCACTCACCTGTGTCGCTCTGCAGCACCAACGCCAGGCAGAGCCAGCACAGGGAGTAAAGAAATCTGAACCCAAACCGTTTCTCAACAGTCTCAACCCGTGTTATTCTAGTGACCCCAGGAAGTCAGTCACTAACTGGAGAGCCTAGTCACTAACAGTAATACTAATAAACAGTAACAAGAAAAAACTTCATGCACACTTCTGGAAACACAACAGTAGACACTCACATGACTGCTGACGGTTAAGCACACAAAAAGCTTTGTGACATACGTACCCAAATGTCAAATAGTAGGAATGGTTTCCAAACAGAGAACAAGAATTCTTCTAGTCTTTTTAAACTGTGTTTATAGCATGACAAATGTTTAGTGTCTGCTAAATGCATCAAGAAGCATAAGGTTTAGGGGCCAGCCTGGTGGCACAGCGGTTAAGTTCACACGTTCTGCTTCTCGGTGGCCCGGGGTTCGCCGGTTCAGATCCCGGGTGCAGACATGGCACCACTTGGGAAAAGCCATGCTGTGGTAGGCGTCCCACATATAAAATAGAGGAAGATGGGCATGGATATTAGCTCAGGCCCAGTTTTCCTCAGCAAAAAGAGGAAGATTGGCAGTAGTCTTATATAATTAGTCTTCTAATAATAGCTCAGGGCTAATTGTCCTCAACCAAAAAAAAAAAAAAGCAGCATAAGGTTCAGCTGCAAAAGGAGTTCTAATATTATTTCTCTGTTAAGGAAGCTCTCTTGGAGAAATAAACACAAGAAAACGTTCACTTTTCTCTGACTGACCACACTGTGTGCCAAGGGCAGGAGAGTTTCAACGACTCAAGGTCATTAGCCAGGTAACTGCTCCAAACACCTGGGAGGACAGGGTGGGGGTCAAGCACACAGGTTGTTGAAGCTGCAACCCTAAATGAAGCTGTGCAAACAAATCATGCTTTATGCAGTGATTTCCAAAGCATCTTTTGAGCAATGGAAATAAGGAAAAACGAACATAGACAAAGGTTATCTGTACCAAAATCAGTGCTTCTGTTTAAAACCAAATATGGCTTTATACAACAGCCAAGACAGGGACTTTGTCCAAAAGTCTAAGACTGTGAACTGTATACCGCACCTTTAGTCGTATGACTTCCATGCAGGCATCATCCTTGTTTCTCACATTCTTTTCCCACAGAAGATTCTGTATCAAGTGACATATTTTAATAAGACCAACCATTGCTAATAGCAACAAGTATGTAACAAAACAGCTGATAAATCATTAATCAGTTAAAAACTGCATTCACCTGAATAAATACATTCAGACTTTCTTCCTTTGCATTTCCTGGCACTTCAAATGTGACTGTGACAACACTCTGTAAATCAAGGAAGATAATCACTAACGATTTTTTTATAGTAAAGTCAATACATTTTTTAAAACCCTAAGTTTTAAGACAAAAAGTAAGGAGCACATTCACTGAAATTTATGCTGCCTAACAACAGATATTAGGCATATCTTTTTCACTGTACTTGCTGACTTTTGGTATCAGCAACTTCATTTTCTATATTCTGCAGAGTTGATCAATGGGTTAGTACTTGCAGAGAAACTCTCATGACAGGGTTCTCATTGTTTAATTGACTCTCCAGGATTCTGAGCACTAAGAGGGAAGGTAATATACACAGTGTATCAACTATGACCTGAGCCAGGTACTTCTGTCTGGGTCACTTCATCTTTTCATTTACTCATCATAACAATCCTGCAGAATACAGAGAATTATTTCCATTTTATAAATCGGGAAAAAGGAGCCTCAGAAAAAATAAACTACCCGGGTGCCAGGAGTAAAACTCAAAAGCAAAAGTGTAATTCTATTCTCTGGGAAAAATAAATACAAAGGAAAGATTTGGCTTATCTCTGACCAAGCATGTGCCAAGGGGAGAAGAGCTCCTAGAGACGAGAATGATAGTCTCATGTCACCTTTGGTTTAGAAGTTGACATCATCGTTTACAGAATGTTAACTTTGAGATTTATTTTTCCTCCTGATCTTGATAAAGCTCACTGCCCACTCTAAGGAACCAGAAGCTGCAGATTTCCTCTAGCAGGTCACACAATTAAAATCCAAACCTCCGTCTGCTACTGTAACCCAAAATTTCACACTTAGTGATAAAAATATACAAGGGCTAAGCACACCCGATAAAAGCACAAACCCCACCTTGGATACTGAGAGTAAATGCCCAAGTCAAGCTTAAAATGGTTTAAAACAGGCAGAAAGAACATAGTAAAGCACAGCTTTGCATAACTTCCTAGAACCGAATATCTAAACAGCAGTTCCACTCACCAGTAGAAAATAATACAGGCTAAATACGAAAAGACAGTAACTGTTTTTAGCAAAACACAGTTAGAGAATAGCTAAGTATTAAAGACCAATTTAGGCACAAAATATATTGACTTTTAGTCTCCACTGTTGCTAGTAACAGGAAAAGCAGAAAGGACTTTCTCGCTCAGATAGAAGTACAAGCCAACTAAAACTGGACTTTAAAATGTCAGAATTTTAAAAGTACTTATTCTGTCACAATAGCCAAGAAGTAGAAACAATGGATCATTAACAAATGGATAAAGAAAATGCAGTTTAATAATGTAATATAAAAATGTGGTATAATAATGGAATACTACTCATCCTTAAAAAAGGAAATCCTGTCATGTGCTACAACACAGATGAGCCTTGACGACATTATGCTAAGTGAAATAAGCTAGTCAGAAAAGGACAAATATTATATGGTCCCATGTATATGAGGTATCTAATGGAAAAGTCCTAGAGAACTGCTGTACAACAATGTGCATATAGTTTAACAATACCCTATTATACACTTCAAAATTTATTAAGAGATCTCGTTATGTTTTTTTACCAAAATATATTTTACTTTTTAATTCTTTTTTTGAAGAAGGTTAGCCCTGAGCTAACACCTGCTACCAAGTCTCCTCTTTTTGCTGAGGAAGATTGGCCCTGAGCTAACATCCATGCCCATCTTCCTCTATTTTGTAAGTGGGATGCTGCCACAGCATGGCTTGATAAGCAGTGCGTAGGTCCACACCTGGGATCCAAACCAGCGAATCCTGGGCTGTGAAAGTGGAGCAAGCAAACTTAACTGCTGTGCCACTGGGCCGGCCCTACCCCAATTTTTTTTTAAGTGCTCATTTTTAATTCTTAATAAATACATTCTGCTTTTAAATTATTCATTTTTATAAATTTAAGGTAACAACAGTATGCATTTAAACAAAATGACAGTCTTCTTTCCTCCTTAAAGCAACCACTATAAATAATGCCTAAAAGTCCATATCAAAATGTACAGCAAACCATATAGCATATCGAAATACACAGCAAAAGGCTGCCAAATGAAACAGTTTCAAAAGACAGTAGTAATTCAACCTTCAACAATGCTTAAAATATATTTTATTCAAGTGAGATAACTTGGCTTTCAATATTGGGAATGTCTTGACTGGACATTGCTTTATTCTACTGCTTTACTCTTAGCTTAAAGATTTTTGTATCAAGGATGACTTTGCTTTTGACAGGTTAGAGATATGATAATACTTCTAAGAGGTACAATTAATGCCAGTGTGAGCTAAAAAAAACTTTTAAAATTTAAGACAATGCATCTTGGAGGTCAAGGAGAGAGAGAACACATTTCAGAAGTAGATGTTTTTCTGTACTAATAAACTCTTGTCATATTAGACAAACCTTGAAGAAGATGAAACCCATACATTCCCAGTGCAGATGAGGGTCACAAGTCCTAACTGGCTCCATTAATAAACATGCATAGATTGCCACTTAAGACTCCTCATCTACCTTCCCACCTTCCAACCCCAGGTTCTCCTTATAGGGAGTGAACAAGAAATTCATCAAAAATAGAGAACTGTATTAAACATTTATTCAGGAATAAAATTTTAATAACATACATAATATGTCCTAGGTATTACCCATTTCAGACTTTTTTTCCCCAGTTTATTTTTGTTTTGAATCTACAATTAACTCTCCTTTTCCCACGTCTGCAGACACAAAGCAAAATCTGAAGGCAGGCAAACTGAAGAGCAGAAAACTGAGGCAATAATTCAGAAAACTAAAGCAAAACAAGGTAATGCCCCCAAAATAAAATTTAAGACTGAGTCCTAAATTTTAGGAGTTTGTTTGGGCAGGTTTTTCTTTACGCTACCCACCAGTTTTTCTCTCAGTTTTCTACTCTTTTGCAAACAATACCTAATATGCAATAACTTCTATATGCTTTCTTCATCTGGAAAACTAAGCCCGCTAGCATGCTTACACCCAAAATCTGTGAGCCACGCTCCAGTCCTCTGCTCCTCTTCGCCTGTGTAATCTCTACTGTGACATCCTGCCTCCAGGTACAAAGCTGAATATTTGGCATTTTCATCCAAATCAGTTTACCTTCCAGCTTTCTCTTTTTCTAGGTTCCTCTAGTCAGTCTAAGCTTGTTTCCCATCGCTTCTCTCTCTTCTTACTACTTCATCACCAGTCACTAAGTCTGCCTGTGAAACAGCCCTTAATTTGTCCCAGTTCCATTCTCACTCTAACCAACAGAGCCCAGGCCCTCATCCCAGGGTGTCTGGACGTCTGCAGTATCTTCCTGCTTGGTCTCATGACTCTCCACTCCAATCCAGCTTACCTGACACTGCCTGACAGCACAGCATGCGTTCTCTCTGCCTAGCAAATCAAAGCCCAACACCTTACCTCAGGATTCCAGTACCAAGCATTCTGCACTAGAGTCCTGCTCTTCCAGAGCATTCTTACTTTCCCACTTTTAAACATCTGGATTGCTCTTTCCATTACTTCTTCCAGTCAAAAAATCTACCAGTTCAAGGTTACTTTTTGATCTGTAAGTCAGAATAGCAGTTACTTCTTTGGGAAAAGGAGAGTCTGACTTCCAAATCTTCTACATTTTGGTCAGAGTGGGAATCGCAGGAATATGTGTTTGTGTGTGCATATGCACCGACATATAGGTACAAATATATGTAAAGGTATACTGACTTCTACACTAAAATCCTGTATGCTTTACTGTATGTACAAAAAAAAATACTATTTTTCACAAAGCCTCAGATCCACTAAAACAAATGAGACTGTTCACGCCTCTGAATCCCAGAGCCCTTTTCTGCAATATTATATTCTTCCCTATTTTATATATCTAAAGCAGGAAAGTGCATCAGAATATCCTATAGAGCTTAAAAAAATAAACTATTTACTAGTGAAATGACATAATGTCTGGGATTTACTTTAACACACTCCAGCAAGACTGATGGGTACATGCAAGTTCATTATACTATTCTACTTTTATTTATGTTTGAAATTTTTACTTAAAAAAAGTTTGGGGGCCAGCCCTGTCGAGTAGTGGTTAAGCTCTGAGCACTCTGCTTTGGTGGCCCGGGTTCGCAGGTTCAGATCCCAGGGATGGACCGACACCACTCGTCAGCCATGCTGTGGCAGTGACCCAAATATAAAGTAGAGAAAGACTGGCACAGATGTAGCTCAGGGCTAATCTTCCTCAGGAAAAAAAAAAAGTTTAAAAAATACTCCAAGAAAAGAAATGTTGAGAGGACAGATGAAATAAAGTCAGTAAAACGTTGATGGCTGCTGCAACTGGGTCATGCATACAAGGGGTTCATTTTACTATTTTCTCTATTTTTGTGTATCTTTGAAATTTTCTGTAATAAAATGTTAAAAATATACATACCCATTAATATGAACATACTCAAGTCCTACTTCTGGAGCTCTGAGGGGCAGGGACTAGGGAGTATCCAATTTTTTTAAAAAAGCTCCATAACTGATTCTGATGTATACCCCTATTTGAGAATCACAGCTTTTCATTCCTTTAACATGTTCACTGTGCACCCACCATATGCCAAGCTCTGTGCTAACCAATGAGGAATTTATATTTAAGGAATTTATAGACTACTGCAAAGGAAAAACATTTCAACCCAAACTACAAGGCATTATAAATGTCATGATGGGGTACATTTAAGATACTATGGGTGTAGATACTGGCCATTATAAAGGTTCTCCAAAGTAAGTACTACATACTCTTTATCTTTTAATCCTTATGAGTCTTAGTACGTCCTTCACCCAGAAGGCCAGCAAGAATGTACTTCAAGTTCATTTTTCTTTTTTGAGGAAGATTAGCCCTGAGCTAACATCTGCTGCCAATCCTCCTCTTTTTGCTGAGGAAGATTGGCCCTGAGTGAACATGCATGCTCATCTTCCTCTATTTTATACATGGGATGCCACCTCAGCATGGCTTGATAAGCAGTACACACGTCCGCACCCAGCATCCAAACCAGTGAACTCCAGGCTGCTGAAGTGGAACATGTGAAATTAACCACTGTGCCACCAGGCTGGCCCCTACTTCAAGCTCATTTTTATGACTAATGTTGAGTGCTGTTGCTTTTTCCAAAAATTCTACCACCAGGGACTTTTATTTCTTTCATTCATTCTTCTATTAAGGTAAGTTTCTCAGAGAGAAGTGCCTCAAACATGGTAGTAAGCTTCCCATAAATATGAGCCAAAATGAAGACAGATGAACAAGTGGCTGTTGTTATCTGGGACCTATGAGAATTAATTATCATTCAAAAAATGAGGGACAGTCTCAAGACAGAGGGGAGAAGACTAGGTACACTGCTCACTCCCAAACCCCCTTCCTCTCACTGTGTTTAAACGGAACAAAGACGTTAACCTAAAGCTCCCCCATCTAGGACTTGCTGGAAGGAAGGATAGGTACAGTGAAAATATATTTCGTTTGTTCCTAGCATCTTCGATATTCACCTCAGGAATTAGATTTTAGAGCTTGAAAAACACCTTAGGGAATTCAAATTTATAGTGCTATCTGAAGGTGAAACTCAAAGCCAATTTTTAATTAAGCCATGGATACTTATACCAGACTTTTCCTTAATAAGTTAATTTTTTTTTTTTACTTAATATAGTTGAAAATAGGCTGCATAAAGAAACCCCGGGCAGCTTTTAAGCAGTAATTTCCATCAGAAGAACTGATCACAATAAGCTGAGTGACCTGAAGAATGGAGAAGCTAGAAAGCATGACTTCCTAGGATTCTAAACAACTCTGGTTTGATGACTTCCTATTATGCGTTAATTAAGAAGCCAGATTAGATGATCTCAAAAGCATTCAAATTCTGAAAAAGTATCAACAGTTCAAAAATACTTTCTAAGAAAGAGTTCTAACAAAAGAGTCCTAAACAGAACCAATTTCGTTAAAGAGATACTTTAAAAAGACTTTTAAAGATCTTTTTTACCTGATCAAGGTGAGGTTGTGCTGTTGGCAAATGTTGAAGTTTTTTCTGCAAACTAAGAACAACTGATTATAAATTCAGAGACCAATACACTCCTAATTTAACCTTATACATTACTTAGAGATGCAAAGCTAAACAAGAAAGAAACTTTACACAGTTAAATCTATTACATAGTTCCAATTTTACATGCTGTTCACATATTAGAGAAAAGCTGGCGGATTGTTTAAAATTTCTTAAAGTTGTTGTAACTGTTTAAAATTCTTAATAGTTTTAAGAATTTCATTTAAATTTACTTATTTTATTTAAATTTTACTTAAATTTATTTTATTTAAATTTAATTTCAACAGTTTGAACTGTTCAAAAATTCTTTAAAAAATTCACATACATACATATATACATGATATAGAGAAAAACTAATCTTTAGAAACACTATTTTGTGTGATTAAATATGTCAGTGGATTTCTTTTAAATTCCAACAGATCTAACATAAACCTAGAAAAATATACATAAGCATTTTACTACAGCTTGAAATTTTATCAACTCTCCCCATGCTTCCTAATATGAAAATGCTGGTACCTAAAGAAAGTTAGAAGGGTAAATTTTCCTTTATCAATGTTTTCCCTTCAACATATCCACTTACTGAAAAAACAATAGTAGGGGCCAGCCCCGTGGCCGAGTGGTTAAGTTTGCCGGCCACACTTCGGCGGCCCAGGGTTTCGCCAGTCAGGATCCTGGGCACAAACATGGCACCACTCATCAGGCCATGCTGAGATGACGTCCCACATAGCACAACCAGATGGACCTACAACTACAATATACAACTATGTACTGGAGGGTTTTGAGAAAAAGAAGAAAAAAAAGAAGATTGGCAACAGATGTTAGCTCAGGTGCCAATCTTTAAAAAAAAACAATAGTATCCATAAATATAAGTCTTCTATGTAGTTAATTACTGGTGATTGAGAGAGAACAAAAAGTCAGAATCTTTAAAATGCACTGTTCTGATACGAAAAGAGCAAGAAGATCAGGATGGCACAACAAATTACAGCCATAATAACTGTAGCATACATTTTGACACTGATGGGGGTAGGCTGGGAGGAGGAAAAGGACTTAAAACCTTGCAGATGTTTAGCCTTGAAGAACAGTAAGGGGTAAATTAGTAACAGCCAGTTTAGGAAAGAGAGGAGGCTTGTAGGAACTGTTGGAGGAATGAGTCTCACTGGGGGGTCTGAGTAGGAAAAGTGTCAAATTAAATCCTTCCCAGCTGGTTGCTCAGGAAAGGATTCTGTTTGGCAACTAAACACAATGAAAAGTTATGCAAAGGCCTTATCCATAGCAGGCCATCACACTGAAAAGCTACTTCTTTAAGTGTCACCAATGCATTATAACAGTTTTAAGAAAGTATGGAATGAAATTACCTTAGAAAATGTTTCAAAAGTCTTATGCTTTTCCCTTTGCTCAATATTTAATGTTGCTGGACAATGAGTGCCTAAAACTTCCGTAAGGAAGGAAAACGTTTTCCTTTACCCTCCTAGGTCCCTGGCTGGGTCTGAAAATTAGACTGAGAAAGATAGATTAACAGGAGAAAAGCAAACAAATTTATTTAATATAAGTTTTACGTGACACAAGAGCCTTCATAAGAAAAAGAAAACCTGAAGAAATGGTTAGACCTGAGTGTTTTTATGCTAGGTTTGATGAAGAGTGGAAAGTCCTGGAAAGGTATAATAAGACAGAGTACAAGCTAAGTGTAGTAAACAGGGGGGTAATTCAGCAAGGGCTGTTTCTTCAGATTCCTCAGACATAAGGATGCTCCTTTCCTCTGGGTATAAGGAGAGTACCTCTCACGTGAGGGTCTTATGACTCATCTACTTCAGAGGAAATGGAAGAAAATATATGTAAATCATGTATCTGATGAGGGGTTAATACCTAGACTATGTAAAGAACTCCTATAACTCAGACACAACAACAAAAAACAATCTGATTAAAATATAGGCAAAGTACTTGAATAGACATTTCTCCAAGGATAATATACAAACGGCCAAGAAGCCTATGAAAAGATGTTCAACATCTCTATAATCATTAGAGAAATGCAAATCAAAACCACAATGAGCTATCACTTCACACCCATTAGGACAGCTACTACCCAAAACAACAGAAAATATCAAGTGTTGGCAAGGATGTGGAGAAACTCGAAACCTTGTGCACTCTCGGTATGAATATAAAATGGGGCAGCTGCTATGGAAAACAGTACGGCAGTTCCTCAAAAAATTAAAAATAGAACCACCATGTGACCCACTAATTTCACTTCTGGGTATGTATCCAAAAGAATTGAAAGCAACATCTCAAAGAGATATTTGCATACCCATGTTCACAGCACCATTATTCACAATAGCCAAGAGGTGGAAGCAACCTAAATGTCTATCAATGGATGAATGCATAAAGAAGATGTGGCATATACATACAATGGAATATTATTTACCCTTAAAAGGAGGGAAATTCTGTCATTTGCTACCACAAGGATAAAGCTTGAGGACTAAGTGAAATAAGCTAGTCACAATAAGACAAATACCATATGATTCCATTTATATGAGAAATCAAAAGTAGTCAAATTCATAGAAACAGATAACAGAAAAGTGATTGCCAGGGGCTGCAGGAGGGGAAAAAAGGACTTGTCATTTCATAGGTATAAAGTGTCAATTTTGTAAGATGAAAAAGTTCTCCAGATCCACTGAACAACAACGTGAATATACTTAACACTACTGAATGATACACCTAAAAATGGTTAAGATGATTAAAAAAAGGTACTGATGTCCAGGGAAGAAAGATACGTTCTCCTTCTTATCAAAACATTCCCTTTGGGGAAAGAGACAGGAAACTGACCCATTACTCAAGGGAAAGAAGCTGTCTGTGGGAACACCCCAAGCTAAAATTTTCTATGTATTTCCTGCATTTTCTCATAGGAAGAAAGTGTTACACATATCTGGCATAGTAATATTAACAATTAGTCTTTAAAGTTAACTACCATTTATACTATAATTCCTATACGAAAATGCATTGTGATTTCCAAACATCCAATTAAAAAAACATTCAAGAACATAACCATTAGGAATGGCCTTGTATGCCAAAGGAATGATAGGAAGCTTAAATCAAGTGTGCAACTGCGTAAATCATTCCTGTAACTGTTCCAACTGTGGAATAAAAGGTAGATTACAATAAAAGTGACCAAAATACAGGAAACATACCTTACTCCAGAGAGACTGTCAAAGGCATGCAGATCTAATACATTAGAGAGATCAACTCTATAAGGAAGAAAACCAACACGGTGTGAAATATACTCAATTAATTATGAAAAAAATCTATAAGGCTCTTTTGCCAAAAATATAGACAAAGGTTAATCAGTATATCACACTATTTTTGGAAACACCTAAAAATGACAGGCAAAGAACAAAAAGTTTGTTGTAAAAATTTTTTTTATAAAATTTATACATAAAATTCAAAAAATTGGGTGAATGATTAAAGATCAAGGCAGAAAATTACGTGGTTATTGCTTCAAAAAGTTACAGTTTGTTTCTTGTTTTTCTTATTTTCAATTGCCTTTCCAATCTTGAAAATTTATGAGCTTTTCAAATACATTTTTATAGCAAAAAAATCAGTTAAAGAACTGAAACTTTTCAAAGCAGCAGTTTATTACTCAAAAGATGAAATGAGGGAGGTGGAACAAATGGAAACAATATAGTAGTATGGGTACACTATCTTTGGAATTTCTTTCTCTCTTTTATTCTACCACCCCCTTCCATGATACAACGGGTAATATAAGAATGTGAGGAGCAAAACAACCAATGCATAAATATTCACTCTAGGATCCTTATCTATAACCAAAGAACGTGGTCTGATTTCATTTCCTTCAAAATGAAGCTGCATGTAGAATGAAACTTAACAGTTAGTGCTCTCTCTCTCTGAATAAACATTATTTGTTTGAATTATTTAGTAGTAATTAAGCCTTATCAAGAAAGTAGTCATTCAAATCAGAAGAGAATATCATACCACAATTAACATTAGGTTTGGTTTAAATACATAAACATAAAGTTATAAAAACTAGTGATTTGGTTCCAATTTTGATGTGAACCTATAAAACAGCAGAGGACAGCGATTTCTCTATAAGCAAAGCTACAATGAAGAAATGTTTAAATAAAATGACAACAGTATAATTAAATTTCAAAATTAGACTGCAGGACCTTGCCATTTATTAAATTTTCTCACAAGGAAAACAAAATTTTGTTAGTCAAATTCAAGATTTTTTTAAATGCACAAACATGTAAGCTAAACCATCTCCTTTCACTGAGGACTGCCCAGCTGTGCCTGCTTTGCTCATTCTCAGCAGCCTGCCATGTACTCATACGTGTGGCAACAATACTCCGTTAGATTGTGAATGCTTATCCTGGCCCAAAGCAAATTCCCATCTTAGTAAAAGAATACTCCAAAGTTCTATGTTAATAGACTGTAACAACCTTTCAAATTCTGGACATTCTAGATGAGCAGAATTAGGACAATGATCAAGCAAAGAAGTAAATGTTCCATTAAAAAGTTCTTGAATATCAATTTACATAGGAGACCAAAGCCTTCACATTAAACATATTTCCTTTCTCACCATCAGAGTTGAACAAATATTTATATTGACAAGTGACAAATGAAATTCTTCTCCAAGTTTATCATCTTTACCTTAGAAAATAGCTTAAAGTTTAAACATGCCAATTGTATGAATATCAAAATTCAGGCCAGGGACCGGCCCCATGGCTGAGTGGTTAAGTTCACATGCTCCACTTCCACAGCCCAGGGTTTCACAGGGTTGGATCCTGGGCACAGACCTAGCACCACTAATCAAGCCATGCTGAGGTGGCGTCCCACATAGCTCAACTAGAAGGACCCACAACTAGAATATACAACTATGTACTGGGGGGCTTTGGAGAGAAGAAGAAAAAGAAAAAAGGACTGGCTACAGATGTTAGCTCAGGTGCCAATCTTCAAAAAGAAAAAAAATTCAGGCCAATTGTGTGAATACCAAAAGTCAGTTTTGAGACAGGAGCTTCTAAATAAACTACAGTTTCACTGGACAGTGTCCTTGAGAATACATGTCATAGGTTTAGAGATAATTCTGCTTCATACCGAGATTCTTTTGATATTTCCAAAACAGACAGGATCAACAACAGATCTATGAAGGTTAAGTTCTACAGAAAACAATAAAATATCAAAGTCTCTCACTGTATCTCATCAGATTCTCAATGGAGAGAAAAAAAGGAAAAAGTCTCAGCTTCCACGTGAAATTGCCATGGACTTTCTGGGAATCTAGTACCACCATGAAAAATAAATTCCCTCACTCATCCAAGGCACATGGCTAGAAAACTAATTTCCACAGCATCAAATGTATTTAATTTCCTCCTTTGGAGATAAAAACACCAGATTTTTTCCAAAACATTAACATTGAAAAAATAAATAAAAATAAAAAGACTATTACCATCATGTAAAAACTGAATGGGAGAAGGAAGCAAACATACAGAGGAAAGAAAAAAACTTCCAAAGCTCACCTTTTCTCCTAATTTCTAGAACTATCTATGCCAGGAGTACCTAATCTTTTCCCTATCAAGATATTTTCCCTATGTCTAAAGACTGCTTTAAGTAGCCCGTCTAAGACCAGAGACAGGAGAATGGAAAGGAAGAGGGCTCTGCTCTCCCAGGTGGGGAGACGAGATCAGGGGCTGCTCCAGGGATCCTGTCTATACCCATCTTTTCAAAGTTCAGTGAGTTTCACAAACAGGTGCCACCAGCCACTCCCAGATCTACGAGTTGTTGATACCATCCCAACAGTTAAGTTCTGAACTCTAGAACTAAATTTCCAAATGCCTTCCCCAGTGGCATCTTAAACTCAATGTTTACAAAACTAAACTAATCACCTTTTCCAAACCCAATGCTATCAACACCCTACCCCAAAGCTGTTTCTCCTTCCTGTATTTCCTAACTTGAAGAATTATCCCATATTCAGTCTATCTCCCAAGGGTTATCCTGGTTTTAAAAATCCTTCACTATTTCTTTGCTACCTACAGGAGAAAATCCAAACTGTGCATCATGGCATTCAAGACCATTTGTGGTAAATTCTCCATCTCTTCAGTCATACATTTTTCTCTCTGCAACATCATACCACATGTTCCAGCCATTCGAAAATATTCACAGGTTCCAGGAATACAAAATTTTCCTTATGCCTGGAAAGCCATTGCTACTCTTGTCCACCTGGAAAACTCCTATCCATTCTTCAAGACCCAGGTCAATGATCACCTTCTCAGTCAAAATTTTCTGACTCTTCATCAAGAAGAGTTGAGTAGTTGTTCCTCTATCTTCCTGTTCTTACAGGACCCTGTGCATTTAATATTCCTATTATATCAATATTTAATATATTGGTTTTGCTTATTTGCTTCTGTCTCCCCCAAATAACTGATCTCCTTAAAGGCAAAGTTTTGCCTTATCCATTGCTTAAATCCTCAATATGCCATAAAATGCTTAGCAATTAGTGGAATACTCCATAAATAGTTTGTTGAACTGATTAACTTATTATTCACCAATTGAATTTGAGTTTTCCTCTGTTCAGTATACCTAAGTCTCTAAGATTTAAAAAAAGTCTGGAAAAGATAAGAATGGCACTTTTTCTAATCTTCCACTCCTACTTCTGAAGTCTTTGTGGTCCTCTAGAACTTCCATTTGCCTCAGAATCAACTTAAGTCTTACCGATAAGACAATGCTACACACCATTCTTATTCCTTAACTTAAATACTGCAGTTTTACTACTCTCAGCATTTGTCAACCACAAAATGCTTACAGGATTAACATTTTTTTAAAAAATACAATAAAACAAAACTTCCATCAGAGTGATCTTAACCATTTTGTTGAGAACCAAATCTCTAGTTTCTAAACCAGGAAGCTCAAGTTGCTATGCCTCAAGGAATTTGGGGAAAATTTCATAGAAGACCAAATAGTAAGAATTCTACCACGGAGGTCTAATCTTCACTGAAAAGGATCCTAATCCAATTTCAGTCCTCATGGCATGAAAGTACTATTTCAGAAAGTCCCTAGATTCTCAGATGCACTGGCAAACACTGGACACTGAAGAAACAGAAGAAAAAAGGAGATTTTATTGACTTGTTCATTCATCCATTTCAAGTAATGAAATTTAATCACTGCATATTTACTGTTCTAAAATACAACAGAGCAAATGTTAGAAATGTCACATAAGCATCAAAATTATTACATAATAAAGTATTCAAGATAAAATCTTTATGTAGGACATAAAAGTTTAAAATGAAAACAAACCAAAAAAAAAAAACAATGAATCCAGGGGCCTTTAAAAAATTGATTTAAGATGTCTAAATACGAACCAAATAAATGTTACTACAACAAAATCACAGCTATTTAAGAATATGATTTTTAAAAACTTGAAATTCAAGCATTATGTGGTTGTCTGCGTGTCATTTCGTAAAGAAGAGAAAATTTAAGGAGAAAGGAAATGGCAAAATGCAACAGGAAGAAGACAGATACTGAGGAATGGCTACGGTCTGAGTTAGGTTCTCAGAGACCTTCTCCTTTGGAATTTGAACAAGGCAGGGAGCACATTTGGTGGGTGCCTGGAGAGGACTTACACTATGGGCATTCTTCTGCTACCTCTGCCAGCGGATGAGCGGCTTCTGAGAATGCATACCAAATTAATTCCCCAGCTGTTCACAGGCATATAGGCAGCTGCTGCTGTTACTGCCTCACACTTAGGGTAGTCTGTCAGCACCTCTAATCTCTGCCATAGCAGACGAGCCACTCAGCTAACGCCTCTGCTGCACTTCCAAGGAAGGAATCTCTGAACTAAGGACTGGGTGGCACTGCGCTGCCAGCTGTAAGCCTTGGAGCTGATGTCTGCGTGCTGCCGGGTCTATCAGCTGCTGAGCCATTCTCAGCACGGGAATGAAATGAGCTTAACAAAACACTCCTGTACAGAAATTTTCTGAAATCATGATAGTATTCAATGGAAAACAGAGTTCAATCTACAGAAATCCATTTTCCAGGTGTTTTAAGAACATATCTATTTTATAAAGTAATCCACATCTGTATGAGTAGAATAAAAAAGGGAAGAACCTAAGGAAACGAAAATCAAAATTTAAAAAAAGAATTCATCAGGAACTCAAAGGTAAAGGTTCCATGTACTTTTACAAGACAGATTATTTTTGCAACTATGAAACACTAAGAAAGTTTTTAAAATATTAAAAAGCCATCAAATACCTCAAACTAAGATTCCTAATAATATACTTTTTCAGATGTCTAAACTAGTTACTTTCTTGAGTGGTTGAAAGTCCTATGTTTTCATCCTCATCAAGCAAAAGCTCAGTGACACACTACTATCACGGCTCCGCAGTCTTAGTTACAAGAGGGAAAAGCAAATAATTTAAATATGCCAAACTAATTTATAAAGAGCACTCAAAACAACATTCTTGGGCCCCATTTTTAAAAAATGCACACATATCTTTCTTTTATTAGTATCAAGCATATTTATCAAACACTCAATATTTAGTACATATTAACTAAAATTATTCATTGTTAATATTAATAACAGCTTTTAAAAGTACCTTGATCTTTCTGTTTCTAAAATTTTTCCCAGTCCATTTATTAATCTGAAATAAATATAAAAGTGAGGAAGAAAAAGTAAAACAGTAAACGTTGACTTTTTAAAAAAGCACACAAGCCACCTTATTTCTAAAACAGGAAGTAAGCACATAGAGATACACCTGGAACTAGAAAAAAATAAATAGAAAAAGAAGACTTTTTTATAGTTTATTTTCCTTCTAATCATAAATCAGGTATATTACACTTAGATATTAAAATATGATATGCAAAAATCTACTGTACAACTGACAGACCACGGGCTACTTTGATTTATAAAAAGACTCTTTACTTTAGAAAAAATGATTCATAAATAGCCAGTAATTTTAACGTTCTTAAAATGAGTACATAAATCAAAATTTTTATTGATATGCAATTTTCTCCAAGCACACATTGTGAAAATGGCTATACACATGCTAGAAATAAAAACCTAGTTATGAGTGGCTTTGACCCCAGCCTGTCCTCACTATTCACAGTAACACTAAGTCACACATCCAGGTTCTTTTAAAGAATAACTTCTTCAGTTCCCTAACTAGGATCTCTACCCACTCTGCCGGCCCTCTCCTTTCTGATACTAAGAGAATGAAATATGGTTCCCTTTGTATGGCACCAAAAATAGTTGTTAAATCCTTTTCAACATACTGTACACCTCATCTATTTATCTTTTTATCATCAACTCCACTGCCTTCAAGGTTACTTGCTGAAGATATCTGCTATTTGTTCAAGCTTGTTCTCACAGGCAAGGCTTCTCACATATGATGATTTGTAGGCAAATCTACTATTTCACAAAATTCTTAATCTTCTCTTTGGCATACACTCTATAACCTGATAGCCACTTCCTCTCAAACATGTGTACCTTCTTCCAACTCCCCAAATCTAATTCCAAGTCCATCAGAAGTCTGATGTACAATGGAGGGTAAAGAGCCAAAGGATCTATAATTTATCAAAGTGCTTTGCCCAAATTCTTTTCTCGTATTACTGTACAGTACAGGATGGTAACAAACTGGCTAACAGTCAATATTGCTGGTGTTAGAGATCCAGCTTAGACAGTCAATATGCGGATAGAAAAGCTGAGTAGTAATAATCTCTCCTTTTATGCCAAAAATGTTTGTTACATAGATTATGTTCTCCTTTCTAGCAATCACAATGATGCATAGGATTTTGAACAGAGAAAATTTAGAGCAGTATCAAAAGGATAAAAGAAGTAATCTTCATTCACCGCTTTCATCTTTCTACACTCTTCAAAAATATCAACCGTCCTTCTATTTCTCTAATTTTTTTATTCACTGAAACTTGAAATTACTATGTAAACTAAGAAAAAAAATCTACACTCTATTAATGATAGTAATAGCGAACAGAGCACTAACTATGTGTCAGGCACCATGCAAAGTTTACCAACACTGCCTCATGTAATGCTCAACCCAAACTTATGAAGTAGGTATTATTCCTGTTTTACACATGACTTAAAAAGAACACAATGAGAAACAGACCCAGGATTAGAAGCCAGGCAGATTCCAATGTCCATGATCTTAAACACAATGCAACACTACCTGCCCTCCACATGGAGATATTATTATAGCTTCTTATAGTAAAGTCTGAGAGGATATTACTATTAAAATAATACCAAATATACAGAAAAATATGAATTTATTTCTTCCACAATTATTACTCATTGCAGCCAATCTCCTAATGAGCCTTATCTTCATTGATTCAATTTATAACATATACTATATGAACTGGCACTGAAGGATTCAAAATCTGATGTCAGCAGATTGTATTCATTAAAGATGACTAATAATGAAAGCTGTCAAATGTCTCTTTGTAGATGGCATTTATTACTTTAGGTCTTACAAAATAATTCAAAATCCCTGAATTCTAACCTCATTTGAAAAGTCCAAATGACTGTTGGATCATGTAACACATATTTGAGTACCATTCTTATTGTCCTATGTTGATCAGCCTTGGCCATGGACACTGAAGACATGAAAGCAAGCTGGAAGACAGGCATGGTTAGTTGACAGTTAAGGAAGACAAAGTCAGTGAGGATTCAGGGAAAAGTGAGACCACGTGAGTCAGGGAAGACTTTGAAAGAAGGGAGGGTGGGGGATGGGCTCTAGAGAATGGATAAAATTGCCAAAAAAAAAAAAAAACACACACACACAGAGATGATGAAGGAATTCAAGGATTGAGAGTGAAAGTAAGAACATGGTAAGAATAAAGAAGGGATCTGGCAAGACCTACCCATGCAAAAGGAAGTAAATTGTCCTGGGGAAAGTTATGTAACTTCATGCAGGGAAAAGCTCAAAGAGAAGACAGGAAAAGGAGGATGGAGTCAAAAGACCATGAATATCAGTCTATGAACTTTGAACTATAGTTCAAACTGAACTTAAGTTTCCACAGGGCAAGAACCATGGTAAAAATATTTCATAGAATACACTTTGGATTTGTAGGTACTTAACATGCTCGTAAGTTTGTACCTAATGGTTGTTCTTAATTTGTTTAAATCCTCTTCTGACACCAAGTCTGTTTTATTGATGATGATGATATCTGCCAAAGCAACTTGCCTAAATTAGCAAACAAAGAACAGATGTCAAAAGAGAAATGTTAAGAAATTAAAAACAAATAGAAACACCTCCTACAGATCAATTAGCAGTTAAAAACTATATAAGAGTCTATACGGTGATTTGATTTACTCCTAACCTACTTATCATTCTGCAGATAGTAAGAATGACTATATAAATTAAGATTTCACATCATTTATTCAAAAAATATTTACCAAGTGCTCTCACTTGCTACTCTGGACTTACAAAGATAAGCCTCAAAAAGTTTACAATCAGGCCAGCCCTGTGGCCTAGTGGTTAAGTTCAGCACACTCCACTCTGGTGGCCCAGGTTTGGTTCCTGGGTGCTGACCTACACCACTCATCAGCAGCCATGCTGTGGCGGCAACTCACATACAAAATAAAGGAATCTTCCTCAGCAAAAAAGAAAGTTTACAATCAAGGATGATTTACAATTAGGATGACTTTCAACTCATGACTTCAGTCAGTTCTTCAGGAAATTTAAATCACTACTGACCACTTGTTCTGAATTCTAGTTTTATGCTACCTGAAGCATAAATACAGCCAATTATTTCAAAGAACACAACCAAATTCACAAAAATAAATTAACTCTAATTCATTGAAAATGCAGGTTTCAACAGTATGTACATTACAATCCCATTTTTGTTTAAGTAAACTGTATATGAAAAAAGATTAATGCACTCATCTCAAAATATACAGTTGCAATCTTTAAATTGAAGGCCTTCTAGGTTTAACTTTATTTTGGCTTTTATAACATTTTGCTATTTTCTATTTGGCTTATTTACATTTTCTAGAATAAACATATTTTAATAAGAAAAACAGTACCAAAAATATTTAAGTTCAGTCTAACTTGAATCAGAACTAGAGACAAAATGCAGTGCTTAGGCACGACTACAAAACAACAGAGCACCATGCTCCAGAAGGAAAGGGAATCAACTGCTTGCTTGCAGTCTTTATTATTTATGCCTGCATCATGCCTAGCAAACCTCAGGGGGGCTCCCTCTTAAACCCAGCAGCATATTTAGTGACTGTCTTCCAACCCCAAACCTTTTCCCATTAGGAAGAAGATGCTTAGGGTAGACTGACTAATTTAAATATTTATAAGTCTAAAGACAAACCAAGTGGGAACATAAAGGTATTTAAACAAAAAATGTTCTAAATGCCAAAATAAAACTATTTCCATATTTGTTCCTCTGTTGTTCTGCGTAACAATGAACTATGGAATCAAATGAATTACATTAAAGAAGGCAGTAAGTGAGCCAACTCTTTTTTTTTATAATTATCTTCAATCCCTCCAAAATTGTATGAGACCAAGAAAATATTTTCAAATGTTAACATTTCCCAATCTCTTCAGAAAGAACTCTTGTGCCCAGTACTAACTTTATGCTATAATGAAAAATAGTTTTAAATAAAATTTTAGTTATAAATAGCAAGAAATCAACTACATGAAAAAAGGTGATAAATTCTCCTTGACAATGTTTTTATATTTGTTTGTTTTTGGTTTCCCTATTATAATTTTCTGTTTCCAATTAGCCAGTAATCAATATATACTTTAAACATGAATACCTAGAAGCTTCATTGATAAGGCCATCAGGTTTTTCTTCTGCTAAATGCTAAAGAAAAACAAAGTGTGACAAAAGTTACCGTGGTGTAACTCAAAATCTAACAGCACAAAGGATTTCACTTTAGACACTCCTGTCTCGCCTCAAATAAAGACTTCAACAAGTTCTTTTACCCAATACACAAATTCAGAACTAACTTTTCTATCTGAAAGCATTTTCTTCCTCATTTGTAATTTTTTTCCTAAAGTGAACCTGAGGGATTTTTTGGGGGGAAGTGGGGGCAAAGGCTTAAATTTTGTCCTCCTGACTTCTTTCCCTCACAAAGAAAACCCTCCAGGTTTAAATAATGTCATAAAAACAAAGAACATTATAGTTCAGATTTTAGGCATTTTCCTCTTTACAAAATTGTTCTTGTTCTAAATATCCATTATTATCTATAAAAAAAAAGAGAACCACTGAAATTGTACTTTCTTAAAATCTAACATACTTCCCTCCATTTCTACCCCCATGCCCCACTCCCCCACCCCAGAATCATACACAATACAAACTCAGTGCTGGGCCCTTCATATTCCCTAGAAACAAATAAGCTGTGGGCAAAACACAGCCCTAATTCTAGCCCAAAAGCAGTTTATCATTAGAAGCTAACACTAGAGTAATCTGGCCTCTCAGTGCAACTATTATTTTGCTGACCCCTCCAGATTCAAGCTAGCTCCAAAAAATATTTTCACATTGACTTCAAGGCCCATGAGGTAGGTTTCATCTCTCTGGAAGCAGTTATTATTTTCCCATAATCCTATTTATATACCTAAAGTCATCAATGACCTAATTCATCTCTGAAAAATGTTTCATCTTCATTTCCTTAACCCTCAATAGATGTCCCATCACAATAAAAAGCTGCCTACTGAGGTTAGAGGCAATTAGATTATATTAATACTATTTGTATTTGACTCAAACTTCACAAATTATTAAATGTTTATACACATATCTCATTTAGCCTTCATAACAATTATGGAAAATGGCTATTCTCCTCATTTTATGAAAGAAGAAACTAAATCTAATACTGTCACCATCACAGGATACCCTAATAATAGGGCTATTTTTCAAAAATTGAAAACATGCTCAATATAAGTAAAGTGAACATAATTTTTAAATCTTTGTGAAGGCTTTTTTTTTCATGTAAAATCAGTCTTGCATACGCTGTTACACAAATGTTAATACTGTCAGCCTTGTGTATCTGTACGTTCCAGTTCTGCCTCCGTGGATTCAACCAACCTCAGGTCGAAAGGCCTTCGGTGGTTGCATTTATACTGAACAAGTACAGACTTTTTTCTTGTCATTATTCCTTAAACAATACAGTATAACAATCCTTTACATAGTATTTACATTGTATTAGGTATTAAAAGTAATCCACAGATGATTTAAAGTACACAGGAGGATGTGTGTAGGTTATATGCAAATACTACATCATTTTATATAAGAGACTTGAGAATCCAGATTTTGGTATCCACAGGGGTCCTGGAACCAACCTCCCAGGGAAACTGAGGGGCGACTGTATTCACAGAAGAGTACATACATAAAGATTACCTAAAATTGACATTCAAAACTGTTTCATCAAACCAGTTTCACACCTCATGGGGAGGAAGATCATTAAGGTTTGGGGATAGTCTGGAACCTAAGAGCAAGTTGGTATAATTTAGCCTTGATTAAGGCCACAGAGAAAAACTTCCTTCTTCTAAAAGTTTGCCAAATTCTATTTTGGAGGAAACAAGACTAAACTACAACTACAATAATGAACTGATTTCCACTTTAGGTACAATCCTATAAATTCAACTGCAGACCCAATCTGAAATTACGGAAGTCACAGAACTTGGAGAATATTGTATCAAAAACTGTTCCTGGCCAAAAGACCAAGAATATTTTTGCTAATTATTCTTAGCCTGAAGCTATAACAAATCCTATTATTATGTCCTCGGGAGAACAAGGCTTTGACTATACTGGGAATAGTATCTGACACCCAGGCTCAACAAATATTTGTTGAATGAGTTCTAGTTAACACCTCTTATTTGTTGACATAGATACATGGATATTGTCATTTGAAAAATTCTGTGTAACATGCAATAACAAATCCCTTTCTAATCAGCCATAAATCTGTTTAACAAAGATGTATTTTTTCCCAAGGATCCTGTAATATTGAAGTTCTTTTAAAAATCTGAAATATTTTTCAAAAGATTTTCTTGTTGACCTTTTGGAAGCTTTATTTACATACAAATTTGGGGTTCCTACACTGTGAGTTGCTGGGGTATAAAAAAGATACGGCAAGAAAATTAGAGATTTGTTTTTTTATTTCCATACCTAAATGGAAGTAATAAAATAGTAGCTTCACAAAGTAACTCATGTTTATAAGGGACTTCCTTCTCCAGAAGATTAGAAATCTTGACTCAAAGCTAACTGGGATGGACTAAAATTTGACTACCTCCAGGCAATCAAAAAGCATAATAAAAAATGTTAAAATTTCCCCAAATAAAAACCTACCAATATGTACAACTCTATAATAATCATATATAATTATAGCAGAAGAGATAAACGCCCTGTTCTATGCACATATGAAGGCTATACAAACATAAAGAAATAATAAGTGCATACTAACATTTATTTTCTCTGGCTATCAGCCCAATGTCTCCCCTAAGCGACTTTCTACCTCCCCAAGTCAAACTTTGAAAGGACTAAAACCAATGTTTGCTATTCAAAAGGACACTCTCCAATAACACATTACACACCATTAGTCATTAAGTCAAATGACTTCCATTTATAAAGTTAAAAAAAAGAAATTTAGACATTCTATTCTACCTGTACAGGCAAGAAAGGAAAAATTTTTCCAAATCCTTTTTCAAAATATTTTGTGTCTATAGATAGATATAGATATATAGATATCTCCCCAAAGGATTCCCTGTCTCTGCTTAGAGACTGTGGCTTTTGCTTATATATAAAAAATAATTTTGTTACTAATTAATCCAACATTTAGCTAAACCATTTAGATAAACAGTTAAGGTTCAACCCTCCAACTAAGCATACCATAAGAAAGAAAGGAACCCTTTGAAATAACACCTTTGTAGACACAACTTCAGTATAGGTTATAGGGTGCCCTTTTCTGCAGAAATAGAAACGAGCTGGACCAAAAAAAGAAAAAGAAAAAAACACTGTTGTTCACCAAAGTGGAAATAAATCTAGTGTCAAAGGTGTCAGATGACATTAAAAAAAGAAGCAGCTTCTATTCCTTTCCAATGGATTGGTTATAGATCTAACAGCATTTTAGCTTTTAAAAAAAGATTATTGCATAATGTCAGTCTATTTATTTTTCTGGTCTTTTCCAAGCCAAACTGTTTTCTGACTGAATTGTTTCAACAGCTTGTGCAATATACCAGAAGAACCAAAAAGAAACCTCTCACTTGACCTTTTCTGTGTAACTTCATTCATTGATTCTATTGCATTAAATGCTGTCACATTTGTAGAAGTGAAAAGAACAATGTCAGTAGCCTGAGTGTCAAGTCTGGAGAATAGAGAGCTGTCACTTGAAGTTGTCCAATTCTTTGCCCATGATTAAAAAATGAATATTTCAGATCAATGGGTGACAATCCCATTAGAGTGATAGCCCATGATATCAATTACCACTTCAGTTTCAATTTGGCTGGCTGGCCACAGGGTACCATTTCTCAGCTTTACTTGTGATGGGCTGGCTCTGTGAAGCATGACACCCTTAAATTGCTGCCCATTATCCAAGTGTCATTACTTGTACTGCCTCAGAATTCTCTGAATCACAAGCAGCTACTGAGGTCAAGCTTTGCAACCAGAGGAATTGGACAAGTTGGCAAATTCTTTATATAAAGGAAGTTATTTATCTGGCATCTGACTTAGAAAATCTAAAGTTTCCATTATCCTGACAGTATGTCAGTTTTACGTAGGTATACTGATTTAATAATTTAAGAGGTTTTATCAAGGTGGCAGAGGGTTAAACGTTTACTGTGTTTGCATTATTCAGAATGTTGCTTTCTGATTTTTTTGGCTTCTATCACACTGATAATAGATTCCATTTAACTCCTCTGAACACTCAAATATACATATAAAATTATTCCTATAATCATAAATAAAGAGTTTGACTTTGGGTATGGTACTTTAAGTCTACCAAAAAAACAAAATATCCTGTTATTTATCCCATAGGAATCCAAAATTTGGTAATAAATTTGTATAGAATATGGATTCAAACATGCCTACAATAAACACTCAGACTGAAGAATTTGACCTATTTTTTTGCTTCCTTTGTAAACATTTTGCTAGAAATATCATGATTTCAGAAGAGTCAGAATTTTTCTGAGTAAAATGTAATATTTGGGATCTTTCTTTGATTCTTAAGACTATCAGTAAATTTGGACTTGAAAATCTAAAAAGGAATTATCTCCCAAACTTCTCAAATTAGGATGTTGTATACCTGAGGGAACTGAAGGGCCCGTGAAGGGGTACTGTAGCCATTTGGCAAGCTTGCCATATATTCCTAGAGTATAATTTTATTGATGGTTTGAAAGAAAAACTTTTCAAGTTAAGAAATTCAGGTATAATGTGAGGTAGAATACAAAATGGACATGTATTTTTAAACATGAAATTCAAACTTCTAAGAAATGATTCCTCTGGGCACTATCCATATCCTAGATTGGGACCAGAGGATAATTTCACTCTCTTCTGCCTTTAGTAATATTTCACTTGGAAAACTGAGAAACACTTTTCCTTTATGCAACAACATGCTTTTAAAAATCTTACTAAGTGCATTTTATGAATTGAAGCCCATTTAAATGCATCTGAGGATCTTGGTAGTTACAAAAACATCCACAGCCTTTCAGTGTAGAGGTTCTCCTCACTAAACCTATATATAAAACCTGATTTCTTCAAAATAAGGTAAAGTAATATTTTTTAAAAACTGAATTATCTCCAGCTTGTGTCTGATAGCTGTTTAACAAGAAAAATAAGTTTTCATATGCTTTATCAAGCTCAATTTTCTCTATCACACAGAAAAATCTTAACCAACATTGGGGTTGAATCCTAGAGGAGTTACAAATACCCAAACTTTATCCTGTCGTATCCTGATTATAAAATACTACACTTCCAACTTTTTATTACATCAGTAAGAGTAACAGAAAATAAATATTTAATTTAAAAACACAAAATAAATAAAAGACACAAATTTCACCTATTGTTCAAAGATACTTAAAAAAAGTTTTTAAGAAAAATTACAAACAGATACAAATGTAGAGAAAATAACATGATCAATCCCCATATACCCAGCTCTTAACAAATAATTAGCAACTCATAGCAATTTTTCAACTTACTTTTAATCCATATTTTGAATCCACAACAGTGATGATACCTACAAAGAATAAATCTTTTAATAACCTTTATATTTGAGAATGAACATTAAAACTAATCTATTTCAGTTCACAAATGTTACTCAATAAAATACTGTTTTCTCTCTTGCCAATGCTGCAATTTAATTCAATTCCACTAATAAGTAGATGCGTTTCAAACATGCACTGAGTGTCTAGTACTATTTTAAAGCACTAGGTAGGATATAAAATAAATATATTTTTTAAATTAAATATTCAAACAAATAAGAAAATAAGATTTCTCTAGCCTTTAAAAAGCTTACAGTCCAAAATGATGAGACAAATTTCATAACATAAAGCTGAATGTAACAAATTACACAAGACAGGTTATCTCTAGTTTATTTTCACATAATCAAAATCAAGACTTTTCTTAAGATTTAAATTATTGCTTAACTCTCACCAAATCTAACTTATACAAATGTTTTACATAACACATACCTAAGTTTCCAAAAGATCAATTAGTTGAGCAATCTCTGACTTTATATGCTAAATAACTTTTTCAAAGGATAACAGCAGAACAAAGTTGATAAATTCAACAGCTACGCGCCACATATATTAGGGCTAAATGATGAGGCCCAGCTTCAATGATTCTTAAATTTCATCACTTAGTCTACGAAAGACCTGGTTTAAAGAAAGGTGAAGGGCAGTAGTGGGGGAATGGACATGGGGCAGAAAGTTTCTAATACGTCTTAAATGAAGTCTATGAATAAAATTGCCCAAAGGTGTTAAGGTAAATAAAGTAAGGGATGGGGGACTTTCCTTAATTCTTATCTTCAAGCAAAAATGAAAGCAAAAATATGATCCCCAAACTGTATAGTTTATTTAAAATAAAAAGTTCTAACACTACACTTAGTGCATAAATCAAACAATAGAGGGTATAGGAAATCTACACAGTATTTTAAAAGGAAAACTTCAGTGGAAGCACTAAATTGGGAGTTGAGATTAAGATTTGACATCTCGTTCTAGCACTGGGGCTTTAGAATCTGTATGAACAAAGACTTACTTCATCATCAAACTAAACAAGTTTAAAAACATTAACAAGACACGGAATTAAAATTGTAACATAAATGAACAAAAATGACCTTAACCATAACAATAACATTTTACTTGAAAACAAAAGAAAATTCGCTTTTTAACTTACCATCAAGATAAATATCAACTCCTAATTCAGCATCAACCCAAAACATAGAAGCTACAGCACCTGAGAATATATGATAATATTCATCAAATAAAAATATTTCTTTAAACTGAGAAACACGATTCTATCCATAATTTTTTAACTTGCCCAAACAGAATTAGCAGGCAAACACATACACAAATTAAATACAGGTTTCCAATCTTTTTATGGAAATTACAGTGATAGAAACTTTTACTATGTACACTCCTTTCTTCCCCTCCCTTTTTCTTCAAAAAAAAAAAAAAAAAAGACCAACTCTTATCACATACAAATCCAACACCAAGCTTCTACCCACACCATAATAACTTATCAACAGATATTATCAAATAATTTGGGCAGTATGGCTATATGCACATAGGACTGATTTTTATTTTCTCTCTCCTGAATATAATAACCATACGGTTCACAAATAACAAATTATCTCTCTAAAATCCCAATTCCAAAATCACTGTCCAAAAAGTTTTTAAATTTACTCATAAGTTTTAGAGAACAAAGACCAAAAAGTAAAATTATATACTCCATGTCATTACTAATAAATCCTTACACTATTTATATAGCACTGATATAAAATTTGGGTCTGAGGAAAAATAATTTATAAATAAGAAATTAAAAGTTGTTTTTGACAGAAACTGTTCAGTACCAAACCACACACCCTGATTAGTAGGCCGCAACATAAGAAAAAGAAAACTGACAACAAAGAAAGTATTTGACTTTTCAAAGCATCACAGGTCCAGTTAGTGACAGGCCTGTCTAAAAGAATGAGTATCGGGGAAAAACAAGGATAACTGAACTCATTCCAATGTCTAAAGCTGTCCACCTACCCTGACGAGATGTGGTCCCCCAAGCATCACTCTGTGTCAACAATGAAATACCTGTCAGCTGTTTACAGTGATTACTCATGCAAGATATAGCAAGGGCCACAAGATCTAATGGTTTCCTGATACCTATTGATTTTTTCCCAAAAACTTAATAGTTTTCCAATTTGACTGAAATAGGATTTGTGAGTAACAGGGGCTGAATCAATGCTTGTCCTTTTCAAGGAAATTACTTTACCCTGACAATTATTTAGCTTAGAAGTGGAGAGTGTCAGGCTCCTAAACGGGAAGCAACTGAATTGCCAATAAGAATTTTCTTCACTTACTTGGCTAACAACATGATTTTAATTAATGAGGGAGAAAAAAGTAAATCTACTGTGAGTATCATTACTCCAAACAATGTCATAAAAAAAAGTATTAATTTTTTCCATTCAGTAAAACTGCTAGCATTGTACATAAATCATTTTTTTTTAATTCATTGATTTCTATTCAGATAGACTGTAAGTCCTACAGTTAATATCGGCCTAATGTTAAGTTGAACTGTAAGAGTGTATTAGAGTTTTTATTCTAAATCTGATGTGCATCTTTGATAATACTTAGCAGGCTACTCAAGAAAGAACTATTTAAAATGTGGATGGAGGTGTTTAGCAAGAGGAGTAAAGATGACAGAATGAAATTAATCAGTGGTTCTCAACCCAGGGTGATTTTTCTCCCCAGGGAGTATTTGTCAACGTCTGGAGTTATTTTTGGTCATCTCAACTAGGGGAATGCTACGGACATGTGGCAGACAGGAGCCAGAGATACTGTTAAACAATCTACAATGCACAAGGCAACCCCCCACAGGCAAGAATTTTCCAACTCAAAATGTCATTTGTGCCAAGGTTAAGAAATCCTGAGATAGATTATAGAATCTCCCTTCTTCAAAATCTAGTAAAAACAAAAAAAAATTTTAAAGCCAAATTTTATAAGCAGCAACCAAACATACAACCTCTTCCATAAATTTTGAAGAGTGATAGTCAAAATAAGAAACACAAAGTTCTATGTGACTTACAATAGTTCTTAATTCTACTCCCATTCCCAATAAGAGGTTACAGGAAAATAGTTTACAAAATCCTAATACTCATCACGAATAGCTTTCAAAATGGCAAGAAGTAGAACTGAGGGAAGAATAAGCAACGCAAGGAAAAATCAACAAAAAAACTTCCAGGGTAAAAGTTTCTAACCAACTTCACATTTGTGGGGGAGGGTTCACTTTCTAGGGCACAGCGGCGAAATGAAGCAAGAGGTCTAGGGCTCGAGGATGCCCCGCACGAGGTATGGAATGTATATTCACGAATAGTTGGAGCAAACCCAGGAAGGGAACTGTTGGTATTTTAAGAGAGCAGAGCCTAAAAGTCATCTTACCCATCTGGCTCTCTCAGTCACCCCTTTTCCCTTTGTGTCCCCGTCTCTGCTCCCAGCAATACTCAGCTTTCAAACTGAGGCTCAGGAGAAAAACAAGCAGGTAAGATGGGTAGGGTATTAAAAAGAATTCATCAACACCACATCTAAGTACAATAGTCCGCCCTTATCCAGAGGGTAAGCTCCAAGACCCACTGTGGACGTCTGAAACTATGGATAGTAGCAAACTTTCCATATACTATGCTGTTTCCTCTACATAAATACCTACAATAAAGTTTAATTTATAAATTAGACACAGTAATAAATTAATAACAATAACATAATAAAATAGAACAATTATAACAATATACCATAGTAAAAGTTATGTGAATGTGGTCTCTCTCTCTCTCGAAATATTTTATTGTACTGTACTCACCCTTCTTGTGATGATATGAGATGATACAATGCCTACGTGATGAGATGAAGTGAGCAGAATGATGCAGGCATTGTGATGTAGTTATTTTCGGACCACGGTTGACCATGGGTAAACAAAACCACGCAAAGTGAAACTTTGGATGAGAAGGGACGACCATACATAGAAATTCTCTGAGCCTCCTTCCTCAAGCATGAACATGCTGAAAAAACTATGTACATGTATTACAGCTTAGAAGAAACAAAAAAGAAGATAAAGGGCAGAAAGGAAAAAAACTGAAGAAACGAATAGGGCATCAAATGGCAAAGAACCCATCCTGGAAGGAAACACAATCCAAGAAGCCCAAGAAAATTCTCAATGGCCTCTTCATAATAAAGAACTTAAAAGCAACACAATCTTAATTAAAAACAAACTCTAAAGTAAGATAAAGCAGAATAATACGAAAAGGTAATTTGCAGTGCTAAAGAAATAAACTGAGGTACAACATACCATTACTTAACCAAGTAATTCATTTAAAACATCAAGGAACAGAACAGACATTGGTAGAAACACAATTACTGACAAAAAGGAAGGTTTGAGATGATTACAGTAAATGCTGAGGCAAAAGACAAATCAAAACAATTAAAAGATAATAGATACAGAAAACAAAAGAAAATTAAATATAGGGAAAATTGGTGTCAGAATGTAGAGGACCCAATAATTTGACAGAAAACCTCTCACGGTAATAAATAAGGAAAATGTACCTAAATGAAGAACTAATCTAGGAAAAAATGATTATGAATGACACTTAGGTGTATCTTGGTTATATTACTGAACCTCAAAAAAAATTTTTCAGGCATTTTGGATGAAAAAGCAAGTCACTTTCAAGGAAGTGGGAAGAAAATAGACTTCTACAGTAACATTTACCGCTCCAACATAATGAAATAACGACCACAAAGTGGTAATGAAAGTGTTTCTAAGGATACCATGTCCTGCCAAGTTGTTTTTCAAGAATAAAAACAACAGACATTCTCAAACATTAAGAGAAACAACAGCACTGAAACTCAAAAAAATACAGCACTCCCAAATCCTTCCTGATGAAATAAAAAGAGAAAATATTGGACAAGGAAATCCAGCCAATCAAAAAATACTAAGAGATCACGGAGCAACATTTACAAAGTTCTGAGGAAAAGAAATTGTGATCTGGAAATTTTACACCTAGCCAAGTAATCCTTCCAGTATAAAAGCAGAAGACAAGTATTCTCAAGCAATGAAGTATGCAAGAACTCAGGGAATACAGCACCTACAGGTGGAAAAGATTACCTGACCATGACGTTCAGTCAATCAATAGACTGATCCACTCAGGAATGGGGAAGCCACAATACTGGTAATAAGGACTAAAACTGCTTAAACATAGAACTAAATAAAAGTATGACAACGTAAATGTCAGAAACCCTGAAAACAGCACAGAACACAATCACCCAAAAATAGGAAATGGGAGAAAGAAGAAGAGTGTTAATTCCCTCATCTTTTATGCCATGGAGTCAGCAGAAATACTGAAACGTGGTTTAAGAAATAATTTGTCCAATTTCTGTTCTTTACAATCTTTTCTTTTGTTCCTTAACTCATGTCTCTTGCAGTAAAGCAGTATTTATCTGATATTCAGCAATTCCTTCACTTCTTTCAAGTTTTCTTCTTTCAGATTTAAGTACAACTAATAATTATTAAGAATAGCATAAAGAATGTGATCCCATTTTTATAAAATTATTTCTGTATATTTATACAGCTTTCAGAAGCACATAGAGCAGAGATTCCCAAATTTACACATGTATAAGAATCACCTGGAAGGTTTCTTACAAGAGATTACTAGGCCTCATCCTTAGAGAGTCTGATTCAGTAGATCTGGGATGGAGCCCAAGATCTGCCTCTTTCACAAGCTCCCAGGTGACAATGAGGCCGTCATTCAACACACAACAGCGAGTAGCACTGACACAAGAGAAATCCCTGGAATGAATTTATTTATTTATTTAATTTTGTGTGTGTGTGAGGAAGATTGGCCCTGAGCTAACATCTGTTGCAAATCTTCCTCTTTTTGCTTGAAGAAGACTGGCCCTGAACTAACATCTGTGGCAGTCTTCCTCTATTTTGCACGTGCACTGCTGCCACAGCATGGCTTGATGAGCGGTATAGGTCCACATCTGGGATCCGAACCCGCAAACCCAAGGCCACCAAAGCAGGGCGCACAGAACTTAACCATTACACCACTGGGCTAGCCCCACTGGAATGAAATTTACCTACTTGAATTTCATGGTACTGAGATATAGGGTGATTTTTTTAAACTTTTTTCTTCCTATTTTCTTTTTTTTTTTTTTTTATTAATGTTATGATAGATTACAACCTTGTGAGATTTCAGTTGTACATTTTTGTTAGTCATGTTGTGGGTACACCACTTCCCCCTTTGTGCCCTCCCCCCACCCCCCCTTTTCCCTGGTAACCACTGATCGGATCTCCTTATCAATATACTAACTTCCACCTATGAGTGGAGTCATTAGAGTTCGTCTTTCTCTGACTGGCTTATTTCTCTTAACATAATACCCTCGAGGTCCATCCACGTTGCTGTGAATGGGCCAATTTTGTCTTTTTTTATGGCTGAGTAGTATTCCATTGTGTATATATACCACATCTTCTTTATCCAATCATCAGTTTCTGGGCATTTAGGTTGGTTCCACGTCTTGGCTATTGTAAATAATGCTGCGATGAACATAGGGGTGCAACGGACTCTTGAGATTTCTGATTTCAGGTTCTTAGGATAGATACCCAGTAATGGGATGGCTGGGTCACAGGGTATTTCTATTTTTAACTTTTTGAGAAATCTCCATACTGTTTTCCATAGTGGCTGTACCAGTGTGCATTCCCACCAACAGTGTATGAGGGTTCCTTTTTCTCCACAACCTCTCCAACATTTGTCGCTCTTGGTTTTGGATGTTTTTGCCAATCTAATGGGTGTAAGGTGATATCTTAGTGTAGTTTTGATTTGCATTTCCCTGATGATTAGCGATGATGAACATCTTTTCATGTGTCTATTGGCCATATTCATATCTTCTTTTGAGAAATGTCTGTTCATGTCCTCTGCCCATTTTTTTTTTTTAAAGATTTTATTTTTTCCTTTTTCTCCCCAAAGCCCCCCAGTACATAGTTGTATATTTCTCGTTGTGGGTTCCTCTAGTTGTGGTATGTGGGACGCTGCCTCAGCATGGTTTGATGAGCAGTGCCATGTCCGCGCCCAGGATTCGAACTAACGAAACACTGGGACGCCTGCAGCGGAGCGCACGAACTTAACCACTCGGCCACAGGGCCAGCCCCTCCTCTGCCCATTTTTTGATCGGGTTGTTTGTTTTTTTGTTGTTAAGCAGTGTGAGTTCTTTGTATATTATGGAGATTAACCCTTTGTCGGATAAGTGGCTTGTAAATATTTTTTCCCAATTAGTGAGCTGTTTTTTTGTTTCAATCCTGTTTTCCCTTGCCTTGAAGAAGCTCTTTAGTCTGATGAAGTCCCATTTGTTTATTCTTTCTATTGTTTCCCTCAACTGAGGAGTTATAGTGTCCGAAAAGATTCTTTTGAAACTGATGTCAAAGAGTGTACTGCCTATATTCTCTTCCAAAAGACTTATTGTCTCAGGCCTAATCTTTAGGTCTTTGATCCATTTTGAGTTTATTTTGGTGTTTCTTCCTATTTTCTTAAGCATTAGATTGTTGTTTATTTTATAATGAATATTCCATTTTTACCCAAACAACAAAATCACTATTCTAAAGAAAGCTAGAACCAAGAAACATTAACCGGTTTATAACTACAATTTGTACAAAAGCTTTCTCTGAGATCTTTAACTTTTGTTTCTTCTGAAAAATTGAACTGTGTTTTATTAAACTCACCTACTATCCAAAAAAGTTTCAAGAGTTTTTCTCTATCAAGTGGCTACAATGAAACTGATATTTGCTACTTCAAAAAGATGCATAAAATATATTTTCCCACCTTATCAGATTTAAACTAATTTAATATTTAACACCAATGTAATAGTCAAGTTGTATCATCAGTATGACCTATTGGAAACGTATGAAAAATTCATCCCTACTATAAGGACCAAAAGAGCCTAACTCAAGACCGATGTGAAAACATGGGGAGAAAGTTATTATGTAATACTTCTAAGTACAATAACCATTGATTACAACCGGATCTTCAGTATATTCCAATATTTCTTTTAAAAAGTTATGACCCTTTTAATAAATTATTCCCAAACAAATAGAGTTTTATGGCCCAATACCACAGACTCAGATCAAAAAAGAAATAATGGTATAGTTCAGACTTACTAAATGTTCTGCAAACTAGGAATAAAGACATTACCTAAAAGTTACTTGGCTAAGAAAGAAACAGAAACCCATTGTTAGAAACAGGTTGACTTTGTGTAGCTCTCAACAGAGAAGTTTAGATGTTTTTCCATTCAGAGACAAAAATTTCATGGACAATCATTATTAATTCCACACCAGGAAAAAGGCCCAGTATGCTTAATTTAACACTGTAGCTTATGACGGCATTTACAAATAAAATTATCTCAAGTTTAGTAGGAGAAAAACACAATGCTAACAATGAATTTAAAGGGAATAAGTAATGCTGAGATTAGAGTCCAAAAGCCCTTAAAACTCTCTAAATGACCCTTTAAGAAAGCTGGATTAGAAAGTAATCAGAAATAAGATCTCTGTAGAGTATAACCAATCAAATATACACTTAGAAGTAGGATGTCCCCATTTTTCCTAAATTTCCATATTTTTAACAACTTTTGTTCCTACCAATAACTCTAAATCAATCAGTAAAACTTCAAAGTCTATTACCAGGTTAAAAGTACCAAGCACTCTGATCATCTTTCATCTGCCAAAGAAACATGACAACCCAGTAATTTTTGTCTTTCACAGCAAAAAAATTTTTTAATCTGGAGTAAAGCTTTAATACTCATTTTAGAAATTTCTTTAGTACATTTGTTTTAAAATGTTTAAGAATTACATTCTGGTTATTAATAATATCATATCTTACCAGGATCTGCTAACCCAGTGGTCTCTAATAGTATGTAATCAAATTTCCCCTTCTTCTGCATCAAATTCTCAATAGCTCTAAGGCCATTGTCCCTGGAGAATACCAAAACATAATACAGAGTTGATGGACTGAATATTTTTAAATGATCATTACAAACATTTTAAAATATATTCAGCAGCCTGAGACAAAAATATCTTTAAGAATGTGAATATTTAACTTAGTCCCAAGTTTCTAACAAAATGCCCACCCAGTATTTATCAATGAGGGGAAAAAAACAGATGCATATACACTGATGGGAATTATCAAATACATGATGAGTTAAAACTTTAATTTTATTGAAATTAAAAGCAAAGGGAATTTCAATACATCTGACTAAAGTAAGCCAGAATCTGTTATTTTTACAGCTTTATGAAAGAAAAGTATCAACATCCAAAATAATGATAAAATTTATGAATTATATAGTTTAATATAACAGCTAAAGAAACCCTACCATTAAATACTCTTAATTATGTTCTGAATTAGGGTACCAGGCTTTAATTTCTCTTTTTTTCTTATAATATCAAAAGTGCAAGAAAATACTTAATGGATTGCATTTTGGTTATCCAAGTAAAGGTTATGATTTTAGCCTTGTTAATAATTTGACTCAAAGTCAAACATGTAACATAGTAAATGACGTAGAAGAAATTTAATAAACTACAACATACAAAATTAATAGTAGAGGTACTAATCTTCGTAATTCACTCAACAAATATTTGAGGGACTACTACATGCAGGTCCTTTCTAAGATCTGTGGTATATTAGTGAATAAAACAGACAGTCCTTGGAAACAACTCTCACTGGTGGAACATAATATAAGGTTTTTCTCTTTTTTGATGGTCATTTATTTTTGTTTTTTGGAGGCTGAATTATTAGAAAAAAGAACAATGACATTAAATTCAGAACAATCATTTTTTATATATGAAATGAGACTTTCATGTACCACAGAGATTAATAAAATAAATCTTGACATCAAAACCAATAAAATAATTCAATAAAAGGACCACAGCATGAGAGCAGACAGCAAAAGAAATAAGATAGCAAAAAACACTTTAAGAAAATGCATCCTAATAAAAGTCTATTTTCTATTTGAAAATACAATGAAGCAGACTACGAAAATTCAGTAAATTATGCAAGAAAATCAAAGCTGGAAATGTAATCGATAAACATTTATAGTAAACCAACAAGCACACAGTAAACACATTCCTCACTTTACTGAACAGCAGAGGCAACCGTTTCTAAGTTCCAGCCATTCTTCGTAGAGCTCTCCACCTTGGCTGACAGCTAAGGATTTCTCCACTGCACTTCCTGGAATAATAAACAAGAAGCGCTCTTTAGATTACGTTCACTAGCCCACCAAAAACGAAGATGAGGATACTCACTAACAGAGCAGACTTCAAGGCAGAAAATACATTTTATAAATTTTATTCTTTCATTCTATCCATGTAGCCTCAATAGCTAAACTATTACTCTAGATTATTTTAGCTTTTATTTCTTTGAGAGGATTTAAGCCCCTAAAAGGCAAATCCAAAATTAATGCATCATACCTACTGCGTCTTTAGGCCTCTTACTTGCCTGCTCCCATTTCCTAATAGGGCAGCTATTTTAAAGGCATTTTTTTTGTTCATGGCCAACTTTCTAGATAGACTAGTATGTTTTATATATTGATTTTTATATGCCTTTCAACCTCTTAAGGAATGTTTTTTTTGGGGGGTGAGGGAGATTGGCCTTGAGGTGACATCTGTGCCAACCTTCCTCTATTTTGTATGTGGGATGCCACCACAGCATGGCTTAATGAGCAGTGTGTAGGTCAACACCCGGGATCCAAACCTGTGAACCCCAGGGTGCCAAAGGGGAGTGCATGAACTTAACCACTACGTCACTGGGCAGGCCCTGGTTCATCTATTTTTTTCTTTTCACTCTTTCTCTAAATTGTTTTTATTTCTATTGGACTACTCAGTATTCCCAATATAAGTAAAAACCCTAGTTCATTTTGAGGAGGTTTGCTTGGCCAGGGCATCAGTGTGCTCATTTAAAAATTAAATTTTAGTCATATACATATAGGTTCCTAGCAATGCTTACTTGAGAAAGAGTAAATACGTTTGAGATTCTGACATGCTTGTTATCATACAAGAATGATTTTAATTGTCTTACTTTTCCTCCAATAAAAAAATATACCAAAGCCAAGGAAGAGCTGTAAATGTCCAATAAAGCAAATGGTCAAATAAAGGGAAAAAATTTTCATTTATATGGTTTTTTGTATATATTTCAGTTAGGCAATAATAAAGAGCTTTAAAAACAGTTGCTATAAAATTCAGGGTGTAGAGAACACAAATAAGATGTGAAGAAAAGGATTGTGAATGCTGTCAAGGACAAAATGGTGAAAATAATCCAGAAAGAATGAAGAAAATAGCAAGAAATAATAATAAATGTAATCAGTGTGCAACAGAAGATCAGTTAATAAGAAGCTAGAATAAAAGACTACAATTTAAAAATCTTAAGATTTTTATTTTGTCTAACAGGATTTTTCTCTTTAGTTCATTGAAATAAAAAATTAAGTTTAATTATTGTTCATAAAACCTAGTTCCTTTACTAATTTACAACTGAAAAAATAGTACACTTTAAGAAATATCCCAACAGAAGTTATACTTTTTGGCTAAAAGTGAGCTTTTACTAAAATTCATACTTGAGAAGAAAAACTTATAAAAGTAATCAAAGAATTGTATCTAACATTGCTGAAGAGATTTTTTTAACCACAGTTCGGTATTAAAGACAAAAAATTTAAATGTTTTGTATTTTCACAGACATTCGAAGTTACTTGAGGAGAGAGACCACATGTTTAACTTATTTTCAAAATCTTCAGTTTGAACTGCTTTTCAGATAATAAACATTCAACAAGGTTAACATATAATAACTAAAGCATTTCCAAATATTTTTCAAAAGTTGAAATTAAACAATATACTCAATATAAAATAACTTTTCTAGTTCCTAAACTTTCTTTCATATGTTTAGATTTTTACTTCTTGAGTTATTTCATGTAAACATCTAATTTAAGTCTGTTGGTATGAATTCCAAAGTTATACAAAATGTTACAGAAACTGATTTCAGTCTCTCAAATCAAAACAAAGCTTGACAGAAATTAATCCAATTTTCCAAAACTGTTCACATTATAACACCCTGCATTTTCATTTTTAAATGTGGAATATTAACTGACTAGTGGAATACACTGTCCTATAAATTCTTGCAGCGTGGCATTTATTGAACTATACTCACCTTCCCCAAATTCGTTTAAAATAACTGCTACTCTTTTACTATGTTGCTCTGTCAGAATATAGTTCAGAAGTGTTGTCTTCCCAGCACCTACAAAACATATTTGTTTTAAATAAAAAATTCAAAGACTAATTTTAAAGGCACAAAAGAGTCCCAACGGTTTTAAAAATTTTCATGCTATTTTTCAAATATTATTTCACTATTGCATAGAAAATTCTAGAGGAAAGGATTAAAGGACCCTTTGAAAGCTATTAAAAATACTTTCTGTTAACATAAAATTTTTTTAAATACTTACAAATACTCCTACAAGTTGGATTACACAGCTTTCTGTGAACTCATATGACAAAAATAATAAGCCACCTACATAACTTATAACGTAAAAGCATCTAAATTTTCTATTAAATAAGGAATTATTGAAGTAATGGCTCCCAAGGAATAAATTACTCATGTAGTTTACAAAATATAAAATACTTAAATCTGGGGCCGGCCCTAGGGCTGAGTGGTTAAGCTCTCGCGCTCCACTTCGGCGGCCCAGGGTTTCTCTGGCTCGGATCCTGGGCACAGACATGGCACTGCTCATCAGGCCACGCTGAGGCGGTGTCCATCCCACATGCCACAACTAGAGGGACCCACAACTAAAATATACAATTATGTACTGGGGGATTTGGCGAGAAAAAGCAGAAAGAAAAAAAGAAAAAAGAAGATTGGCAACAGTTGTTAGCTCACGTGCCAATCTTTAAAAGAAATTGCAAAAAAAATAAAATACTTAAATCCCTTTACACAATGAAAATGTTTCTTAGCCAAGAAATATGGTTTACTTCCCTAAAATTTATCTATAAAGACCTTTTATTTCAACATGCATCATTAACCAAACAAAAATTCACACTGACTATATGGGTACTTTTAGTATGCTTAATCTATAAAATTGATTTACATAAATATTTTATAAGTATATGTATATATTTATTTATATGTATCTATAAATACATATATTTACATATATATGTACATATGTATATATCTGCACACAGAAAATGGAGAATGGATGTAGGCAATATTAACAATGGACAAAATATTCAATATTTAGAATGATAAATTCAGAAAGCTACACTAACTTTATCCAGTAGGTGGCATATTAAACCTAATATGTTCAGCTCAAGTAGAAGAAAAACGCTTGTCGTGTGAACCATGCACACCAAAATTTTCCTAGAGGAAAAAAAAAACCAACCCAAACTGCACAGTAGCATAGTTCAATTGTACCACTTTTTTTTTTTTAATTTATCTACCTTTCTGTTGGTGGACATTTGGGTTGTTTCCAGTGTTTTACCAAAACAAACAGTACTGCTAAGAACTTTTACACGTACCCTTGTATACGTCTTCTGAAGTGAACTGACGAGACTCCTAGGGTACACCTAGGAGGCATTTACTCAGTATTAGGGTATTAATATTTTCAACATTTTTAGGTCATATTCCTTTAAAAGCTGTTGAAGAGATGGAAGGCTTGTGCTTAGAGTGCTTTAGGAAGCTCAAAATCACGAAAGTGTGAAGTATGAAAGGGAAAGGACAGACCTTAAGGAGGCAATGAGGAAATTCCTAAAGCCAGTCCAAGTGTGAGACAGAAACCCTGAACGCTAGCACTGTATTAGGTAGTGGCAGTGAAAATGGAAAGGAGTGGACATAAGAGACCTTCCACTACAATTACGAAGTCTTAATAATTAATCATATTATGAAGCAAAAGACTTTAAGACATAATTCATTCATTCAAAAGTCTACTAGGGACCAGATTTTATGGCGGCTTTGGTGAAAAGTACACAAGACAAAGACAAACTGTCTCTACCTTTTTGAAACTTAGAAACATTAAGGGAGTGGGGGATGGAAGGGAATTCAGATGAATAAAGAAGTGATTAAGTTACAGGATGATACATTCGGTAGGAGATGTACAAGATGTCATGGAGCACCTAAGAGGGCCATCTAGCCAGAGGAGTAATAGTAAGATGAAAAGTACGGTGCCAGGGACTAAAACACTTGACACCTTTCAGAAGCAAACGTAGTTCAATGTAGCTGGGCCACAGTTTCACAGGCAGGAGAAGTTGTCAACAGCCAGATCATATGGAAACTTGTAATTCAAGTTAAGGAATCTGAACTTCAACCCAAATGGAAACCACTGAAGGGTCTGACACGATCAGACTGACATTTACAAAGATCCTTAAGGCAAAAATACAGAGACTATCTTAAAGGGCAGCATGACTCAAGACTAATCAGGAAGCTTTTAGAATATTCCAGGTAATTGGTATGACAGGAGCAGGGGGATCTAAGGGGATGGCAACATAGGAAGTTTCGGACATGTTGAGTTTGAGATGTCTGTGGACCATCAAAATAGAAACTACCTGGGTGTGAAGTTAAAAGGATGAAGGGGAGGGGAATTCAAAAGGAGATGCCAGAGAAGTGGAAATAGCAGAAGAAAAGTGTGATGGAAGTTAAGGGAACAATGTTTCAGGAAACAGAAAATGGTCAAGAAGCAGGAGCGAAACTACCCCTAGATTCAGCAACAAAGCTGTTGGCGTTAGTCCTCATTCCTAAGCTTCAGACCATTATCTCCAATGCTTTACAGACCTACTAGCAAGCAAAATGGGGAAGGCCGGAGGGCCAGTGTGAACTATAGTGTCTTGGACAAGGAATTTGCTCAGGTTCTCAGTAAAGCAGCCTCTGCATGACAGTGGGGAAATACCAAAAATAAATTCCTTTATAAAGTTAATCCTGAGCAAAAATCGGAATAAATTTATAGTCTACAAAGGAAAAAAAGGGAAACACCAGTGATTTCATTCTTATCTTTATGTTAATAAGCCCTCAGGTGCACCAAGTTTGTACTTGTCTCCAGCAGAATCTAGGAATGGTATTATTTCCCCAAAACTGTTTCCTTAATTTACATTTCTTAACTTTTCCCACACTTCTAATACAATCATGTATTTATTCTAGCCTTTCTATTTAATTGTAAGGTTTTAAAATAATACCTCTCAAACTTTTCCAATAAAGTACCTCTAGCATAGGCCCATAAACTGTCCCCAGGAGACTGTATCATGTTTACAAACCTATGAATTCAGCCGTCCCTGTGCACTCCCGAACGTCCTCAGTTTGAGAACTACAGTCTTGGAGGGCAGAGATTTTATTCTCTTTCCCCTACGGTGTTTTACAAACAGACCTCAAAAAAAGTTTGAGATAGAACTTTCCACGAATAGCTGGAAGAGACTGGCTCGAGGAGAAGGGCATCTAGTGAGGAGGGCATCTAGTGCCCCTTGTGTGTCGGTCATTTTACAGAGGACACCCTTTAATGCTAATAGACTTATAAGGCAGGTGTGTCCTGCCGCATTTTACAGATGAGAAAACAAACTCAGACAGGTGACCGGTATTATTTCCATTTTCAAGCGAGGGAGATGAGCTTCAGAAAGATAACGAGTTAGAGGTCACAAGGATAATTAGGGGGCGGGTCCAGGATTTAAACTGCAGAGCCAGAAGCGGTTTCAAGACGCGAGGCTAACTTTCAATCTCACTTGATAAATGTGACTCTAACGCAGAGGAGTCTAGGCATCATTAACCTCTGAGATGAGAGGTAACCCTTACGTGGAGCAAGTGACCCAGCCCCTGCCTCAGGGACATTTGCTCTCGGCCACAAAGCGCCGATGCCCAAGGAGAAGAGGCACTGTCAGCCCCCAAAAATCCCAGGATACCAGTGTTTACGGCATTTTCTGACCGGGATGGTTAGTTACCTAAATACCCGGTGATAATTGTGACTGGGATCTTAGCGCCGAGGCCAGACTTTTCCTCCTCCTCTCTTGGCTTCGTCTCAATGGGGACCAACTCAGGACAGTCCTCCTCCGTCTGCTCCTCTTCCTCTTCCGCGGCTCCGACAGCCTGTAACATCGCGGCCAACAGCACTACACGCCTCTCCCTCAGCTCAGGAGCTGGGACCCAGGCGCCGAAACGCAACTGCGCACGCCGGGCACGCCACGCCAGGCGCGTCCTTGACGTCATCACGCCGCGACGCACGGCTCCTTCCGATCCCCACCGGATTACCTGGGCTCCGGTTGAGGACCGCCTCGCCTTTTAGCCACTCCCCCAGGGGAGAGGAACACGCCCCCAGGGATGCTGGACACGCCCCCAAGGCGTGTTCCCTGAACCTGAGCGGAGCGGGGCGGAGTTGTTGGGGCTCGCTGGCCAGCCCCGCCTTTACGCTGTCGCTGTGTGCGCCCGCAACCCCGGATACCTGCTGGCTGATGTTGGGGCTGAGGCCAGGCTGGTTAGAACCGGAGTGGGTAGCCTGACCTGAACAGTTCCCAGAAAGGATGGACCTTATCAACTTGACATTTTTTTAGTATCGTTAAAGAAAATTTTTTAATTCATAGGGGAAAGAATGGGAAGCTAACATACTACAGTGTTCTTTGTAATTTTTATATGTGAAGGAACAACCAGTGAAACTTTTTTTTAAATTGGGGTAACATTGGTTTATAACATTACGTAAATTTTAAGTGTACATCATTATATTTCGCAGTGAAACTTTTTTATAATTACGTATTTTCCATGTATATCCAAACTTTTACAAGGTACATGTGTTACTTTCATGTATTTATTTATTTTTCTCATTTCTTATTTGGACTCAGGTAACCTGAGTTCATTTATCATTTTCTTTGGTTCATGACACTCTCTCATCATTAATCCATGGATAACACTCCTTTATATTTATGTATATATTTATAATGAACTCCTTTGACCTCATCCCCTAACCCAAGAATATTACCAGTAAGTTACACCTACCATAATCTGGAGTTAGCTTTATTTTCCAACTCCACTGTTGTATTATATTCTATTATGTGACTATACAGCAATTTATCCATTTCCTATCAATTGTTTCCAGGTTTTGCTCTTATGAGCAGCACAGAGTGACCCTTCAGCACTGCGTTACTGCCTGAACAGAAGCTGTTCTGTTACTGGCCTGACTACCCTCTCTTATATATTTCTCAGGCACATTCTTGCAGATTCCCTTACATGATTCTGGGTGAATATTATACTAACATCTCTTCTCTCTCACCAAAACCAACCTGTACCCTATAAGGCTGGCTTAATCAAGGCAGGCAACAAGTATTGCTGAAACAGTATGTAGTGTCAATCAAAGTAAAAAGAGTTTTACACAATGGTCAAAAGTTAAATGCACCCGAAATGCCCATCACCGGATGAACTAATAAACAAAATGTGGTATACCCATATAGTGGAAAATTGTGTCACAGTAAATAAGGATGAAGTACCGATACCTGCTACAAACGAGTGAACCTCAAAAGTATTATGCTGAATGAAAGGAGGCATTCACAAAACACCACACATTGTATGACTACATTTCTATGAAATGTCCAGAATAGGCAAATCTGTATAGACAGAAAATAGATTAGCTGTTACCAGGGACTCCTGCAACCAAAGAGAGTGACTGCTAATGAGTACATTTTGGGGGTGATGAAAATGTTCTAAAATTGATTGTGGTGATGGTTGCACAACTCTTTAGTGAATATACTAAAAACCGTTGAATTGTACACTTGAAATAGGTGTGTTGTATGGTATTGTCAATTTTATCCTAATAAAGCTGCTATTAAAAAAACTTAAAGGTTCGTTTGTGCCTCAAAATGGGGTGGTGCCAGTGTGCGTTTGCAGAGAAGCACTGCCTTCTGGTCCTGCCTCCAGCAGCTTGAAGTCCTGGCCTCTGAGCGGAGTTAAGTTAGAATGCACGATTTCCCGATTAAGCCATGCATGGCCATGATCATAAAGATTACAGCTTAATAAAATCTTTGCTTTAATCTGTTTCTATGTTACTTTTCAGCAAGATATCTATCCATGAATTCTATGGAGTTCTGCCATTTTCTTTTCTGACTCTAGTAACTGGACAGAATTTAGCAAGCATGTGACTGAAGTGGTGAGGGTTTTGATTTATTCAGATAGATGGCTTGCAACTTTAGCTCTCCCTGAATGTCTGGGTATGACTGATTTTACTTTTATCTTAACACAGGACTTACCAGTTTTATTCATTCTATTTTAAGTGAGCCGTTGTTGCTATTTAATCCAAAATACCTTTTTAAAAAAGTAAAAAATTTTTCTAAGTGTAATATTGTAGAATCTACTACAGTTTCTAATTTAACTTTAAAATTTCCTCAGTTTTCAATTTTGTTTAGTCTCATTCACTTTATGGTAAAACAACCACCATAACAGCAATAATAATAATAATGTGTGGAGCCCTTACTGTCTGATGGGCCGTGTGTTAAAAGCACATTGAATGCATTATCTCATTTAACTTTGCAAAATAAACATTGTTCATATGCCCATTTTATAGACAAGGAAAGCGAGGCTTGGGAAAGTTAAATATTTTGCTTGAGGTCATTGAGTCAGGAAATGGCAGCCCTGGGGCTCAGTTCAGATCTGACTGGCGCTCAATCCCATGCCCCTCTAAACCAAGGATCTGCAAACTTTTCCTGTAAATGGCCAAGTAGTAAATATTTTAGGCTGTACAGGCCAACAGACAAATTAGAGGATATTTCCTAGGTACTTATATAAAAGAGAAAACAAATTTCCACAAATTTTGAAACTTGAATTTCATGTAATTTTCACATCATGACATATTCTTTTATTTTTTCTATTAACCTATTACAAATGTATAAACCATTCTTAGTTTGCAGGCTGTACAAAAGAGGCATCGAGCTATAGTTTGCCAATTACTGATCTAAAATAATATGCGCTGCCTTGTTAAGGTGAATTACATGAAGCTTTGCAAAAATAGCTCATCTCTGCTATTTTAAACTCAGTTTGTGAATCATTCACCATTGCAACTAAACCCCTGCCCTCAAAGAGTTAGGTAGCACAGTTACCACTGTACTAATATTCAGAGGAAAGTCTGAAGCTGAGAAGCTTAAACTGTGTCTCCAAGGGCACTGATACCTGGCCTAGGAGAGACTCCATCTAGGCAGCACTCCAGTCTCTGCATTGTGGCAGGAACCCTTGTAGGTCAGAGCAGAGCAGAGCAGATAAGCGAGCTGTCTGGATTCCTGCAGCTCAGCTTGTAGCAATAACCCTGCCATGGGTTATTGGACACAATTCCCTATTCCTCCCCTTTGCCTCATTTTCCTCCTTTGAATAGTTAGACAGTTGCCATGAGAAAAAGTAACGACTGTAACTATATCCAAATCAGAGGAAAGCTAAAAATAATGCTAACTTGGTTTCGTTTTTTTTCCTCTCAATTTTGCAACTTCCTGCAAAGGAAAGAACACACTAGTGGCCAGCAACAGCTATTGGTTTGGAGGAAAGGAAACTGAGGGTTTCAAAATTAAACCAGTTCCTCTTATCAGGCTGTAGCTGGTAAATAAATAAACAAATAAAATATTTCTTAAGTGCTTAATATTTATCAATTCATTTGCTATTTTTCGTTAGACGCACATAAATTTAGTGAGAATATCTCTGAAATGCCAGAGGGCAATGTCTTTTATTCTTGTGAGTGCTTTAGTTAAGATAGAATATCAATATTCCAGTATCACATAGTCCTCTGTTAAGATAGAAAACCATTGTAAGGACATGAAATAATAGTCCTTCCCCAGAATATTGAAGGTAGCTGGTGGGTGAAATAGGTACAGTTTAGTGTTTTTAGAGAGTATGACTTTCATTTCAAAGGCTGTCAGTAATATTATTTGAATTCATTATCTTAAGCTATTAACTCATGCTATTAATAAGGTTTAGCTTACGGTCTAGTCACTTGTAACTCACTTTCCCACAAAATTAAAAAGAAAACCACTATTCAAAGCCTGCAGGCTGGCCAACTTGACTGGTGTACTTATTCTTTCTAAAATATACTATCAGGCAAGGAGCGGACGGTGAGCAAAACTAAAAGCATAGTGTGCGATGAATGATTTATGTTGTAATAGTTTAGGAAACAGTCTAAATAATATCCTCTTCTTGTCACTAGAAATTTAAAAGTGACATTTGTGGCTTTAAGTTTCACTTTCTAACTTTTATAGTTTTAGGGAAGTGTATGCCAAGATCCACAGGCACCTGCTCATGATTTCTGAAGTGTAAATAAAAGACACAGAAACAAAAATAAAATATCTCCATTCTTCCTTCCTCTTGCTCCAAATCCCCTCAAAGAGTATTTAATTACACTTAACTGAAATACCGTGCTATCAGCAATGCCAGGTCTTCCTGGCTTCAACACCAGTATCTGTTGAGTCCCATAGCTGTCTCTCAATTAGGCACCACAATTTCACTTATGGAGGAAGATTCATGAACTTTCTTTAGGCTGGTTTACTCTCTTTCCTCTTATTATTTTAATGTTTCCATTCTGCCCTTGAGTCTTAGTGTAGGCTGCTCCAAATACACGGCAGCGGATATTTTCAAACCACCCAGCCACTTCTGTCACCAACCTACCGCCCCAAGTAACTCAAAGGAGGTTTCAAAAGCACTTTGTTTCTCAGAGTTGTTTTTTAGTTATGTTAAGAGATGCAATCACCAACCACCCTGAACCAGTCCAAACCCCACCACAAGAGCAACACCTCTGCACAGATGGGCTGAGAAATGTCCAAAAGTTACGTGTACTTCATTTTAATGTTAAGATCCCCACCCCAGGAGGGGCTTACGCCTTATTAGCATAACATGGGATGAATGTTTGTAATTTGATGAATATTTGATTTCAACTCACCAAGTGAACCCACTTTGGTTCAGTAACACGTCCACATCTCATAAGCAATAATTCATAATCATAATTAATCACATAATCTTCCTTCAGGGAATTTCTTTCACACCAGCATCCTTCAGCACACTTACTCCTTCTACCATTTTTGTGTGTGTGAGGAAGATTGTTGCTGAGCTAACATCTGTTGCCAATCTTCCTCTATTTTATGTGGGATGCTGCCACAGCGTGGCTTGGTGAGTGGTGCTAGATCTGCACCTGGGATCCGAACTGGTGAACCCCAGGCAGCCGAAGCAGAACACATGAAATTAACCATTACACCACCAGGCCAGCCCCGCTTCTACATTTATTTTAGCCATCCTCCCAAATCTATGTGTATGATAATTGGAAATTTCCTGAATTGGGTACTGTATTACCTATCCCCTCCTCTTTTAACAATAGCTGAACCTCTGATTTTTAAGCTAGGTCCATGGTCTCCAGGATAACAACTAAGCTTCCTATTCTACCTTGTAGCTAGGTATGGGTCATGTAATGAAGTTCTTGCTAATGGACTATATGAGAAGTGCTATGTGGTAGTTTCTTGAAACCTGTCGTCCTTCATCCCTTCCTTCATCTTGCTGCCTGGGATGCAGCAGTGATGGCTGGAGCACTTCTTGATTACTGAGACTGTCAGCCACACCCTAGAAGTGGGGAACAGGGACCTGGAAGCAGCCTGAACGCGGAGGATGGCGTGGTATAGAGCTGCAGGAGAGGAAAATGAACTTTCATGTTGTTTAAATTTATGCTCATGCCACTGAAATAAGTCCTAATCAATAAAAGATTTTATTTGTTTAACCGTCTTTAAAATAATATAAATAACACCTGAATGCATTCTAATTGGAAAAAATTCAAACAGTACAGAGGTACGTGGGGTAAAAGTGGAGGTCTCTTTCACTCTCCTCACTCCCCTTCACTGGTGTTATACAACCACTGTGGGCAATTTCATGACAGTAGTCCAGAAGCTTTTCTTGCCCAATACTATCTCTGCCACTGTCATGATAGTCAGACATTTTTCTCTGCATTTGTATACAGATGTAGCTTTTGTTTTTAGTATAAATAGGAACGTACAAGTAGGCTTTGTTCTGGGACTTGCTTTCTTCACTGAACAACATGTGCCGATGATTTCTCCATCTCACTAGAGTTAGAACTACATCATTTATTTTTAATCACTTCATGGTATTCCTTAATAGAGATATATTCTAACTGTTTCATCATATCTTTGTAAGAGTCATGTAGATTGACTTGGCACCTCTCCAACACAAGCTCAAAATGCAAATTCAACAGATTCTCAAGAAAATACTCTGATAAGCTAAAGCTTGTACATTTGGCAATAAACTTTATTCCTACTCCACCTTCGTATTTTAGAGTTGTTAGCTTCTCTTAGTAAATTAGCTTAGTTCAGTTGTGAAATATTAAGGTTTAAATTCAGTTAATTGTAATATTAATTTCTTGTCAACAGTTCTGGGCTATTTACAATTAATGTGATTCTATGCACATACTGTATTTATTTTACAACAGGTCATATTTTAGATTGTGTTCACTATGCAAAAATTTACATATGTACTTCCATAATTCAATTGTAGTTAGTGAGTTTTTGGCAGCAGTGTACAATACATGGATTAAAATTCATTTATGAGCTGCCACTTAGAGAAAAATGTTTACATATTGCAGTTTGATTATAATATTGCCACTTTGTGCTTAAGATATAAGTTAAGTCTTCAAAGTCCTGAGTCACACTACTGGCAATTATTAGTAGACAGAATATTAATCTATATATTTTTACATCATAATGGTTCTTTTTACTTCGTACATTTTTGTTTATGAAATGCTCTAAACCACACAAGCTAGTGATGATGATGGCAGAAGAAAGCTTTAGCATACTTCCTTATGCACTAAGTACAAAGTATATAGAGAAATGGTATTTATATAAATATGTATAATTACTGGAACATAATCACATTGTTAACATGGTTTGCTTTGAGGGAGAGGAGATAGGGAAGGTGATATGAGTGGCAGACACAAAGGGGAGGGAGAAGCAAGCCATCCCCCTAAAAAGAAAAAAAAAATGCTTTTAAAAATAGCGTGTGTAAAATACAAAAATAAAAAACGCATTTATGAAAGAGTCCTGTTTAGGTAAAATTGTATATGAATATTTGTATGCGTATACTTATGCATGTGGAAAATTGTAATAGAAGGAGCGAATAATATATGTATACTGACGTAGAATAACAGTAATAAATGTTGGGAGACGATAAAAGCAATTTGCTCATAATGCATGCAGTATGATTCCATTTCAGTAAAAACCAAAACAAAAAATGCCTTTATATGTACAAGTATATATGAGTGGGTTTATATGTGTATATGTATGTGTATGCTGACATATGCCCGTGGGAGCACTATGTTTGGAAGGATACATGTCATTGTAATAGCACGGACTACCTCAGGGAGGTGGGCTAGGTGACAGGGGCAATGGGGAAAGAGGAGAAATGTTTACCTTTTGTTTTTTAGATACATCTTTATATATTACTGGTTACAAAAGACATCCACAATTTTTTAACAGGAAAATTAAGCATTTTTCAGTAAATAAGGTATGTATCAACAACTTTTCTATGGAAGTCAAATTTTAAAATATCTATCAAGATATTAATTGTACATGCCTTTTGACCTAGAAATCCTACTGATAGGGGTTTACCTTACATGTATGCATATGCAGACATTTATGACATTCACAGTGGTATTGTGTTAAAGGTACAATGTTGGAAACATCCTGACTATCCACCTGTAGAGGAATAGCGAAATAAATTTGGCTCATTCATACATTGGAATGCTATGGTAGAGTAAGGGTTTGCATGGTATTTACATAGGAAACTGCTAGAAGTGCCTTTATTTTGAACAGCCTCCATGAAAAATTTGGACAGAAAGAGTCTGAATGAAGCATTCTGATTAACAAGAGAACATACTCTATAAGGCAATGTATTTTATTTCCACAAGTGTGGTAAATTTATGTACAGCTTAATTGAACACATTTCATTTCCTATAACATACATGCCCTATAGATTAAGTAAACAATTACGATTTCCTTTAACCAACATGTTTATAAGCTCTGTGGTCATTTCGTGCTTTAAAGTTAAAGGTTACATTCCGGGAGATTAAATAAAAACTTTGAAGTTAACAATTCACCTGCCTGGAGAGCTACTCTCTCTTTTTCAGTAAACATTGAAGAGAGAAATTATTTAATGTTATAACAGAAACAGAGCACACAAATGATAAATATTTTATAACAGTGACAGAGCAGACATAGCCCTTTGCCCTGCCTGGACAGTGCCCTTTGTGCACTGTTCTTCTGTGGTCACCTGAATGTGACATTCACTTTATTATCTTTACTGTGCAGAATAATAGCCAGAACAGGACTTTGAAATCTAAAAGAGTTGGGATCAATAAAAGCCTGTCTTTCCAAGGTTTGCATCAAATATCGTCGTGACCCATAATTTCTCTTTCAATAATAAGCAAAACAGAATCAAAATTTTAGGTTTAAAATATTTCATTTCACTAATACAAGAATCACTAAAAAGATATGTTTTTAAGTAGAAAAGGAAAAACACAGAATAGTATGTAGAGTGTGGTTCTGTTGGGAGGGGAGGAACAGAAAAGTGAGAATGGTTAATATAACAATCTCTATTTTTAGCGCTTCATTTAAAACTGTGTTCACATCAGTGTATTTTATTGCTTATTGCTTTCTGAGCAATAAGTAGAATTTTGCTCATCAATTCACCATTAATTTCTTATCAATCCATTGCTATTTTCCCCCCTGAAAGAGAAAACTTCCTTTTAACTTAATGTATCATTTTGAAACTGTTTCAAAATAACAAAAGTTACAAAAATAGTACAGAGATTTCCACATGCCCTTCATCCTATTTCCCCTAATTTTAAATATCTCACACAATCACAGTACAATTATCAAAAGCAGGAAATTAACAACCACGCAATACTACAGACCTTACTCAGATTTTGCCAGTTGTCCCACTAACATCCATTTTCTGGATCTGGTATAGGATCTCACATTGCACTTAGTTGTCTTATCTCCTTTGTCTACTTTAATCAGGGGCATTGCTCAGTCTATCTTTCATGACCTTGACACTTGAAAAGTACTGGTCAATTATTTTGTAGAATGTCCCTCAACATGGGTTTGTTTTATGCTTCCTCAGGATTCAACTCAGGTTATGCATTTTGGCTAGGAATACCACAAATTGATGTTGTTACTCTGTGCATCACTGCAGAAGGCACATGATATCCATGCATCACTTTATGAGTGATGTTAACTTCAATCACTCGGTTAAAGTGGTGTCTACTGGGTTTCTCCACCATAATGTTACTATTTTCCCCCATTGCAGTTAATAAGTACCTAGTGGGGAGATACTTTGAAACTATGTAAATATCTTGTTTTTCATCATACTTTAGCCCTCTAATTTTATCATATATTATTCTTTTTCAAAATTTATTGAGGCATAATTTACCTAGCATAAAATTCACACATTTTAAGTGTACAATTCAAGAGTTTTAATACATTTCTACACTTGTGCAACAATCACCACAATCTAGTTTTAGAACACTTCCATCATCCCCAAAAGATCCTTTTTGTCTGTTTACAATCAACCTCCTCTCCACTTGAGGCCCCTGGCAACCATTGATCTGCTTTGTTTATACAATACACTGATTTTTTCTCATTATTTATTTGCTTGATTTTTTATCCTTGTTCATCTGCACATGAACAGACATAGATAGTTAGAAATGAGAAGACTTAAATCTAATATATTGTTTGGTATTTGACACAGGACACCGACCTGCCTGGAAGTCGAGAGAAATAGCAAGTCATTCGTTGACATCAGATTAAAAATGGACTTTGGATATTCTATATGTTAGCAGGATCTGAATGATCCAGTTGCTTTAGATCTTCAAATAATTTGTAAAAGTCATCCCAATTAAATTCTTTCTCTCAATACGTAAAGTCAAAGGCATAATCTTTGAAAGCCTATAAGAACTAAGTAATTTTGATATTATCATATCAACATGCCCTGGAAAAACACTAAGATTCAGAGGTTTTGTTTCTTTCTTTTGTTTTGCTTTGCTTCAGCTTCTTAGTTTTATAGATCTTCACTCCTAGGTTTGCTGTTTAAAACTTTCATCCAGAGCCAATTTTACTAACCCAGTGCAATATAATTTCAGGACATTATGTCTTTCCTATACTCTTCTAACGAGCATGAAAAATCTTCATCATTTTAGAGCTGCCCACTGGCAGCCTATGGGCCAAATGTAGCCCACAGGTATGGTTTTTGTAGGAAGCAATTTTTAAAAAATCAGGACATTTTGATTTTCAAAAATTTATATATCTGGCTTCTCTTTAAAAATCCTTAAATCTAGTGACACAGTGCCCATGTTTCCGTAGCTGGAGCTAAGCTATGACATGCTACCTGAATAGAGCTCATGATCTTCAGTTCATCACGTCCCCATCTGTTCCCTATTCACTGTCACCGAGATTACCTCCCTCACTCATGCTCTGTGACTGGTCCCATTGTGCATCTGAGTTTGCTTATCGTAGGTTGAAACCTGAACAACGGTTGTTAGTTTTTTAAAAAAATTGAGCCATACCAAACAGACTAAAGCTCACTAGTCTTTATTGTACAGAATGATGACTTTCTTTTTCTTACATAACCACAGATTTGTATATAGGAAAATTTAACTCTTTTTCATCCCTCACCTACACATACACACAATACATACCACTATCTCTATCCTCAGACTTCCAATGTGTTTAGCTGGGTTATATTAATATTTATTTTCACATTATTATGACATGTGTAAATGATATTCACACTGGAGCCTTATATTGTCCCATGAGAATTTTTTCTTCCCTACTCAACTTTTCATTTTCTCTGAAATTAGTACTTTTCTTGTTTTCATTCTTTTAGTTTTGTTTGCTTACTATTATATACTTATCACCAACTCATCTCAAACTCTTAAACACTTGTTTAAATATCCTTTTCATATGTTCAAATGGATCAGGTATTCCTTTAATTTCGTGTTCCTGAAGACATCTACCCTGGGATCTTAGGACACCTTGCTCTCGGACTTCTAGCCTCTAAAACTGTGAGATAATCCATTTCTGTTGCTTAAGGCTCCCAGTGTGGGATATTTTGTTATGGCAGCCCTAGCAAAAGAATAAACCAGTGTTTCAAAATTGTACAATAATGCACCTTGGAGTGGGTCTAATTTCATCTATTATCTTGGCACTGAGTAGCTCTTACAATCTGCAAACTCATGTCCTCTCCTTGAATTTTCTGGAATTATTTTATTGACAATTTCCTTCCTTCTGTTTTCTCTGTGTCTCTTTGTGGAACTCCTCTTATGCAGCTACTGAACTTCTTACTGTGGTCCTCGAATTTCCTTTTCTTGTTTTTACCTCTTATTTTCCATCCTTGTGTCTTTGTGCTCTACTTTCTGGGAGAGTTGCTCAATTTTATCATCCAAACTTTCTTTGAATTTTTATTCCACTATAGTACATTTTTTTAATTTCCCAGAGCCCTGTTTTATTCCCTGAATGTTCCTTTAAAAAAATAACATAAGAGGCCAGCCTGGTGGTGCAGCGGTTATGTTCTCACATTCCGCTTCAGTGGCCCAGGGTTCACCGGTTTGGATCCGGGGTGCGTACGTGGCACCGCTTGGCACGCCATGCTGTGGCAGGCGTCCCACATATAAAGTAGAGGAAGATGGGCACACATATTAGCTCAGGGCCAGCCTTTCTCAGCAAAAAGAGGAGGATTGGCAGCAGATGTTAGCTCAGGGCTAATATTCCTCAAAAAAATAAATAAATAAAAATAACAATATTCTTCTTTCATGGGTGCGATATCACCTCTTATCCTTCTGTGGATATTGATAATAGTTAGTTTTCTGATCCCATTATAATCTTGGTTTCTTCCAAGTTGATTTGTTTGTTTGTTTGATTTGGTCTATACCTTTCAGGTTGATGATTTTCCACAGATGTCTGATAATCTTTGGTTGTCAACTCAAATTGAGGAGTGAGGTACCAAAAATCTTCTTAGAAATTCTAATCCAATGGGCAAGGCTTGTTGACTGCCGGCTTCAGTTTTGGGCCATGTGGCTGGGCCATTTCGTTGGGGCACTCTTGATGTTGGTATCTTTATGTCTTTCCTCTCCAGGTGGTCAGATACCAGAGAAGAACATTCCAATCTCCAGTGCTCTGAAATTGGAATGGAGGTAAAGCCGTAGGATTTTATTGGGTTATAAATGTTTCCAGAAATGTTCACTGAAACCACCCCTCCTGTGTACAGTACTGAATCCCATCCTCAAATGTGCCAAATGTTCCCCAGAAAGTGTTTCTCTCTATTTTACCATATCCAGCCTCTGCCAAGCTGGAAGAGGGACAGTTATCTGGCTATAAAGGGTTGCATAGGGGACTTAGGGATCTAATCACTTCTTAGACTTACAAACCAGTCCTCCTGTTTTTTGCCTCACTTTTAGCCCCATTTCCAGGGGTACTTGACATTCCCAAGCCTTTTGGGAGGTCTGTGGTGCAATCAGGTACTCTCTAGCTTTCTCCAAGGCAAGTTTAAGGATCATCTTTCTCAGATCTATTAAATAAGATACCTCTAGTCTATTTGGCTTCTAAATTCCAAAATCTTGTTCTTGTCTTCTCTCCCAATCTCATTTTCATTGTGGATTTCTGCCTTAAAAAACAATTCCTTTGCTGTCATTTTATTAGGTTTCAGGAGAAAGCCAAAGTAAACGCATATATTCAATTGATCACTTCTACTCAGAAGTCAATTTTGCATTTTTACAAGGGAACAAAAAGCTAGCTCAGGAGTGTCTGAGGACAAACAGACCTGCTATATGATTTTGCTACTGGCCATCCCCACACTCAGTGTATCTGGTCAACAATTGTGTCCATGGAACAGAAATTACAACTCTAACTGGTGCTTTTATCTGAGTAACCACGAGTTCATCCACTTTTATTTATTTATTTATTTTGATGAGGAAGATGGTACCTGAGCTAACATCTGTCGCCAATCTTTCTCTCTCTCTGTTTTTTTCCTCCCCAAAGCCCCAGTACATAGTTGTGTATCCTATTTGCACGCCCTTCTAGTTCTCCTACATGGGATGTTGCCTCAGCATGGCTTGATAAGGGGTGCTAGATCCACACTCAGGATCTGAACCAGTGCATCCCAGGCCACGGAAGCAGAGCGTGCAAACTTAACCACCATGCCACCCGCAGTCCCCCAAGTTCATTCACTTTTATGGTTCACTTGTCAATTGAAAAGGAAACTCTAACTGCCAGTAGCTTTAACTATTGCCAAAGGGATCTTGTAAAACTCTTCCTATTTTCCTGGCTTTAGTCTTTGAATACTAATTTTCCCCCATCCTTGATTTTCTTTGAAATAACAAAGCCTACAGTTTTTGAGCATGTGCTAGGCATTGGGTTAGGCACTGTTACATGCATTATCCCATTGAATCCTCCCTGGGACCCTATAATGTTCACATTATTATCCCTATTTTACAAACTGGGAAACTGAGGCTCTAAAAAGTTAAAGATTTTATTCAACTTCACACATCTATTAAATGGTGAAGTTAGAGTTTGAATCCAAGCGGGCCTGACTCCCAACCTTTTTCCACTCCACTACTCTGTCTTAATGACGGCTTCTTTCTGGGCTTCTTGAGTGCTCATTGTCATGTCTCCGGCTTGTTTAATTATGTTCCCTTCTCCTTTTGCAGTCCACTCCATGTACTATATGCCCTACGTCAGTGAATGGCACCCAGTTGCTTCAGCCTTTGCTAATGTCTACACCACCCTCCTTCTACCCTATATGTGGCTACATTCTTACCCACCATAGACATCACTTCCTTGGGGAAACATTCCATGACCTTCCAAGGATCGGTTTGGTGCCTTTCATCCGTTCCTATAGCACACACAGAATCCTATAACACATACAGAAGCAGTGATTACCCTGTCTAGAAATTACCTGTTTATTTATCTATCTCTTAACTACATTAAACTATAGGCTCCTGAGGACTGTAGCAATATTCGTCTTATTCATGTGACATGTCTATAGCCTAGTTCAATGCCTGGCCCATAGCAGGTGCTCACTAAATATTTTGTTGAAACAATGAATAAATAAATGAAGTTAAACATATACCTCTGTCTGAATGAAAAGATTTCCTCATTTTAAATAGTGCTCCAATGGTTTTTTATTTTTATGTTTTTGGTGAGGAAGATTGTCGCTGAGCTAACATCCGTACCAATCTTCTTCTGTTTTGTATGTAGGATGCCACCACAGCATGGCTTGTTGAGTGGTGTGTAGGTCTGTGCCCCAGATCCAAAACAGTGAACCTCTGGCCACCGAAGCAGAATGTGAAAACTTAACTACTATGCCACAGGGCTGGCCCCTCTAATGATATTTTAACAATGTCAAACAGAATTTCATAAAAGACAAGTCTTTGTTGCTTTTCATTTATTGTTCAAAACACAGATAATATTTTAACTCCAATCTTTTAAACTGTAGTATGAATATTAATCCATGAAGTAAACTCTGACAAGTTCTCAAAATACTTATTGAATTTTACCGTGTAATTTTAAAATGTGAACTTTTATTTAAATATAAACTGAAAGGTCATCTTAGTCTCAGATAAAAACCTATCATGTTTTGAAGCCTTCCATTTTAATTGAAAAAATTGTGCTACATAACTATAAAGTCCAATGCAAGAAATATTCAGAAAAGTATTTTTCATTTCCAGTTGTTACTGTGAATGGATCTGTTGTAACTTTTCTTGGGGCCTATGTGATAAAACTTCTTATCATAATTCCTGAGGAAATAGAAACTCATACAACTGTTATCAGAATTTATGCAAAATGTTTCTCAGAAGATGTGGGGTTTTTTTCCAGCAAACATTCAAATTAAAAGTGCAGATTCATGGGATAAAATATTTAAAAATGGGGTGAAATAATAAACTGTTTTCCTGACAGACCCTAACCTTGTACATAGCTTTTTAAAAATTGCAAAGAATTCGACTGCTTTGTCCTGACACCCAATGCAAGTCTTTCGAGCGACTGAGAGTCCTCCTGTGGATTCAAGTCGGTAGGAGAGAAGGTCTGGGGAGGCCACAGGCAACCTTTGAGCTACCATTGAGGAAAGTGATTCAATGGTCAAATATTAACTGTCCAGGTATACTCATACTACAGCCTTATGTAATGAGAAGGAACGGCCTCCAACGAAAGCCACAATATGGATGAATCTCACAAACATAACGTTGACCAGACAGAAAAGATTCCACATATACAGACTTCAAAAGCAGATCAAACTGATCTATGGTGTTAACAGTCAGGATGTTGGTTACCCTGGGGAGAACTCGACTGGGAAAGGTTACAAAGGGGGTTTCTGAAAGCTGGTATTGTTTCCTTTCTTGATCTGGGTGCTTGTTACATGGATGTGTTTACTTTGTTAATTTTATCAAGCTATACATTCATCATTGTTTACTCAACTCTGTGTATATATACACTGAAAAAAATTGCTAATTAAATAAAGCATCAACTGTACCATTTTCCAATATCTACTCTTGTCTCTAAGAGCTCTTAATATAGCAAGGAGAATGCTCTGAGCTATCACCTCCCTAAATGTGGCTTAATGGCAGGATATCTAAAACTATAGCAACAAGATGCTGAAATATACGTTTCACTAGGATAACCAGATACAACAAATATGATATTCCAAAATCAGATCACCATATGCAGAATTTACCAAGGAAACTCTGAGAACCATTTCCATGACTCTTGGATCCTACAAGATTTTTGAAGACATTTTACTGGAGAGGATGTTGACAAGGAGAGTTCCCCTTTCTGTCTATTGGGGTGGGCGATGGTAAATGAGGAGGGGTGCCATTTCCTTCCAAGGCTTCTAAGACACCTTTCAGAGAGTTTGAAACGACAATTTTCCTGCAGCTAAGAGATGTAAGGATGCTGCCTGACTCCTGACCAAGGATACTAAAGCGACCCCAGCACCAAAATAGAGATTGTGTTGCGATCAACAAGGATTGCCAGGCTAAGGAGTTTATTAGCATTTTCAATGGATCAGATGTGGGCCACATGGAAGAGATCCAGCCATGGGTCATTTGGGGTCATATCCAGTAGGGTCACTTAGAGAGCAAAGTACACTAGCAACAGGAAACTGGAAGGGGGCTGCACATGAGTCTGAGGTGAACACTAGGAATAGAAATAGAACCAGGTAAAATGACCAATAGGAGATAAGTCTCCATGAAAACAGTCTTCCAAAGGACCCAAGAAAGCCTCAAGAAAAGAGTCAGCTTTGATTATCTGCCAGGCTCAGAAAGTGTGAAGCCAGTTTACAGAAGTATCAGTTCTATAAGAGCTTTCTTGTACCTTTTCATTCCTCCAGCTCCAAGAGGTCAGAAACTGGCTAGCCAGCTGGGGTGAGAGAAGAAAAGAGAAGTGGCTCAGTGGAGACAAGAAGCCAGCCGTGCATCCTTCCCCTTCTTTGCCGCCGCAGGCTGCCAGCCTGAAGCACACCGCAGCTGGGGGAAGATCTTAGAGATAAGATGATGTTTTGATTAATATCTTGGGCTAGACTTTCTGGCCTTGGACTTGAAAATATGTTTGAAACTAAGAACTTTTACCTTAGAGTAAGAGAAAAGTCATGGGACCTGCCCACATTTCCATATGGGATTGGCAAGGATTATCCCCAGTGAATGCACTTTGAAGAGGCAGTGGGAAACCATAATAAAGATGTGTTTTGATGCCATCTACTAGTCATACATCCACTGTATGGGTTACATGGGAATTTATATTAGTATACTCAGTTTTTATTTTTGCTTTTTTTAAAGATTGGCACCCGGGCTAACATCTCTTGCCTATCTTCTTTTTTTTCTTTTTCTTCTTCTTCTTCTCCCCAAAGCCCCCCAGTACATAGTTGTATATTCTAGTTGTAGGTCCTTCTGGTGCTGTGTGGGACGCTGCCTCAGCATGGCCTGATGAGCAGTGCTAGATCCACGCCCAGGATCCGAACTGGCGAAACCCTGAGCCGCCAAAGCTGAGCACAGAAACTTAACCACTCGGCCATGGGGCTGGCCCCATCAACTCAGTTTGTTTTTTGGGTTTTTTTTCTGCTTTATCTCCCCACCCCCCCCCCATACACAGTTGTATATCTTAGTTGCAGGTGCTTCTAGTTGTGGGATGTGGGACGCCGCCTCAACGTGGCCTGATGAGCGGTGCCATGTCCACACCCAGGATCCGAACCCTGGGCCGGCGCAACGGAGTGCATGAACTTAACCACTCGGCCACGGAGCCAGCCCCCAACTCAGTTTTTTAAAAGTCTCCTGCTGAACGATGATCTAGTCCTGGAAAGAGAACCATTTCAGGATCCTAAATTCACAGCATGTCTGCCCGTGTGGATTACCTAATTTACCTGCCATTTCTTCAAGCTATCCCTCTCAACTCTGTCAAAATAATCCAAGCTAAAACTCCAACTGATAAAAACTTTTAATCTTATACCTTTCTGGGATATTTCATTTTGTTGGATGACTCTCAAACAATGGTTCTCAAACTTTGGTATGTAACAGAATCACCTGGAGAACTTGGCAGACATACAAGGGTCTATGCTTCGTCCTACTTCAGTGAGTCTGAGCCTCCGTGTTTGTTCTTAGTGCTCTCTCCAGGTAATTCTGATACTTCCAATGTTTGAGAACTTTTGTCTTAAAAGACACAAATTGCTAACGGGCAGGTCATAGGTTTGGGGGCAAGGCATTCATGTCGACTGGATCTAACATCCATATTCTATGACGTACTCTCCACCAGCACCACGCTGCTATACCACTATAAGAATTAGTGTAGATCACACAGTTGAATTGTGCCATGGTATGACGTCCAGTCTATGGTCTACCCAGTCAGTTGTGTGCAAGGACCATGGGCCATGGAGCCAGGCAAGTCTGGCCAAAAAACCACCACGCAGCTTGCTTTTCTCTCTCCTGAAAATGTCCTGGTGCTTGTTATGGTACCTGAACTGTTATGGTGATAGGTGGGGGCATGGAGTGGGCTGAAGTGAACTGGGAGGATATTGGAGAACACTGATACGGGGAAAAGCATTTCAAAAATTCACGTGAACTTTGGTCCGATGCTGACAGATGTTGGGCCAAAAAAATTTCGAAAGATTCTATAAACCTCTCTGGTTTCTGCCCATCTCCAAATGGCTTAAGGTATTTAGGGAGATCGCAGTTACTTAAAGAGAGAGACTGCACTCTGCCAGCAAATTACTTAAAGGGTGAATACAAATCAATAAGAAAAACTCTACGGCTTTAATAGAGAAGTGGGACAAGATAGAAATAGGCGTGAAATAAAAATACAACTATGTAGTTAACTATCATCGAAAAATATTCAACTCATCTAACCAATAAACACATAAATTAAAAAATTTCTATTTTTAGCTTACTAAACTTGCAAAAATGAGAAAAAGTAATCTCAGTGTTAAGGAAGGTACAGTGAAAGAGTCTCTTCCACATTGTTTATAACTTGGCCTCAACTAACAAGAGCCAAAATTATGTTTGTAATTTTTATTTTTTGTCTTTAACTTGTCTTGAAAAATTTTCAGATTTACACAGCAGAAACGTCTGCATACTCCTCATCTAGATTGACTGTTTTTTTAATTTATTATTATTGTTATTTCAATCTTATTTTAATGTTATTCATATTATCATTATCATCGTCACCATCATTGATGACCATCTGAGAGAAAGTTGTGAACATCATACTATTCTACCCCTTTACCCTGAATAATTCAGTGTGTATCTCCTAAGAATAAGGACGTTCTCTTATGTAACCACAGCGTAAATATTAAATTTAGGAAATGTAACTTTGATACAATACCGTCGCCAAATACGCAGTCAAGATGCAGATTTTGCCAATTGCCCCAGTAACATTCTTGATAGTATTTTTTTCCCTATCCAAGATCCACTCCAACATCTCTAATTGTCTTTACTTGCCCTGTCTCTTTAGTGTCTTTTAATCTGTGCCAGTTCATCAGCCTTTCTTTGTCTTTCATGATACTAACCTTTTTTAAAGATTGGCAGTTGTTTAGTAGAATGGCCCTCAATTTAAGTTTGTCTACTATTTCCTCAAGATTAGAGTCAGGCGTTTTTTTTGGCAGGAGTTTTATAACTTTTGACCTAATAAATTCCACTTCTGGGAATCTGTTATGAGGAAATAATAGTAAACACGGAAAAACAATTTATTTGACTTTAAAGTAACACAAATAGCGAATAATAATAAAACGACAGCCCACATGCTCTGAGAGCATACTCGATATCTAGCAATTTGCTCTGTCCTTTATGTGCATTATCTTACTTCATCTTTTCACTAAAACAGGTATGCAGCCTCTGTTCACTGCCTACCCAACAACTCTTCTCCCCTTTGTCCCTCTTCTGTTTTGGCACCTCAAGAGAATGAATCAGAGTAGTTCTAAGCCAATCACGATTACCCACTCCTGTCTCCAGATACTCTTTCCCAGCCTCCCTTGCAGCTGAGGAGAAGCATCAGACCCATTTCTGGCCAGTGAGCTGTAAAGGTCAGTTTCCTGGAGGACTTCTGGGAAAGGCAGAGCCTCACGTGGAGAAAGCCTTGGCCTCCTTCCGTCTTCCTTCTTGGAGTGCTAGTGTGTGCTGCGGCTGCTTGGAGTGATGGGAGCCATCTTGTAGCCTTGAAGTCATAAGAGTGACAACTAAAGACCTAAGTGCTGAGTATGGCAGAGTCGAGGGATGGAAAGAACCTGGTTATCTGATGGCATTGTTGAGTTGCTGACTTAGTCCTGGACTACCTTCCTGTGGTCTACTTGGATAATACACTTAGAGATTAAGCCACTTTTATTTGGACTTAGTAACTTGCTTTTATAGATATTTCAGATAATGATAATATAAATAATTACACATCACTTACTTTAAGAGTTTTACATTATTTAATCTTTATAACGATCCTGGAAAGAGGTGCCACTATTAACCACATTTTCCAGGTAAAGAATGTCAACTGCAGCCTGGAATGGAAGCTCACCACTGAGTCCACCCAAGTGTGGAGCAGAGCCCAACTTTTCCTTCTGCAGGGTCAGCAGAAACTGGGCAGAGGAGAAAGTACAACATTTAGTGGATGCCTGGGAAATTGCCAATGCATAAGAACAAACCAAGGGATGAGTAATTGATTCTTTGTTTAGGGAGAAGAAAGTAAACTGATGGGAAAAAGGATGAATAGAGAGGTCTGAGAGCAGTCAGGAAGCGAGCCAGGAGTCAGGAATGCGGCAGGGACTGTATGTACGTGGGGCACTCCAGCAAGGGGCAGAAGTAACCAGACCAGAGCACCAGCACCTGACTTTCTCTCCCCATAAATCCTTCCTTTCTCTATGGAACATGACTTTGGGAAAACTGCCTAAATCCTTCTGTCAAGAACTATTTATTTCTTCATTAGTGTCCAGTGTGTGTGCTCAGGTTGAGGAAGATGGGGATGGCAGTGCCAGATCTAGGAGGCCTAATCCTTACCATCCTGTGCCATACTCTACTGGACATTTGTCATTGTGGACTGCCAGGTGACAAGAGGTATCCCCAAGAGACAATCACCCAGACACAGACACCCCAATCACCATTTGGTGGTTTTCAATACCCTATGGGACAAAGTCCAAACTCTTTGTCAGGACCTCACCCTCAGGCCCTACCCACCTTCAAAGCGGCACTTCTTGCCACCTCACTCTGCGTGGCCCCTGGGCTCCCATTGTACTTTTAATTCCTAGGATGGGCAGTGGTGTCTCCTGGCTCCCTGCCTTTGCACATAGCGCTCGTTCTCCCTGGTACATCCTGAATGCACGCTTTTCTGCCTGGCGAATGCTTCCTTGTCATTTAAGACCCAGTTCCCATGTCAGCTGTGGGGGTAAAGTCATTCTTCCTCCACGTCAATCTCTCTGCCAACACCCTCTCCACAGAATAAATCATTTCCTCTCTGTGCTTCCTCGCTCCCACAGAGTTTTGTGCAGCAAAAGTTTTCTCATTGTCACATGAAACTCAAGCCTCTTCTTTCCTTCTTTACGAGTGTCTCGTTCCTGGGAAGTCAGGGAACAAGTTTTGTCAATTGTTTTCCCCTAATATCATTTAGTACGGAGCCTGCCCTTGGTAACCACTTGGTAAATGTTTAGGGGATGAATAGAAGGCACATCCATGATAAGGAGAGAATTTATTCATTCATTCATGAATTAATTGAAGGTCCTTCTAGTTATAAAATGCTATGGTAGAAATATTCCTATTGGATGTGAAATAGCACTGTATGTTAGAATATGGTCTAAATCCAAAATTTAAAATACTAACATATAAAGTATACATATAAAATATACATAATATGTGTGTGTGTGTATATATATCCCACCATGATAATTTTTAAGGAAAAGGAATACTTACTATTTGCATATTTACAGATTTCTTGTGACAATATAAGGAATGAAGTGGAGAAAATTAAGAATCTCAAATTCTAATGTCTGAGCTATAGCTGGCTTTAAATACCAACACTCAAATCTCAAATGTTTCTGTACCTGTCCACAGTTATAAGACAACAAGAAAAATATCTACTTGCTAGTAATAATCCATGTGCTATTTCAAATTTTATTTTTTTTAGGAAGATTAGCTCTGAGCTAACATCTGCCGCCAGTCCTCCTCTTTTTGCTGAGGAAGACTGGCCCTGAGCTAACATGCGTGCCAATCTTCCTCTACTTTATATGTGGGAAGCTTGCCACAGCATGGCTTGCCAAGCGGTGTGTAGGCCCACACCTGGGATCTGACAAAGCGAACCCCAGGCCACTGTAGCAGAACATGCGAACTTAACTGCTGCACCACTGGGCCAGCCCCTAGTTCAATTTTTCAAACCAAGAAATAAATACAAAACAGAGCTGGAAGATATTCACAGAAAGGCACAACTGAAATAGTCAAGAAAATAGAAAAAGACTCTTACTTCCTTCTGAAAGCCACGTGAAACTTGGCCATTCCCATTCAAGTTCACTCTAACAAGTATTTATTGAGTGTCTGCTCTGTGTTCAACACTGAATCAGTTATTCATTCATTTATTCAACAAGTACTTATTGAACACTTACTATGTGCTTGGTATTGTTCTAGGTAATAGAGATAGAGCAGTAAATAAAACAAAAATTCCTACACTCGTGGAACTTATATTCTAGAAGCACAATAGATGGTAAACACAAATAAAATATATCATATGTCAGATAGTGATAAATGCTATGGAGGAAAACAAAGTTGGAAAAGGAGATAGGAAGCGTCAGGACTAGGGAAGGGAGCACTGGAATGTTAAATAGATGATCATGGAAGGTGTTATTTGAACAAAATCTGATGGAGGTCTTGAATGGTTTGGGGAATAGGAAAGGAAATGCACAAATTATCACAATTTTCTCTACAGTCCTATGGACCTCTCATTCCACTAGGCTGTGTTTATTGGTGATGACCTATTTAAGTAATTAAAGGGTGCTGACACAGTGAAAGAGATACTCCTTTAGGAAGAGGTGGGACTTGACAACTTGACTCAAACTTTGAAGTATGGAGAGAGACTAGACGTGATGTAGAGTGTGGATAGCAGGAAGAATAATGTGAGCAGAGGAGGCCCCAGGCAGAGAACACTGCCTTCTCCAGGAGCAAATTGGAGACCTTCTCTGCTTCAACAGAGAGGTGAGGGGTAAAGCAAGTTACCTGAAGTGGAGAAGCCACTATAAGCCAGTTGGAGAAGGTCACACATAGTCATAGAGGCTATGGCGAGCCACTGAAGTTAACTTAGCAGGAAGAAACATGATGAAAGAAGTATTTTAGTAAAATTAGTACAGTGGTAGAGTCAGATTCAATCAGAATAAGGAGAAGCTACAGGAAGAGAGGCCATTTAAAATCTTATTTTTGTTATCCAGACATTAATTTATAAGGGCTGGGCCAAAATGGAAGCACTGGGAACAGTGATATTTATAAAGGGATAATGTTTCTAAAGAACAAATGACAGGCCTTGGTAGATGATTAGATCTGAAAGGTAAAGAAGAGGAAGAAGTTAGAGCTGACACATTCATAAAGTTCAGAGAGAGGCGAGTGGATGGTGTCATTCTGAGACTAAGGACTCTGGGATACAAACAAGGTGTGACTCGCTCAGGATCACACAGTTAGTGAAAAGCTGAAGCCAGAACCCAGACTTCCTGCTTTTCCCCCACTAGATGACTCCAATGCTCTTAGCCTGACAAATGGGGAAATAGTGTCACCAACAGAAATGAGTGATTGTGGAGACATAGTGAGTTTACGATTGAGTAGAGGAGATGGAGAATTTTAGACTTTGATTTGTGGAGTTTGAATATATTCAAATGGGAATATCTGGGAGACAGGCAAAACTTTAGGACTGGAAATGACTCTGCCCCTTATTAGTTTGGGGAAGTCACTTAACCTCTCTGAGCCTGTTTTCCCAGTTGCAAAGTGAGGATAATCTTATTATTTAATAGTTGTTATTAATTAATTAATTAATATTTGTAAAGGGCTTGGAACAGGTCCTGATACAAGGAAAGTGTTATTTGATTGTTTGTTAAATAAAATAAGTAAGATGCAATGTAAAGAAAGAGGTTGGCTTTCCAGGAAGGTAAGAAGAAGAAGATGTGGGGAAAACTAGGGGAAAATTTGGAATGATTGACATAATGTCTGTCAAAGAAGTCACAGGAGGAATTCTATGAAAGTGAAAAACAAAATTGAATGCCACAAAGATGCAGAGAAAGAGGATGGCCAAGAGAGGTCATAAGTGGGAGGAAAGAGCCTTCCACAGTGTGCTTTGGACAGAGGGGTGATGAGGAGAGAAGCTGGCCCACAGGGAACGAAGACGTAGTGAGAACATGGAAGCAAGGCACGTAGCTATTTTTGAAGTTTGCCAGTGATCTGTGGATGTATTCAAGAGCAGATAAAGTTTAAAAATAGACATTTAGCTAACACAAATGTGTTAGTGGATAATACAGCCATGGTGAATTGTTAAAAGGCTGTTAAGGTAATCTGGAGTCATTTCTAATCATGGGGGAACTGACTGCACAGATGATGACAACGCTGGCCTAACCTTCAGAGTTTGGTGCCACATACTAAGTTAAACGAAGTATGAGCTGACATAAGATGGGAGATTTTATGATTCCTCCTCCCTCCCAAAAAAACGTTTCCTTGATTGCAGATTCTGAAAATTTGAGATGCTCTCATTACACTTTGTATTTGTGTGAAAATCAATATATTTTAGCTCTGTATGAAAGTGTGCATCACAAACATTCAGAAACTCAGCAAAGCCCATCTGAGACCCTTAGTACACAGTGGACTGAAGACTCTGGTGTAAAAAAATTTTCTACGAACCATCCATTTGTTCCCAACTTGAAGAAGTACTCACAGAATTGTTCTCTTAGTATTTTTCTATCTAAATGTTTGTTTATAAATCCCAGTTCAGCAAATCTGCTGAGGAGAATTCTGAAAGTCAGAAACTCCACATTTCAAAGAGCTTTCTTTTCTTTAGATTCTTTTCATAGTCTATGTAACGTTGGCCTATGAACTTCGTCTTATATGCTTAAAGGCATTGACATTGGGAGAGGAGGGAAGTTACCTAACCAGCTCTGAAGAATTACTAAACTCTCTCAGGCAGCCAAAACCAGAGAAAAGAAGGCCATCAGGAAGGAACCGACTTCAGTCATTAGGCCTTTTAGTATTAGGCTGCAAATTGCAAACCAGCACTGTCCAACAAGAATATAATGTGACCCACATATGTGAGCTACATATATAATTTTAATTTTTTTTAATGCAAGCCACATTTTAAAGAGGGAAAAACAAACAGGTGAAATTAATTTTAATAATATATTTTATTTACCTAATATACGCCAAGTGTCATTTTAACATGTAACCAACATAAAAATTATTAACAAGATATTATGCATTATTTTTTCTGTACTGTCTTCAAAACCCAGTGTGTATTTCACACATTCAGCACATCTCAATTCAAACTAAACATCATTTCGAACAGTCAATAGTCACATGTGGCCAGTGGCTACCACATTGGGAAGTAGTGTGACTCTGAACCAAAAATATCTTGCTTTAGTATTTTTTTAAGGGCAAGTTGACAGAGGCATGAAGAGTGCTCCAGTTCAGCAAAACTTAGAGCAAACCACTAACTTGAAATAAACACGGACTTTTCCATTCCAGTGAGCATTGGGACTTTTCTGATTTTTCTTGAGTTTGGGGCTGGGCTTCTTAAGAAACTTCTTAGTCTGAAACTGAAATGAACAGGGTTGCAGCATATTCTTGAGTCATAGGAAAACTGCGTGTAGTGTTTCCCCAAAGAAAAGCATTTATCCCTAGGTCGTAAAAGGGAAAAAAATTTTTTTGATAACTTATGTTGATTCCTTGGATGGATTCATTGTGTTTAAGGTGCCTCAGGAAGGATGACGGACATATCGTTTGCAAAAGTTCATTTGTATCCTGAAGTTTCCCCGGTTCGTATTTTTTTTTTTTTTTTTTTTTTTTATCATCTGCCTTCTCCCAGGCATGATGTGAACCCTTCATAAGGCCTAGAGGAGAGAGTTCCAGGGTCGGTTTCCCCACCTCGCCAACTCTGCGGAGCGGGCGGAAGGCGCGGATTCCCCCTTCTTGCCCACACGCTCTGGCAGCTTCGCAGCCTCAGGCAGATGGAGTTTCCGGCCTCGCTCCGTGGTCGCCGGGTCACCCGCCCGCGCTCCTTTCTGCCGGAGGTCAGGGCCCCGGGAAGAGCGCGCCGGCGGCCCGAGCATCCGGAGGGCAGTTCCGCAGGGTGTCCACACCCTCCTCGCCCGCGCTCGCTGCGCGCCGGGCCGGGCGCCGGTGGCTGGGCTCTCCGCCGCGGCCCGGAGCTTGGGCCCTCCCCCGGGGTGATTTCAGCGCTGAAGGTGGAAATGCGGAAGTTTCCAGCCCCGACTGACAGATGAGGCTCGCGTCCCGCGCGGCATGCGCTGCAGCGGCTCTGCGGCTCGCCGGGCCCCCGCCGCCCGCACCCCGCGAGCCTAGAGGCTGCCGAGCCGCGGGCGCGCCATGGCCACGCTGCCGAGCGCAGAGCGCCGCGCCTTCGCGCTCAAGATCAACAGGTAAGTCGCGTCCCGGGCGCCGGGGACTCGCGCCGCACCGCCCAGCCGGCCGATCGCTGCTCCGGGGCCGCTCCGGGGGCCGCGTCTCGGGGAGTCTGCACCTGAGACCCGGGCAGCGCCGGTGGGTCACCTGGACTCGCGATGGCCCGCGGCCGGGCTCTGCCAGCTCCTCCCTGAGAATCCCACCCTCCCGGTTGTCCGTCGCCACCAGTGTCCCTTCCCCGAGCCACCTCTCGGGCCACCTCCCCAACCCCGCCTCGGCCGCGCCGCCCTCGGTGTTCTGACAGGTGGAGTGGGAAGGGCGCAGGGTTGGCTGTGCTGGGCACCCCGGGAATTTCTTACCAACTGCGCCTTCCTTTGAGGGGCCTCTGAGAAGGAGGAAGAAAAGAAGTCATTGAAATGAGAGTTTTGCTTGGAGGCAGCTCCACAAGACTTGGGTTTCTGAGTAGGGCTCTTTTCCCTCTCGTTTTATTTTTCCAGAAAAAGTTTGGCTCCTGCCGACATCGCTATTTTTATTCCCTGGTCCAAAGGAGCTATGAAGTGGAAAAAGTGATTTTTAAAATTCTCCATTTAAATAAACAAAACGGAATGGCCTGTGGCTGACGTTTTTACGTTTATAGCACTCCAGCAAAGAACTGAGGACATGGATCTAACGCACCATCCAATTCATAATCAAAATTGCACAAACTAAATGTAAGCATGCTTACTGCTCAAAGTTCTCACCAGAGGTGCTTTAACTGCAGTATTTCCTCCACTGAAAACTGCTGACAAGTATTTGGCGACATTTTTGTCTTGCCCTGAGAAATCTAGACTGTCTGGTTAAAAGATAATGTGACACTTGTCCTGAAGGGTCAACTTGTTATTCTGCTGCCCTCGCTGCTCCAGGATTTGTTAGTCTTGTTCTGCCGAGCCTGTGAAAGGCTGGTTCCACAGTACATTTTTGTGCTGCTTGTGTGTGAAGAGGTTTGAGCAGCGAGGAATTAGGAGCCCAGAATAATGAGGCGGTAAGAACTTCCAGAGGGCGTACTGAGCTTTATTGGTGATTTTATTTCCACCCGCTGTGTAGCTGTGAGCAAACCGTTTCTCTCGCTTTAGTATTTCTTCATCTTTAAAATGAGTTAATTTATTAGTGTTTACTGTATATTAATGTTGGAAGCCAAAAGGTACTAGTCAACAGGGATCCGCTGTTGGGGATTTTTTTCTGCGTTAGTTTCATGGCTGTTGCATGCCAGGAGGGGCAATTCATGCTGTGGGAGATCAAACTGAAGTTGCTGAGGGAGGTACCATTTGCCATAGCCACTGCTCTTCCATCCCTGTGAATTTTAGGTCAGGAAGTGTGTCTCGGACAGAAAGATGTTAGAGATTGTGGGTTGAGTGGAGTTAATCTGGGGAGAGCAGCAGGACCAAAACATCCTACAGGCAATCTTGACCATGACAGTAGGGTTGGTGTGGTCTGGGCGTTAAGAATAAAGGCCCTGGCTGGAACAGATCTGCTTACAGATTGGCTCTCTGCTATGAATAAACTGTGTGACACTGGGCATGTTATTTAACCTCTCTAAACTTTGGTTTCTTTACATGTTAAACGGGGATAAACATGGTACCTACCTCTAATGACTGTTGGGAAGATTAAGGGAAATAATATGTACAAAGTGCTTATAGTGGCTGGCTCAAAATAAATGTCAAGTAAATGTTAGCTATCCTCATCAACATTACCATCAGTTTCATCATTGGCATCATCATCTCCATTATCATCATCTTTGAGATCCTAAGAAAGAAAGGTAGGAAGGAAAGCTGAAGTTGGAAGACTTCCCATATAGAGACCAGTTTGGGCTGGGAATGAGATGCCAGTGGCTGGCTGGAGCTGTCTTGGGGCAGATAGTCTCCCTCATGTGTCTTTCATCTCTGTGCTGAGAATACGAAACACACTCAGTGGAACTGAATGTTTGATGGAATTGGACCAAGAAGAGCCCCACTCAAGTTCAGTAAAATATAAAATGTTCCTTAATCCTCAGGAAAGAATATGGGTTGGACATTCCTGTTCTAGGGGGTTCTGTTTTCCCTTTTGAAGCGTTTTTGTGTGTTGGGTTGGAGAATTATGCTAAGGAGCTTGGCAGAAATTGATGTTCAAAGGAGTAGATCAATAAGGACATACCTGGTATGAATTAAATAATAAAATTCACCATTTATTGTTCACTTTCTATGTCCCAGACACTTTGTTATATACTTAATGGATTGCGTCATTAAAGCCTTACAAAAATCCTGTGAGACTCATGCGAAGTCTCATACAGAAGAGGAAGATGAAGCTGGAGATGGAGTTGCACAAGGCCGTGTAATCTGTTCGAGGCCACAAAAACAGCAGTGGCAGAACTGGGATTGCAAACTGCTCCAGAGACTGTGCTCTTAATTGGGCATGTGCTATTTTGATCCATGTATCTTAAGAATTTCCTTTAAAAGCAAGTAGGGAATTAATTTTTTTTTTTAATCATCATTTCAGTAGCAGCCTTCGCAAATTTTTCTATGGTCTGATCAGTGTTTAATGTTTAGAAAAAACTAACAATGTGATGTTTTGCAATTTTGAAGTTGGAAAAGAAAATGCTTTCCCTTGCATGCCTACCTACTATTTTTTTAAATAGATCAACTTATGAAAGTAAGACAATGTTGAAAGACGGCCATTGGTACATTCAGCATGGGCTCATATCTTTTTACCTTCCTACTCAGAATGATACAAACTATCCCTTAAAAATGTTCGTGGGGTCAAATCAATGTGCTTCCTGTTAAGAAAATATTTGAGTCTGATAAATTAAAAAGTTTTCATTGTAAAGAACTCCCTTCTGCCTACACTAACCTTGAGAAAGAGTGAGCAGACTACCTCGCAGTAGGAAAAGAATGTCCCCACTGTTCCCAAATTCTGTGGCTTCCTGCAAGCAGCATTGCCCAGTTCAGGGGCAAGGTCACAGTGCAGGAGGAACCTGGGGATGCCCACAGGTATCCATTCCCCGGTGATGGCCCTGGCTCTCTCCTACTCTCATGAAGCCCAAATGTCCATGTGCTGAAAGTCATCATATAGGACTTGTTTTGTTTTGACCAACAAGTGTAACTGTATGGCTTGTTACGGTTAAACATTTCTCTAGAACCCACAGCTCAGGGAGACATAAGAGAAAATATCCTTCACTGAATTTTTTTGAGCTGCAAGAATAAAATTTAATTTCTTATAAGTGTTATGGACTTGTCTTTATTTCAGGTTACTTGTTGCTGACTTCCTGTGAACAAAGGAAAGACTAGATCTGAATTAGGCAGTTCATAATAATGTTTGCATTTGGGATTTCAAGCCCCACTGCCTTAAATGTCATAATATAGTGCTTCTGTGAGCACCAGGTCTTATCAATTACCTTTTTTTCTTACTGGCATTTAGTGCTTTCATAGATTATAGAAGTTATTACTAATATTTTTAAAATTGGTTAAACAAAATCTTGGTTTCTTTCAAACACAGAATAGATGTAGAACTTGATCAAATATTAAAGTAAAATAAGGACCTTAGGTAAAGAGAACAGAAGTACAGAATGCAGAAAAAACATTAATGATCTCTGGACCTTCAGGATTGAAAGGAATAAATAATAATGGCTTATGCTTATATAATGCTTACTGTATGGCAGGTACAGGTCTAAGTGTTTACATATCATAGCTCATTCACCCCTATGAAGTAGGAACAATTGCAACTTCCATTTTGCAGATGAAGAAACTGAGCACAGAGAAGTTATGAAAATTGTCCAAAGTCACAAACAGCTAATTAAGGGCAGAGCTGGGACTCAAATGCAGGCAGCTTTGCTCCAGAATCCTCTCCCTTAACCACTATACCGTGCTGGTTAAGGTATACCATGCATGGTATAGTGGTATACCACTATACCATCTCAGTTTTATTTTAAGATAATAATAAAATAAGTAACATTTATTGACTACTTACTGTATGCCAAGTATTATGCTAAGAACTTTATGTGCCTTCATTTCATCATTGTAGGAAAAAAGTAAAATATTAAGCCTAATAATCATCATTAGAGAGTGATTTTGTGGAAGATTAAAAGCAAGGAGCTAAGAAGACAAAATAAAGTTAAATAAAGATTGCATTTAAGAAAACCACAATCATGAAGCAAGATGAAGATGTAGAGATCTTCCTGAGAAATATTTGCTAATTTTGTCTGAAAAGATGATGCAAGCATAAAAATATATGTATTCATATGTATGAATATGTGTCTGCAAAGAAACAATGCTGTTCTTTCGTAGCCATGGTGGATGGCAGAGCGGGCTGGTGGTGCTTTGGGAATTGCTTCATTTGTCTGCTGTGTTCTACACCAAAGACCAATAGAAGAGGCTTCAGGCAATCAAACTCAGAATTTTGGTCTTTAACCTTCAGAATCATTTTCTTCTAGATTCTTGGAAAAGCTCCACTTGAACTTTAGCCTCTAGTGCTATTGAAAGAACCCTCTGCCAGGGTGAAGTTTTCTTTAATTGGAGTTCTTTGAGCTCTGACGATTCACATATATGTGTGAAGCTAATGTTTACTTCTACTTGGACCTCTGGAAAGAAAGTGTAATTACATCATGTGGTTACCTAGGGAGAGAAGGAGAGCTCAGGGGACCAAGTCTCCTGTCTTAGCTCCCCACAGAGAGCTAGTGATGGAATGGGATGATGTTAAAAACACCTTAACTTTCCATCTTCTTGAACAGGGACCTTGAGAAGGCAGAGATGTGACATACAAGACTGCTTAATTCTTTTCGATGGCAAACAACCAGGTGCTTATGCGTGTTTTGGTCAATAGTAAGGGTTAAAGCAGCAGGAATGTGCTATCCTCTTCCTACAAGTGTCCAGTCTAATTTCTTACCAATCAGCAGCCACAAAGGTTCTCTTGGCTTTAGGAAAATACAACAGAGTTTATACAGTTGTGATTAACTGTGGTCCCTGTGCTTTTGAAGTTTGCACTTTAGTGGTATGGTTTGCTGCATTGACAACTTGGGGTACATAGAATCAAACCAGCTTGCTATCTCTGAAAGTATATATGAAGGCATATGTTTGCAGGGGTTTAATGAAATCAAACAAATTGGTAAAGTTAACGTAGGGTATAAAACCATTATATTGTGTCCCATTGCATTCAGATCAACTGCAGAATTAGAAAAGCAGAAATGGTACTGGCAGAGTTTCTTCTGCCCACTATTCTTTCCTTATGTTCATCATTAAAGATAGGAAAGTACAACAAGCTAAAATTTCTGCCACCCATAAATTATAGCTGTTAACATTTGATTACATCCTTCCAGGCTTATAAAAATGAGATCGTATTGCACATACTGCTTTATGGTCTTTTTTTCAATTTAAAAGTATGAACAACTCTCCATGTTAATCAATGTAGATCTACATTATTAATTTACATAGGCTGTGTTAAATTATTTTGATTGGATATACGATTCATTGAATTAATTCTTTATTATTGGGTCTTAAGATATTTTCCAGTTTTTCATAATAATGTACAGAGCTTGATGGAACAGTCTTATACATACATCTGTATGTGTTAGTACAAATACTTCCTTAAAAATTTCTAGGAGAGGAATTGCTTGGTCAAAGGTCAGAAACATTTTTCAAGCTTTTGATACACATGGCCAAAATGTCTCCCAGAAAAGCTATACCTATTTACACTCCCCCCAGTGATCCCAAGAGTGCTCGTTTCCTCACATTACACCCCCGCTGGGTTTTATCATTCTTTTAAATCTTTATTTGCAGTCGTGACCCCTTCTCTTAAATATCTCTTACCTCTTCCTGTTTAGCTTCTCTCCCAGATCCCTGCATGACCTCTGAAGTCATTCTTTGGGCATGAAAATAGTCATGCTTTTCTCCTTTTTCCTTTGCCTTATATATAATTGAAGATGGTGGTACCTCCGTCTTTCTCACTTTCTGCCTCTGCTCATTGAATATATGGGTTAATGATAAAGATAGATTGTTCCAGCAATTAGTTCTTTCTTGATTCTGTTTTAGACTCCAGTTGCCACGCTTTCACTTGCTTTTTACTTTGCTAAACAATCTAATCCGATCTACCTCTCCTTCACATAAATTCTAGCCCTTTTAAATAAAATGTCAAATAGAAAAAGCAGAATCCCTTTCCATTCAAAAGAAGGTTCCAGATGACATAACTCACTGTAAGTGTTTTCCCTTGGATCAGAACAAAGAGAGATGGACTTCTTTCACACTTTTGCGAGTTCCTCTTCCTCTGGTGTTAGCTTTGGGGCTAACACAGCATATTAGTTTCACTCTGCTCAGAAACCTCAACAAAACGCTTCATGCTTTCTCCTGTCATTCTCCTCAGATAAAATTCATTGTTCTTTCATGTGAGAGGCCAAACATAAAAATAGCAACAGGTTACCTAATGATACTGAAGCAAAACGGGAACAAGATGAAGAAATGCAAAACTGTAATCAACCTCTTCTTTCTCCCATCTATTGACTTTCTGGCACATGAGTGAGTTAACAGGCCTGCAAATCCTAGGCTGGTTAGTTTGATAGTTTATTCATTCATTCATTCATTCATTCATTCACTCCAGCTATTGAGGGTTTCTATGCTCTAAGTGCTGCTCTAGGCACTAGACAAGAAGTCATGGCCTTGCCTGCAACAGACAAGAGATTAACCCAAAATTATGGGCTGGAAAAGGAAGGAGACTTCCCTTGCCTCCTAGCCCTCCATAATGGAGGTTGTGCCTTCAAAATGGTCATCTTTAGGGTTGTGCCACTTCTTTTAAGGATAATAGCATTATCCAAAACATTTTTGGAGATCCTTTTAGAATTACTCTCAGAGACTGGATTACCTTTATTTTAAAGAATAAGCTCAATGGTATGAAATCTTTTTCCTTTAAGGGAGAATTTACTTTTTTTCTTACTTTAAAAGTTTCACAAATATGGAAAATACAGACGATAATATGGCAAGCACTTGAGGGTCCACTGCTCAGAATTGACAATTGTTAACATTTGGTGACTTTTGCTTTTGATATTTTTAAATGAAAAAAGATACAACTAGAATATACAACTATGTATTGGGGGGAGCTTTGGGGAGAAGAAGAAGAGAAAGAAAAAGAAGATTGGCAACAGATGTTAGCTCAGGTGCCAATCTTTTTAAAAAAAAAAAAGAAAAAAGAGTACAGATAAATTTGAAGTCAGCTTTTGTTCTGCTCTTTGATCCTTTTCTCCCTTCTCCTCCTTCAGAGGCCAGCACTATCACTAAGTTGTACTTTTAGTGTGTGTATGTACACATATCCATAAACAGTATATTGTATGGTTTCTGGAATGAGCCAAAGTTATTAGCAGTCAAGCAAGACTATTCAATTAGGTAATATCAGTCTGAATTAAAGATAAGATATGACTATAAAAGAATGTAGCCGTTTTTTAGATGCCTCTTTAAGTGGCTCTGAAAGCAATTGCAAAGAGGAGTTGCAAAAGTAATTTCAGGAAGACAGCTCTATCAGAATAAATTGCATAGCACTTCTTGTGTGAAATTATTTAAAGAAACCAGTTAGTTAGATGTGTACATTCTGGTAATGTTTCTCAATCGCTCCTGACATTATAGTCACATTACTTATTTCCCAGAATGGCCAGGAAATTTTTCAAAAAACTTTATTTTCTCCGTCATATAAATGTACCCATGATTTGCATTTGACCTGAGATAAGCAGTTGAGTTGATAACAGGTTTATTTTTAAATAATATGATTAAAAGCACAAAATAAAGATTTTGTCTTCTAGCCTGGACATTTGATTAGGGAAAGTATGTAGATTAGCAAAAGAGGGTGTGGTATTTGCTCAAAAGTCTGTATGTAAATATTTTGGCCTTGGTGTAACTGAATGGTTGGGCTGGATTCTCCCCTGTTTGTTGAAGGAGATGTAGTCCGTCCATTGCACCATACCTCAAATTAGACAAACTAGGAAGAATGGCCTTAGGTAGAAATGCTTTTCCCCAAATCTCTGCTATGCCTTGCTGCCACACAGGGCAGTACTCAGTACACAGCAAACATCTTCTTTGGTGGAAGTGTTTGAGTTCTGTGTACTCAATTCTCTGCTGTGTACAGTGAGCACTCAGGAGAAGCTGGGCTCTCATCAAGAAGTTACCATCTGGTGTCCAGGGTTGTTAGGGGGGCAAACTAGAGTTGCCTAAAGGGTGCTAGTCATCATGCAGTAATTTACACTAGAATGTTCCATCCACTTTCCCTTATGCCAGTAGAAAAACTCAGGTTCAAAGTCCACTAAAAATACAGTTTATCCAGTTTATCCTGCTATTTAACATAAACGTTGTTTCAAGGCGAAGGTGGCCATCTGTTCTCTGTGGGAACAAGATTGTCATCTCCCTGTTGACGTTCTGACTAGTTTACTTCACCTACTACTATTGTACTCTTTTAGTCCAAATCACCACCTGTTCTCATAGTATTCCCTTAGAAGGGGTATCTGATTTACTCTTGTATCTTGTTCCCTATGCAGTAATTTCATTCAACTCACAAGAATTTCTTTAATTGCCCATGACTTTCTCTAGGCATATGAGAGACAAATGAAAACAAAGACAAAACCCAAAAACAACCAGGATGTGCCCCCAGAATTCAGCTGGAGTGAGCGGGTTGACATAAGAGAACACAGGAGATGGTGTTGATTGTGCGGCTGGGTGAGAGTTGAGGGCAGGAATGTTGACAGAACTCAGAGAGGAAGGCGTGGAAGGCTGAGGGGTGAAGAGGTGAGGCTTCAACCAGGGCCTGGAGGACAGAGAGCTGACTGACAGATGAAACCGATGTACTGGGAGAGTCACTAGCAGTGTGCAAAAGTAGTCAGGGTAGCATCTACAGATGCTTCAAAGGGAATCAGCTGGACTTGAGAAGGAACTAAATATTTATTCATTTGCTCATTTCATGAATATTGATTGTAGCCCACTATGTGCCTGGAAGTGTTTGTTCTAAGTACTGAAGATAGAGCCATGAGTAAGACAGACAAGGTTCTTGTTCTAAAAGAAGTGATGTTCCCATTGAGAAGACAATAAAGAAATAAACCAGGAAATATCAGATAAAATAAGTGCTGTGCAGAAAATGTAAAAGGGCCATGTGCAAGTGTGTGGATACTTCAGACAGAATGGTCAAGGAAGGCATCCCTTGGGAGATAACCTCTGGGCCAGGACCAGGCTGAGGAATTAGCAAGTGCCATGGCTGGGGCAGGAGTAAGTCTGATATGTTAGAAGAAAAGAGAAAGCCGGTGTGTCTGAAGTTGAGTGAATGAAGGGAGAGTGGTAGAGACGAAGAGAAGAGTAGGCAGGAACCAAATCATAACAAGGCCTTGTATGCCATGGAAAAAGTTCAAACGTTGTTCTAAGTGCAATGGGAAGGTTTTTGGAGCAGAGGCATGAGGATGATGTAAAGATCACTTTGGTTACCACATAGAGAAACAGGAAGTAGAAGCAAGGAGAGCAGCTGGGAGGTCATGCAGCATCCAGGGGAAAGATGGCAGCAGGACTGGAGAGTGAGAGTGGAGGGAGAGATGCAGTCAGCTCTGGGATATATTCTGGAGATTGAGGGGACAGATTAGATGTAGGGTGGAGGACAATGAGGGAAATAGAGAAATCAAGACGTCTCCAAGGTTTGAGTTATAGATGGATATTGATGCTTTCAAGAGAGATTGAAAAGACTGGAGGAGCAGGCTTTTAGAGTGAATCAAGGGTTTAATTGGGGACATATGAAGTCTAAGATGCATATTAGAAATTCAAATAGAATTACCTACTATGCAGTTTTATTTAGGAATCAGAGACTCAGAGGAGAGGTCACAGCTGGATATTTAAATTTGCAAGTGATTACCATATAGATGATGTTTTAAAATAATGGAGGAAAAGAAAATATTGAAATTATCTTCATAAGTTTTTTTAACAGCCACAAAGCTATATGTATAGTATGATATCATTTTTATTGAAAAATAAATATACGTATATCTCCCTATAGAGATAATAGATCAAAACATGTGATAGGGAGGGGACCAGAAGGACATAGGCCAGCATGCTGTAAGTATTATACTTTGGTAGTAGGATTATTGATGATTTTTGTTTTTTTGTATGCGAAATGTGTATATATATGTATATTTTCCAAGTTTTCTTCAAAGAGTGTTTTTGTAATTGGGGAAAGTAACATTTATAAAAGAGATCACATCAAGATTTCCATTCTGGGAAGACTGGATAAAGATGGTGCCAATGAGAAATTATGGAAATTAGGAATTAGCGTTAGTTCTGGGAGGATGATTTTGTACTTCTCTTATAGAGTTTTTAAGAGAATGTAATATTCTGCACATTGACATATATTTGTTCTCCCTCCTTGTGAGAGGATTTTACTTTTCACTTTGTTGAAGGTGATGTGGTCACTTCGAGGTGAAGCTTTAAGAGCCAGCCTGGGCTTTGTCATTTCATCTTTTCCTTATTCTGTACAAACAGTGCCGTTCCAGACAGAGGCTGATGTGTCAGCCTGCATCCTGGAGTAAAGACAGGGCAGAGCCACAGCTGCTCTCTGGAGGTCTTTGTTTTTATAAGCCACTAAGATTTTTAGATTATTTCTTATCACAGCATAACCAAGCCTACCCTGACTAATATATATTTCTATTGGGCAGCTCGAGATATAGGCTTGGGGCTTGAATGATAAGACAGGATGCAAAATATTGATTAGGAAGTCATCAGTGAGGTGGGGATGAGAATGAAGAATGGACACATTTTCTAAGTGGGAAAGTAAAGTGGGAAGAGAAAAGGAATGGACCTGGGGAAAGAGTCACTGCCGTTTGGTACCAGAGGGAAGAACCACAAAAAGAGAGGAAGAATTTGGCCAAGATCTGGCAGACTGGGGTAGTATTAGAAAAGGAAGCTAACAGGGCAGTTAAAAACGTCAGACGCCAAATTATGAGGACAAAGAAAGAGCCATTGGATTTGCCTTGGCGGTAGTCAGCGTAAACCTCTGAAACAGCAGTTTTAGTGGAGCTGGGGGAAGGAAGTCAGATTTCATAGGGTTATGAGGGGAGTCAGTGCAGAGGAAATGGAGGAAGCTAGTAGAGACCACTCCTTTAAAAAGTTTGGAAGAGGCAGAAGAGAAATGGGACAACGGTGACCAGAAGGTTCTAACTTTCACACAGATATAACATGCAATGCTGAACAGAGGATGCTCTGATCTTACAGAGAAAGCTCATGTTTTATTCCCATAAAATAAGTCTTAAATGTGGATAAAGATATTCCGAATACCCGATACTGTCATAATGTATAACAGATTTTGCTTTGCACTAAGTAGCATTAAGACTCCAACAACAAGTAAAATATTCTATTTAGATATTCTCTTCCTGGGAGATTTTGAAACTCTCATTGGCACTGTCATGTATTATCTTTAAGAACATGATAATCCTTTCTATTTTATTATCCCTATATTTATCTTTATGTGTTTGAAGTGCAAAAAATTATAGCAAAGAGTACCGATACCAGTTATATTTTGCTCTTTAACAAACCACCTGTTGTGGGTTGAATAGTGTCCCCCCCCCAAAAAGATTCCTAATCCCTGGTACCTGTGAGTGTCATCTTATTTTGGAAAAAGGGTCTTTGCAGATGTAATCAAGTTAGGCTGAGGTCATATTGGATTAGGGTAGGCCCTAAATCCTGTCACTGGTCTCCTTATAAGAAAAAATTCAGAACCACTGAGATAGTAGAGAAGAGGCAGTGTGAAGACAGAGGCAGAGACGGGAGTTATGCCACCACAAGCCAAGGAACACCAAGGTCTTCCAGCAACCACCAGAAGCTAGAAGAGGCAAAGAAGGATTCTTCCCTAGAGGCTGCAGAAGGAGCATGGCCCCACTGACACCTTGAATGTGGACTTCTGGCCTCCAGAACAATGGAAGAATAAATTTCTGTTGTTTTAGGCCACTGGGTTTGCGGTAATTTGTTATGGCAACTAGGAAACTAATACACTACCCTAAAGTTTGGTACTTAAAACAACAGCAATTTACTATTTCTCATGATTCTGTGGGTTGGCAATTTGAGTTGGGCTCAGCCAGGCAGTTCCTGCTGGTCTTGCTGGGGTCATTCGTGTGTCTGCAATTACCTGGTGGCTCAAGTGAAGCATTTAAGATGGCGGGGAGCCGTCTTAGGAGCCCAGATTGCTTCGCTCACAGGTCCAGGGCCTTGGTGCTGGCTGTCCCTCTCTACATGGTCTCTTATCCTGCAGTAGTCTAGCTTGATATTCCTTAAATGGTGGAGGGAACGTTCTAGGAGGATGAAGGTAAAAGCTGCAAGGCTCCTTGAGGCTTAGTCTAGAATTCAAACATAACTTCTGCCACATTCATTGGTCAAAGAAGTCACAAGGAAACCCAGCTTCAAGGGGTAGGGAAATAGATTCAATCTATTGATGGGAGGAGCTGCAAAATATTTGGCCATTTTAATCTATTACAGCACCCAACAAAGAAAGTAATCATATCCCATTTCAAACTTCACATATTTAAGCAAAAGTTCTTGTCATTCCCTGCTCAGATCACAATACCCATTTTGCTGGTAGAGAAACTGAGAACAGATTAAATTGACTCCTTTAAAGTTCCCAGTGAGTCATACTTTGTGAGAGACGTTTTTGGCCCATGGAAGACAGATATATGTCTGGAAGAGGTAACCGCAGCCCTGCCTGGAGGCAGGTGAATGAACTTAATCACTTCTTGGGTTTCTCTTAAATCACGTAATTGCTTTGAAGGAGCTCAGATTGCAGAGCTGTCTGGTTCACAGATGAAGCAGTGGTTTGAGGATATCAGGGAGAGAAAGTGCTTGAAAATTGCCATGTGTCACTCAAAGGAGCAGGATTTGAGGCTAAATTAGATGACTAGGAAAAGGGTCAGTGAGCTCTTTATCCTCAAGAGTTACTAAATGGACTTAAATATTCAGTGACTGCTATGGTCCAGTGTAAGTTGTGGTCTGGGAAGAACCAAAGTGAGTAGAAGAAGAGAATGGAGCAGGGAGGCAGAGAGACCAACCTGTCAGGAAGGTATGTGCTATGGGCTGTCTTAGACGGATCACCCTTGAATCAGTTAGGGTTGCTTTTAGCTGCTGCAAGGAACAGACCTCCCCACTAAATAGTGGCTTAAACGAATTAAGGGTTTATTTATTTTTCTTACATAACAAGAATTCCAGTGTTTGGCAATCCAGGTTTGGTCTGATAGCCCAAGATATTACTGGAGAGCCAGGTCCCTTTTGTCTTTGTGTTCCGCCATCCTTAGCGTGTGGCTTTCATCCTCATGGTCACAAGATGGCTCCTAAAACTCTATGCATTGAAAGAATATTGAAGACAGGAAGAAGAGGAAAGGCAAAAGAGGCATCCAGCCTACTTTGCTCCCTTTTAAGGAACTTTTCCAGAAACTCACATGATGACATTTGCTATATGTCTCATTGGTCAGATCTGTGTTACCTCTACCTACAAGAGAGGTTGGTAAATGTAGTTTTTATTCACCCAGCACATTGCCACCTCCAACAAAATTAGGGTTGAGTTAGAAGGAAAGGGATAATGGCTATTGATAGGCAACTAGTGGTCTCTATCATAGCCCCCAACAATTGCTGGGGGTATGAATTAGTGACAGAACTTCCATTGTGGCATCATCGTGCCTCCACCCCATTAATACTTGTGGCAGATTCACGCGCATCTAATTCTAAGACCCTGGCCTAGTGAAGAGTGATAACCAGGCTTATAGGTCCAGCATTAACCAAGGTAAATTAGCTTTTGTAACAAGTAATCCCAAAACCTCAGTGGATTAACCCCATAAAGACTTATTTCATATTCGTGTCACAGTCTGACACAGCTCAGGTGGCTCTCCTCCAACCAATGGCTCAGGGACCCAGACTGCTTCCACCGTCTTATGGCTCTGCCATCTTGTGACTTTCAGGTTATTCTGGCATCATTCAGCCAGTGGCCAGGAAGAAGAGAGAGTGAAAGACTGAGCATCCAGTTCTTAAATACCTCAACTCAAAAGTGGTACACATCACTTCCACTCACATTCCATTGGTGAGGACCACTTCCAAGGTCCATCTATATGCAAGGAGAGCTGGGGAATATGCTTCTTGTCTGGCAGCCACATCTAGCAACTACTCTTCACTGTGAAAGGGGACCATGAATCTTTGGGGGTCAACCAGTCATCTCTGCCACAGGGTTCCAGTTACAAAAGAGGAGCTATTAACAAAATGTCAATAAACATATATGCAGGCCTGGTTTACTGTGCTGTTGGCAGATAGATTAAAAACATGTGGTCTAAGTCACAGGGATATGAATGTGGAGGCTATAAGGGAAGCAAAAACCAAAAGTTTATGGCTGAAGTACCTGAGATTGTAGGAGAAGAAGTAAAAATACAAGGCATCATTACCCTGTGGGGCAGGGTAGCTCATAGTAGAAAAAAACAATTTAAAATCAAATTGCCATCGAGGACACGAGAAGTGCCATGTGCAGCCAAACACTTTCTAGAAACCCCACAGACTGATAAGGAGCCAAGTTACTCAGCTATTTTTTTTCTGAGAACAATTAGTTTTAAAATATTTTAGGAAAAACCACAAGATTAAGATATGTGGAAAATCCACAAAATAACAGCTTTTGAGTGACTCATTTAGAATTAGTATTTTATTTGACAAGTAACAAGATGTTTCTGATCTAAGAGAAGGAAGCATTCTAAAACATTCACTCCCATGTATCCAGCCTCCCCGCTGTGACAGGAGAATTCTTTGTGGGTTTTTCTTTTTTTTTTTTTTGAGGAAGATTAGCCCTGAGCTAACATCTGCTGCCAATTCTCCTCTTTTTCCTGAGGAAGACTGGTCCTGAGCTAACATCCTTGCCCATCTTCCTCTATTTTATATGTGGGATGCCTGCCACAGCATGGCTTGATGAGCAGTGAGTAGGTCTGTACCCGGGATCCAAACCAGCGAACCCCGGACCACCAAAGCAGAACTTGCGAACTTAACCACTGAGCCACCAGGCCGGCCCCAGTGACAGGAGAATTTCAGTGAGAAGCTCAGTCACTTTACTCTTCATGACTGGTTCACTTTGGGTCTGTTGAATCCTCTTGTTTTATGTGCCTTTTAATCATTTTCATAGTCTGTGAAATCAGTCTTCCTCATTCATGTGTACAGTTGTAGTAATAACAGCTCATGAAGCCCTCACTGCAGAGAAGACAGCATAACCTTCAAGTTGGAATCTTGGAAGCTAACAAGTCAGATTCCCGTCCCCACTCCACTGACTCAACGGAAGCATCTTTCACAAGTTCTTTAACTTCCCTGAGTCTTGGTTTTCTCTTCTGTAAAACAGAAATAGTAATAATACCAACGTCACAGGGTCAAATGGAATAATACATATGAAAGTGCCACATAAATCAAAGCACACCAAACACGCGTTAATGAAACATCTGTAGAATGGGGATAAGAGCCATGTTTCTGCGACTAGTCAATCAGGTAACGTACGTAATACACCCAGCACAGGGTCTTACACTTGGTAGATGGTCAGAGAAGAAAACTAAAAGTAAATATGGACAAAGTAAAATACACTGGAAATGAGAGATGGAGAAATGTTACAGACAGCCCTACAACAGCCCTTAGCTGAAGTAAAGTTTCGACTAATTTACAAAACCTGTCCCCAAAATTCACATGCACACGCACACACTTAATGATAAACTTGCAAGGAAAGAGATTTAAAGGCAAAAGGGAGATTTGGACCTAAATTTTCCCATGACCTCGCATTTTCTGAATACTGAAAAATGATAGAGGCATACTCTTTTATAGAAAATCCTGGCAGTTACGAAAGATGACGGAGGGCACATGGTAGAGCCACGTAATTCATCCATGTCACATGATCACCATTAATGTTTCTATGGGGGTTGGGAAGGAAAGGAAATGTTGAAAAAGTAGCACCATTGAGAAGAAGAGGCGATTCATCCTGAAGAAGAGCAACTCTAGTTACAGATTGGAGACCTACAGACATGTTTCCTATCCTTTCCTAAAATGAAAAATGGTGTCTTGTTACAAAAGCTATATATGTGAATTATAGAAAAAGCAGAAGTACACATAAGTAAAAATTTTTTACGTTTTTAAAGAAAATGATTTCTAGTTCTCTGACCTAAAGTTAATCGCTTTTAATAGCCTGATATATATATTTTTCAGAAACGTACACATACATGCATGTTTTCTACAAAATTGGAAGCATGCTTGTATACTGTTTAATAACCTGCTTTTTTGGGGGGATGGGGGGATGAGGAAGATTGGCCCTGAGCCAACATCTGTTGCCTATCTTCCTCTTTTTGTTTTCTCCCCAAAGCCCCAGTACATAGTTGTATATCCTAGTTGTAGGTCATTCTAGTTCTTCTGTGTGGGATGTGCCACAGTATGGCTTGATGAGTAGTGTGTAAGTCTGCACCCAGGATCCCAACTGGTGAACCCCAGGCCGCTGAAGTGGAGTGTTCAAACTTAACCACTCGGCCATGGGGCCAGCCCCCTGTAACCTGCTTTCTTTTATTTGAAAATATATCATGAACGACTTTTTATGTCACTAAATATTCTTGCATTACTTTTCTAAATGAATGTATAACATCCCATTGTGAGGATAGATCATAGTTTATTTAACTAATTCTCTGTTGAGCTACATTTATTTCCGATATTCACCACTAGAAACAGCACTTCACTGAATAAATGTATGCATTCATCTGTACTTACATCTTTAATTATTCTACAGGATAAATGCTAGAAACAGAATCACAGACTCAAAGGTATCCATTGATATAGAGAGAGCTGCCTAGTTGTTCTTCTGGAAGGTTTTGCGTGATGTCTGTCTTTAAAATGAAGTTTACAAATGAAGTTTACAAAATATTTGAAAAATATGGCATCCCTGAACTTTACTTAATTCTTGGAGACAGTTATTGAAATATGATTTGTATTCAAATACGTATAAACTGGTAAGGTCTTTTATAGATGCCTTCAAGAAAAAATCAACCTCAAAAGATTGAACTGAAACCATTATTATGATTGACTCAGTGAACCTAAAGGTAAATTTGATTTGGACAAATACTATTAATTCATTAAGTTTCCTTGTGGCCACAGTTTTTAAAATAAATGGTAGGTAAATTTTTTAAAAAGTGTTTTTAGTTTTCTGAGTTTTCTGATAATTTGGTCCTGTTTGGGGTCATCCTCATATGAATTGCCAACATTTCCAGCTATACTCGAGAATCGATAAACTAGCCCTCTTAAGGCAGTTAAATGTATATTTTCTTGAAGAGAGTAAAGTTATATAGAAGTGTAATGTCACCTAGAAAAAACTATTCGTTTATTATTTACAATTTCTTTTGTATTGCCAGGGTTACATACTATTTACATTTGTTTGATATTTAATTCTCTGTTGTATAGCCTTATTAATTCATTAATTAACTAATTCATTCATTCATCCATCTATTCATGTGACAAATATTTCTTGAGCACATACAATGTGCCAGGCACTCTGTTAGTCTTTGAGGATATAGAAAGACCCTGCCCTCATAGAACTTGGGTTCTGGTGGTGGAAACAGATAAATAAATGCACAGATCAATGTATAATATCATGTCAGATGTTATGGTGACGGATGGCAACTAAACTTTTGGTGGTGAACACAATGTAGTCTATACAGAAGTCAAAATAAAATGGTGTACACCTGAAATTTATATAATATTACAAACCAATGTTACCTCAATAAAAAGTATATATATATATATGTGTGTGTGTGTGTGTGTGTGTGTAATGTCACGTGGTGTTAAGTGCTGTTAAGAAGAATAACACAGGGTGAGGCATAGGAAGACACTAAGTCATTTTGAAGCAAATATTTGAGCCACACCAGGGTTCACATGCCCATTTTACCACTTCCTACCCAGCTTTGAGCAAGTTACTTAGCTTAGCTCACCTCACTTTCCTTATCTGTTAAATAAAAAGATAATATTCTATTCTATAGAATTGTTATCAGGATTTAATGAGACTATGTGGAAATTACTTAGCATATGGGTGTTCAATAAGTATTATTTCTCTTTCCTCTTATCTTTTGGAAAAGGGAAAGTGATTTGTTATAAATAACTGAATTCTTGAGATTAAGAAATTAGCAACTTCCTTATTCCATATTAAAGGAAGTGCTGGTAAATTTTTTGAAAAGTGTTGTTTTGTTTCTTGAGCAAAATTAAATAGCAGCTGCTCCTCTACAGAGAAGGGCAGCTTGAGCCTCCGCATCAAGTAGTTCCGACGATGCAGGCTTTCGTTTGCCACTTCTCAAAGACAGCTATCTTGGGCTGCTACACGCAACCTGCAAGATCTTAGAAGAGCTGTACATTTCATCTCTCTGGGTCTCAGTTTCCTCCAGATGGAGTTATATTAGCTGATTTCTAAAATCTCTTTCAGAGCTAAGATCGCTTTGTCTGTCCTTTTATAAATTCTTCCCCTGCTAGATCCACTTGAAAGGATGACTGCGGGGCCCCAGACTGTCCTTGAGAAGAAATTTGGGACCAAAGCCTATCAAAAATGGTAGCAACTTGCCTATGACTTTTTTCAAAATTCTGTTTTACTAGGAAAAAATGGAAAGATCAACTGTATAACTTGTCTTCCTTGACAGAGGAAGACTGATATAAATTAGGAGAAACTAGGAAACCAGTGGTATATTTCTTGTCACGTAAGAAGGAAAAAGAGAGACACAATGTGATCACTAATAATTATTTTAAAAACTTAATTCTTGCATTTATTGAGCACTTACTCTGTCCTTCACATGCATTACCCTGTATAACTCTCATACCAACCTAAAAGTTTAAGGATGTTCTTATTATCCCCAGGATGTTGGTTTGGAAACTGAGTCTGAGTGAGGTTATGCAGTTTACCCAAGGATGGGGGGTGAAGCTGTTCTGAGACCAAACTGATGCTTTTAACTGCTTGCTCCATGTTATTGCCAGCCATTGCTGCCAGCAAGCCAACTTTCTTGCTGAAATAAGTTTTCGTCATGGCCTAGCCATGGAATTTGTTGAAATTGTTTTTTCCATAGGCTGTAATATGTTTAGTTTCGCCTCAGGCGGGTCAGAGGATTAACTTTCAAGAGAGATGGACCACGTCCACTCTAAACACATCTAGAGGTGGGCTTACAGCATCTGAAAATCCTGTGGCCGTATCTTTTCATCAGAGCTTGAATACGATTTTATGGGTTTTTTCTTTCTTTCCATTAGAGTGCGCCAAAACGGGCTTGATTTTTCTCTGAAATTAGCTATGAACGAAGATGTATTTTCAACCTAAAGATTCTAAGTTTTATTCACCCCGCCCCATTTTCAAAACTAGAAACAATTCACCAAAACTGCCCAGCCTTCAGTGGCTTAATCAGCTCGGTGGTATAACGCATGAAACTGGAATTTCAGATGGAGGAGAAAGTGTTTGGGATGTCGGGAGGTGACTTCTCCATGTTTTGGTTTAAGAAATATATTTCCATTCACATCTTGCCCCTTCAAACCAATGCACGTTCCCACCCCTGAGTGCTGCTGACATTGGGAGCCGCACTGCCAAGCCCCAGGTGGACAGTCACTGTGTGTTCATTCTCTGGGAAGACGTCACAGTGTGGAGAAAGAGACGCTGTCCTCGTGATCAGACTTGGGTTCTAGTCTCTACTACCAGTGAAAGTCGAGTTTCAGATACAAAGAAGAAAGATCTGATTGGTCCCCTGACGGTTCAATATTTCCTGGTTGACACATGTTTTGTTTCATGTCGAGATTCCCAGGGTGCCCCAGTTTGGACCACCCCTGTGTTCCCAACTGCAACGCTGTGTTTTGCCTTCTTCCCTACCCTTCCCCGATGCCTCAAGTGGCTCCAGATGACCTGGAGTGGGTCGGGGTGGAGGTAGGGGGTGCAGTGACTCCATACATCTCATTGCCCAAATCTAGATGACTCTGACACCAACATGTTTCCCATCCCACCCTCTGGAAGAGTATGTCAATGAAAGAGGCCTCTTGGCCCACAATCCTCCTTTCTTCCCATAACTGTGTCATCCATCCTCAAAGACAATCTGTGCTACCTACTATTCCAAAATCTTAACTTGGTCTTTAACCTTAGCTTTCGAAGTTTTTTCACCACAATCTTTGGAAGGAAATACACTACATTACAATCCAGTATTCTCTCTCTCTCTCTCTCTCTCACACACACACACACACACACACATACACGTGCTGAAACGAAAGTTTCAAGAAAACATATTCAACTTGTACTATTTCCAGTGCACCTTGATGTTTTCTATTCTTTTCTGTTCTATTGTATTTTTTTAAATGCTGGTCCAAGCCCACTAAATTGATCTCAGAGTAAACTTTAATAGGTCATACTCCACCTTTTATACACACAGAGCACTCTCTTCTTCTCCTTCCTAGCACTTATCACAATCTGTAACCCTAAATTCGTGTGATTGTTTATTTAATGACCCCCTGCCCCACCTGCCGCTAGTAGACTGGAGGCTTCAGGAGGGTGTGTTTTCTTCACCTTTACGTTCTTAGAGCCTAGCACAACACCTAGCATGTAGTAGATGTTTAACAAATATTTAGTAGAGAATTAATAAACTAATTAAGGTGCCAGCTTTCCTCAGGTCTTCATGGTTCTTCCGTAGAATTCCTTCACACGTCTTAACGCTTTGTTTGCTCCCAGCTGTGGAGGTTTGAATCTCAAAATTACTGGAGATGCTCCCCTCCATAGCTCCTCAAGGCTGCACTGGTGTTTCCTTCCTAGTCCATCTGTGGTCGATCATGCCAGTGGGCCAGTGCCTTTGGAAGAAGGCTGGCTGCTGCCTCACCAAGGTCTTGGGGGCAGGTGCCTCCCTCCAAAGGGCTGATGGAAGGGCTCTCCAGGGCCAGGGCAGCCCTCTGGAAGTCACAGCACACCTGGGTTGTCTGACTGCTCGCCTCTTGTTTTGCCTGTATTAGGTGAGTTTATCATTCTAGCTCATCCACCCCTTGATGCTGCTGTGCTGGTTCCTGACTTCATGTCTCGGGCCCCTAAGGCCTCACTTAGCCATCTGTCTACAGTGCTGTAGGCTATCTTCAGCTAACAGCATGGGTTATTTAGCCTTCTAGATATTTGCTTTTTTTTAATAGGCAGCTCTTAAAGAAATCATAATCCATCTCTAATGATCTCTAATGATGAAATCATTAGCATCTTGAAAAACAGTGAAGAAATTGGAAGATTCTCTCAATAGCACCCAAATAAGGCTGACCTCCACCCTACTCCTTTCCCTAGCAGGCTCTGTTTGCTCTGTTGCTGTGAATAAAGGAAGAAACCATTATCTTGAAGCATCTCCTCTGTGCGGGGTATCAGGCGCTTCCCCCGATCTCTCTCATCCTCACACGGTTTCAGGTCATTGGCAGAGTAGGATTGCATCCAAGATCTGTTTGATCAGCTGGACAGCACCAAGATGGAGATGCTAAAACCTCAAACTCATTAGAACGAGTGATATGGGACTTTGAGATAATTATTCAGACAATTTAGGCAAGCAAACAAACAAAACAACTAAAATGGGAACCCCAAAAATGTTCCCTTTTGACCTATTTTTTTATCTGATAGAAGCAGGAGAGGCACAGGAAATGGACTGTAGGAGAACTTAAGGGATTATTTCCTATGGTAGAAGGAATGACAAATACATGTTTTAAACCTTTAGAATATACCTATAAAATGATTCTGTTTTCTAAGTGGTCTTGCTCTTGAATCCAGAAATTGTAGACATGTAATTCACTGGTAAATTACAAGTTTTTAAATAAGACTTTCAACAAGTCCAAGAAAGTTAGATAAAGGGTGGTGCCACAGAAAAAAAATGAGATTTACCAGCATTTTTTCTCTTTAAGATGAGTATTGAATTTAGAATTTCTTAATTGGAATTGAAGCTCACATGTGAATATTAAATAGTTAAAAGGTTTTAAATGACCTGAATATTCTCGCTTGACACTTAGTAAAAATATTTTCATGCTTATGGCCAAAATAGAATTTAGTCATAAATTAATTGTTATTCACGCTTGATGTATAGAAAGAAGTGTGTTTCCTTACTTATCGTACTATTAATTTAAATTTGCTGTTTGTTTTTTAATGTCTCTTTAAAGTCAGCTGGAGAAACAGATTCTGAGTTGCTATTTTATATCTTTTCACTGCTTCCACATTTTGTAAATTAATCAAATATGGCAAGTTAATGAGCCTGTGGAATTTCCTTCAATTTGCTAATCTTTTAACTGAAAGGGTATTTTTGACAGGAAATCTTTAATGGTGTCCAGTTGTCATTTTCTAAATATTCAAACAAGTTTTATGTCAGAGAAATCTTTGTTTCAAAAATGTGGCAGTCTCTGGGGAAATAAGTATTTCCAGTTTAAGTTCTATTGATAGTATTATCATTTATAAATAAACTAAAATAGTTCTAATTCCATTCTGTTGTCTCAATGTAAATTCTATTAAAAAGTTCTTTTCTGATCCTCTCTAAATTAAAAAAAAAAGTTGAGTAAACAAGCTGTGCAGACTTTGTGTTGAAACTTCAATACCTTCAAGAAAAAGAATCTTGGAGCCAGCCAGGTGGCGCAGCTAAGTTCGCACATTCCACTTGGGTGGCCCAGGATCGCCAGTTAGGCGCCTGGGTGCGGACCTAGCACTGCTTGTCAAGCCATGCTGTGGCAGGCGTCCCACATATAAAGTAGAGGAAGATGGGCATGGATGTTAGCTCAGGGGCAATCTTCCTCAGCAAAAAAGAGGAGGATTGGCGGTGGATGTTAGCTCAGGGCTAATCTTCCTCAAAAAAAAAAAAAAAAGAAAAGAAAAAGAATCGTGTATTTAGTACAATACAGATAATCTGGTGGGTGGAGGGCTGCATTTGAGGTGATTGTTCTGGGGAATACCAGCACTGAGGTGTGACATACTGCCACACTCACTTTCCACTTTGGGCTTGCGTGCCTAGGACCCCAGAAGGGAATCCTCAGTTCTCTTGCTTTGGTTATTTTCCCCTACACTCTACTTGGCCTGTGCCTTTTAGGCAAAACTGGTCAACATTGCCCTGTTCTTAGCCTCCAACACTGAACTTTCTGTCATCATATAGCTTGACTCATTACCAGTTTTGTTTGGTCAATTTTACTTTTCTTCCTTTCAAAGAAACACCATTCACCTATGTCAAATGCTCTTTTTTTACTTCTATCCTTGGTACAACTACCAGAGCCTGAAGAAAACTGGGACGTAAGTCATGTTGCCTTTAGATTCTCCACCTTCCTATTCCCTTCCCTCCACGGCTCCACCCACTTCCAGCATGTTCTGGGGTGCTCGTCTAGATGTGGTCTGTGTGGGTTCTATCCATACCTGTCTTTCTTCATCTCCCCCAAAAGCTTTCAAGACCGGCCCTCAGCTGATCCATCCTTCAACACAAGTTGGTTTATAGCTGGTAAACCCGGAGTGGGTTGTTGCTCATAGACTTAGTTGCATTTTTACTGAGATAATATTGTTACCAAGGGCAGGGTCGCTGCCTGAGGAAGCAGAACTAACTCTGGAAAATAGGGACTTTCTGGAAACATAATAATCTATGGATGAGCATTTGTGGCCTGATATGGTTACTTTACTCTATGGGGCAGAGTAAGATGAAGGCAAAACTGAATGAGACTTACAGAAGGAGGATTGCCTCACTGCAGACAGGTAGCGGGGAGGTCCCACGCTCCCAAGTTGAACCCAATGCCCCATCTGCTTATTGCTCTCTTTGTACCTGGTTGTCTTTGTAACTATTGTCACTGCTGTAAACACTTCCCCTACCCGGAATCTCACAGGACCCAGTGAAGGTATGGAGAAAGGACCGTTGAGAAGTTGCCCAGGATCTTGGGTCAGTGCCAAGGAATGGCAACCCTTCAAGTCCAGAGATAGCCCTATGGCATCACTTTCAGGAATGGAACTGCCTCACCAGAGTTCACAGCATCCCAGATTTGCCTGCCACATTGAGTTCTCCTCTCCAACAGTAGACTCTGTAGAGCAGTGCAAAGACGAGTCACTATCCAAGGCTTAGCCTGCCTCTCACCGCATCCTGTTCTTCCACAAAGGGAAATGGGAAGAGAAAAGTCTCTGATGCTTTATGTCCTGTCAGCACCAATCTAACAGCCTCGATAAAATTCCCTTCAAAAATGTAACATATGATATCAAACCTTTCTTCTCTGTTCCTGGTTCGTTAGAGTGTATCACGTCTGCCGTGCCATTTTTGGCCTTTCAAAGGATATACTGTTACTTTTAATTACAGCATCAAGACAATTCATGACATCCTGAAAGTTCTATAAAGTTGCCATTGGCTGTCTCCCTTATTTTAGAACACAGGTTTTGTAAGGAGGAGCTGTGCCTTGTGACAATGTAAACTGCTTGACTGTATTCCACATATTAAGGATCTTTTAAGTTGTCATTAATGACCTGGCACAAGCATTTACCATATCTTTAGGAGCATGTGGGGTTCAAGATGTGAAGGCAATGAGGGCTGTGTTGTTTATTATTAAACTGACAGGAAACAGCCAAGGCTCATGTGCTACTGTTTGCAGTTGGGCAAAAGAGGATAGATTAATTGCTTTATAGAAATTCCTTTCTGCATTCTTTAGGGAAAATTTTTCCATGTGACCTAAATGATCAGACTGGGCAGTTTGGGGCTCAACAGCTTTGACATTGTCCCTTGAAGGAATGAAACAATTAAAGCAACTGATTTCCTCTGAGAAAAGGCTATTTATAATAATCTGTCTACTCTAGAAAATATTCACAGTAGACTCATCGCAACAAGACCCTCTAACACCACATAGTACTGGGTTTTTCATTGCTGAGATTCTCTTTTTTTTTTCTTTAATGCTTCCCTAAGTTTTAGGAACAAGGTTTACTTACCTAGAGAAACTATTGACCCTTCTACACTGAATCTCAAATTTATCCAAGTACTACCATTTGGGAATAAACAACACTTAAGTGGCCTAAGGATGAGAAGAACCAGTTCAAGAAATTGAGGACAATCAGCTGGTAGAGTTGAGGGTGTGTGTATAGTCCCAGGAAGGGGTTTCATGAAGAATGGAGAAGATCAACAGTGTCTGACACAACAGAAAAGTCAAGTTAGTACAGGACTGGAAAGAGGTCATTGGCCGCCCAATGAAAGGTCATCAGTGGCTGTATCCAGGGCAGTTTCTACAGAGGGGTGAGGGTGGAAGCCTGAGAACACCGGATTAGGGAGTATGAGGGAGTGGAGGAAGTGGAGGCTTGGTGGTCAGGGAAAGCGGAGAGATAAGGAGCTTGAGGATGAAGGTTTTCTTTTCTGATAGGACTGAATTGAGCAGGTTTCTAGGAAGAAGCAAGGAGTTGGCGGATGGAGAGGGCTGGTCAAGATAGTGTATGAAACATTTGAGGTGCAAAGAGCTTGAATAAAAACTTGAATGAAATTTCTGTTCCAGGTACCTCCTCTGCCTTCCCCATCCCACATCCCAGAAAAATATTTGGTGCATTAACAGATTTCAAAACTTCAAAGGGCTTCGCTTATGTTGTGCTTGATACTTGTTCCTTGGTGAAACATGAAGAGACAAAACTACACAAAAAAGAAAATCGTAGTTGATGAAAAATCAACCTTCTGTAATTGCTCTTAAATCTTTTACCCATTGCTAACGTGGGTATTTGAATTACGTTTGGAATATACTCCAAGCCTACTTACCCATGGAAGGATTAATGACATTGGAGCTGGGTTCAAAGTCTCAGCAACAAGCCAAAACCTGTTCTTTTCAGTTGCCAGGGCAAAGTGTAATATTCCTTCCTCGGAAAGCTTTCAGATGTTAAGCTTTCCATGGCTAAGCTGCTGGAAAAGGAAAACGCCAGAAATTTAATTCCTACGGCAACTTTCTTATGCAAGTTCCTTAACCTTTCTTAGCCTCAGTTTCAGAATTTGTAAAGCAGAAATAATAATACTACCTCATAGGGTTGTTGTGAGGATTAAATGGGCTAGTTACAAGAGTGCCTGTCAGACAGTCAGCACTCATTAAGTGGGAGCTCGCCTTGTTAATTGTAGCACTAGTAGTAGTTATGGTAGCAGGCTTTTCTGGGTTGTAAGGATTATGGAACTCTCACGTTACCTCTGTTAATGGTGGATTATTTTAAGGATACACCACAGAGTAAAGAGAACAGGAAACTACTGAGCCAGCAAATTGGGTCTGCAATTCCAAGGGCAGTTCTTTTTTTTTCTTTTTCTCTTGCCAACATTTACAAACTGCAGATTTCACATGATAATCTAGATTTCCAGTAACACTAGGCGTGTACTCCTACATGGCAGTGATAGCCTGGAGCTGAGTAGTCCCTCACATCTCCAGATGGATCTGTGATCCTGGGTTTGCCAAGGTTAGTGCCCATCCCTGCTAGTAGGCATAGGCCCAGGGCCTCCATGTAAGGCTCTGCACGTTGCTCACTGCACAAGGCACCCAGCTATGGGGTCCAATAGAAGTTGAATTCCTACAGTCTGCCAAGGGCAATTCTTAGCCTGGCAAGCTTGGGACTCAGGGTCTCCTTCTTTCCTTCTTTTCTCTAGCTGCTCCTCCTTCCTCTTCTGCTAGCCCTGTTGACACCTTTCCATCTCGTGGCTTCTGCTCATTCGTAGCTTCTTCTGCTTTACAGCTTCCGCCTCTGCCTCCTCTCTGTGTGTTTCCATGCTTCTGCCTGCTCCACCACACTTGGCAGGATCAACTGTTTGCCCGAGATCATAGGTGATGAGCAGGATTTGACACAACGTTATCACTCATTGGAAAACAATTACTATGTAAGTTAGCATGAGTACGTTGAACATAATTTCTTGTTAGATTTGCTTATTTAAAAAAAATCCTATATAGACTTCCCTGCATAAATTAGGGCAGGCTTTATTGTTGACTTTTATTGTAGCCAACATGCATTTAAACTGACTTGTTATTTCCTAATATGAGGAAAACTGGGATCCCAGGGTGTCCCAAGACACAGAGTGCTTTATTCTGTCCTTGGGACAAGGGTTTGATTCAACATCATTTGTCTGAGACTAGCCTTGAAAGCCTGAATTTTACCTTCTTTCTCTCCATCCCTCCTGGAATAGGCCTGGACCCCGTTCCCACCGTGGCTTTTTGGTACTCCTTATCTTCCTCAGCCCCCTAGGCCTTCAGGGGGTGCTCTGGGCTTCACTTCCTCAATATCCCTGTATGAGATTAGGTGGAAATGGATTAAGCTGATATAGTGACCTGACACCACTGGAGGTTAAGTTTATATAATCTTCTCTCAATGAACACTTCCTATATGCTTCAGAGTGGTGGGAATTACAAGCATAGCCGTTGGTCAGGGACTTTTGCCCCTTTAAATCATAACACATAGATTTCTGCCCATTGTGCCTACTTAGAGCAACTTTTCTTTAGGAAGAAAGACCACAGTCAGCTTCCTTGGGCATTAAGAGAACTGAGTTCTCATCCCAGCTTTGCCACTTGTGAGGCTTGTTAGCTTGTTAGCTTCAGACAATCCCTTAACGTGGGTGAGTGTTGGCTTGGCCCTTAACCTCCCCAAGCATCGTTAACTTGTCTTGCCCTCTTCATAGACTCCGGATGGGGAAAGGGAGCCTTCATAAGGCTCTGAAAATTATACTAAAATAAGATATTAGTAAAGCTGGAGACAAGTTCTGCTGCCTTCTTGTGGGGAACACCTTGCCCTTGACCAAAAAGGATGTCACAGGAAGAGCTGCGTGGATGTTGGCTTTGTGCCCACCGTGTGGCCTCTCCACCATGTGTGATGGCTTCACTTCAGAAACAAGTTTTAGGTTTTTTCTTTCTAAAATCTCATTCATGTTAATTACCATGCATTAACTTCACCTTCGCGTGTTTAGTGCACACTCACCTGATACAAAAACATTTGAACACCCTCAGGAATTATAACTACACACTCACGCATTGAGGAAAGAAGGTGCCGCCAAGATTTTGAATCGTGTTCAAACGCAAGAGGCTTTTAAAAAACAAAGTATTCTAGAACTGCAGAAAGTTAAAGCGAAATGTTCTTCCCTTGTTAAAGGTTAAAGGTAAAGCCATTTTTGAGAAAGTGCTTTTCCATGTGTGTTGAATATTAGGGAACTGCATAGGAGAGCAGTTCAATAGGAACCATGAGATCAGCAGTAAGATACATTCTTAATGTTAACAGCCAGCCCCAGGGCAGAATTTGCAAACCCTTGTAGGCGTCCTGGTGGCCGAAGAAGAATTTGGTCAGCAAGATCTCACTGAGAGATGCAATTCCATTCCACAATTTGTTATGGATTCTGAACAAGACCGTCATTCTAAACCCTCATCGACTCTGCAGAAAATATGAGGCCAGAAAATGAATAACTCCTAACTCTTACGATTTGGTTACCGGCCAGTATGCTGGCTTAGCTGAGTGCATGCCTTCTGAAGCAGAGCCTGTAATTATTCAGCATTTACAGTGCAGTTCAGCCTACTTACGTGAGCAATATTACCTTTCTTTTTTCTTTTTTCCAGTGAAAAATCCTTCTCTTCCTTCTTTTCTGCTTTCTCTTTTCTTTTTCTTAACTTTTGTAATCTAAACTGCCTTGAACTTGTTTGCATAGTGGTGAGGAGGAAAATATTTACTTAGGGTATCCTGGGAACCTTGACCTTCCTGCCTTGGGGATGAATCATTCCCCTGCTGGGGGAAGTGGCAGGTTACAGACAGAACCACGTGGACACATTCTCCTCCTAGTACCATCCGAGTGAGCACCATGTATTAGTACCTGAGAGTTGGAGGTTGGTTTAATAGTGAGCTCGGTTTCTCAGCTGGTCATTAGCTATGAGTTCATAAGACACTGTTGCTTGATCTCAGGGTGTGCATAGGTGGACTGCACTTGACCCCCTTGGGCTGTTAAAAATGCACATTCTGGCTGTGCTCAGGCTCCTGAATGAGAATCTCTGGAGGTGGGGCCCAGACATCTGCATCGTTGACCAGCTCCCTAGCTGATTGTTATGTACACTGAAGTTGGAGGGTCACTCCTGGAAGGAAAAGGATTCCAGGACAGGATGGCCAAGGAGGTGTTCAAAGTTCAGTGAAGTTAGCCTTGTTGGTGTGGTATTAACTTGAATATCAGGAAGTTTTATGTTAAAGTTTTCTAAAAAAGAAAAAGAAAAAAAATAAACAGTCTCAATACATAAAAGGAAAAATTGTCATATATACTCCCAATTATAAATACCCTGCATAAAATTCTCGGAGTCCAAACAGAATGTCTTTAGATCATCCTTATAATTATTTTGAGACTCTTTTGACTATTTTCACTTTAAGATAGGTAATAAGGGAGAGATCATCAATTAATGGAAGAATAAATTTCTTTATATACAATCTTCACATTTGCCATATTGCTCAAAAAAAAAGTTCATGTAACTTTGCCATTCACGTCCTCTAATCTGTTATCATTTCTCAGTCTTAGGAATAATTTATACCCATTGGCATAAATTTTGCTATACTTTTGTACAACATGTCTAGTCATTTTATTCTAATATTACACATGGGGAAAAATACTGCATAAGAAACTTCTTCTCCCCAAAATTAGATAAGCTGGTGTGTTTGGCCAGTATTCTTAACTTAAAATACCTTCTTGGTCCATAACTCAGGTTTCACAATTTCGCCAAAACAAATGCTCTAGTAATTTTCATGTGAAATAACTGTTTAGTGCACAGAATGTACTCTCATTTATTGGGAAGTGATTTAAGGGATTTTTACTTCTGCATAGATCACGTTAACATGACCAACACTTTAGTAAGGGATGAATAAAGGAAATTATTTTTATAACTAGGTGAGATTTTATTAAGGGTACATCATCAGGATTTTTATGGCAATTTGGATGGAACACAAGATTGAGGCTCTTTCTCTCTGAGGCCGGCAGGAAAGAATATTTGCAGAAATGATAAAGGACATGGTGGCTTCCTGGAAAATGTTGGTGGAAGACTGGGCTTTGCTTCCAGAAAAGGATGAGTGTCAAAGTTCAGTGAGTGTGACTATGCCTGTCCAGGCTAGAAAAAACAACCTGGGAGAGGAAGACTTGGCTCCTTAGGTCAGAGCAGGCTCTGCTTCAGAACTTGACCTGGTTACCCGGTTCTTCTCTGCTTCAGCTTCCTTTACTGTAAAATGGGGATATGACTTATCCCATGGGAGAACTGTTAGGAGGATGTTTTTGGCTTTGTAGAATGTGTATGATACTCGGAACTTATAAAGATATAAAATTTAGAATCTTCAGGGAGATTTCCCTTGCTCTATGAGTGGCTAAACTAGGTTAGTTGAGGTAGGGTCTGGCTACCTCTCCTTTTTGAACAATTTTCCCTCATTTCAGCCATCCCCTCCCCTCCTATGAAGGCTCCAAAAGATTCTCTTTCCTCCGATACCTACTGTCATGAAACACAGAAGTACCACGAGCTGAGAGCTCACTGGACAGGGCAAGGCTTGATACAGACAATGGTGGCAGAAGCTCCGGCATCAATGCGCATTCGAATATAAGCTTCAGAAGGGCAGAGACTTTTGTCTCCTTTCCTCACTGTAGAACCTGGAACGGGTGGGTGCTCAGTAAATATGTGTTGAAAGAATAAATCAGTGTCAGATTTCTGGGCTTATGTCTCATCTTTCCTTTCTCTTCTTCTTCATTAAGAGATTCTTGTTATGATACAACTTTCCTGACTTTGCTCTTTCTCCAAAACATTCCCCCTTCTAGTCTCCACGCCCCCTCATTTCAGAGCTTTTTCCTACAGTAAACAATAGTTAACCATTAATAGCTTAATAACTTAGGAACAGTGCAGTTTCTCTGCTTTAAGAAATGTTGTTCCCATCCTCCAATCTGAAATAAATTTTGAGAAAAGATGGAGGTGGTTTGGGTTTGGGGGAGAAGGGAATGGGAGACGTGGTTATGTTGGGGTGCATTAGCTATTTGTACAAAGTGGCATATTTTACTTAAATCTGGCTAAGTAGGAAGTATAAGCATCATTAAATGAATGTCTATTGGTATCTTGATCTTCAAATTAACTAGCTAGGCAGGGTTAGTTAGGCTGAGGAAGGGTAAACAGATGGCAAAGTCCAAAGTCTCTGAAGGAAGATGAGTAAAAGTTTGGGGAAGGCTGCAGAGAGAACTGGAATTTGTCTGCTCACAATAGACCAGCGGTTCTCAGACTTGAGCCTGCATCAGAATCACCTGGAGGGCTTGCTAAAACACAGATTACTGGGTCCCACACCAGAGTTTAGGATTCAATAGGTCTGGGATGAGGCCCAAGAATTTGCATTTCTAACACATTGCAGGGGACATTGATGCTGCTGGTCCAGGGACCACACTTTGAAACCATTGCCACATGGGGCAAACTCGAAGGTACAAGCAGCTTTACGGTCTTTAACTTAGTCCACTTGTCCGCTACAGGTTGAGACTGTGTTCACGGACAAACAAGCGCTCTCTATCAGTCACCTCAGCAAGTTCCACAATTTAATGAAGGAAACTCACAAAAAAAGGAGAGAGTTACAATCACCCCATTTCATTTTATAGTAAAAGACATTTGTACTTCACAGCTGTGATCACCTTTGGGTGGCAGAGTCCAGAAGGCTCTTGGGGTCTTCTGAAGCCACCTCACTAAGACACAGACTTAGTGCTGGTAATTCACTGCCCTAGTCAGCACATCTGAAAAGAAATAGCCCCTTCGATACAGCCTTGGATGAAAGTACAGCATGTGGCCGCTAAATGGCCAAGGAGGTGGCCATGCCCAGGACAAATAACTTAGATGAATCATAATCAGAGTGGAGAAACGAGGTGCTTTTCATCAGTAGCACCCAACAATGTCTGTTGAATCCAGGTGGATCAGGCAGTGGATGCAAGGACTCAAAGTATGCTGAGAACACAGTTTTATTTAGAAATTCCAGGAGACTTAGACATAAAATAATAATGATGAAAGGAGCCCTCAAGAGACACTTAAGGTGTTCAGGCCCATTCCTGTGTCTCAGCAGAAGAATTTAAATTATTCAGAAAGCTGACAACATAGTAGGTTAAAAATATGTGTGCGTACGTGATTTCTGTCATAAAATTCTGGCAACCACGGCACAAACAATTTGGAAAAAGAAAAGAGAATAGATAAAACCTGTTACCCTGCCTCTCTAACATAACTGCGAATAGTCCTTCCTTTCAGTCGTTTTCCTACCACATATTTTTAAATAGTGTACTTAGATTTAAACACTTTTTTTAAGGCTTGTATAATCATAGTAACTAAGAACATGGTCTTTGGAGTCAGATGGCCTCGGGTTCAAATCTCGACTCCAGACATTTCCAGCCCTGAGTTTTGCATTTGTCAGATGGGGAAGATAAACTCAGTTTGTAGTGCTGCTGTGTGGATTCAATGAAACGGTACACATCAAGCACTCAGCTCAGGGCTGGGCGTGGTGTAAGCACTCAATAAATAGTGGCATGATTTTCTGTTCTCACTCAAAAGCTGTGTTGACCTTCGATAATCCTAATAATTGAGAAGTTTTTCTCAACATCAAGAAGTATACCTATTTTTATTTCATGAGTTTGGCAAAATTTCATTCCATAAATTCTTCTGTGGTTCAGGCGCCACTTTCAAGAAGATCTTCTTTGACAAGCTTGTTAAGAGCACTTGTTACCTGGGTTTGTCTCAGAGATTAGACTCTTCAAAGATGAGTCAAAGCCAAAACATACGGATGACCTTTTGGGCTTAGAGCAAGAGGCTGCCTCAGTTGCTCTTTAGCTAGGTGTTGTGGCTTTGCTCCAAGACCACAGATTCTGACCGCACCATTGCAGGCACCACACACGGCCATCTGGATGATGGTTGCTAGGGAGATGGGTGAGAAACTGGGTAGAGAGGTGTAGATCTCTCACCCCTACTGGAAAAACAAACCGAGCTCAGGCCTGGCCAGATTTACATATGCAACCTGGACCTCGCATTTCTGCTCCATTTCTGTTTTTCCAACTGCTAACTTGACCTCCGCTGGAGTCCTATTTGGGACCGCAAATTCAGTATGTCTAAACCAAATCTTCAGCCTAACAGAAGGTGACAATACTGTCCTGAGTTTTAAAGTTGCCCTATAAATGAAAGGATTAACTTTATCAAATAGCAGCTTCCTGCCCACAAAGGGAAGAAATGAGCTCCTCAATGAGGACCTTGGTTTCGCTTATCAGATAAACAGATTCTTGACACTATGGAACAGTTATAGATAACAATAAGCAGAATAGCCACTCAGTTCATTAACTCCTTAAATTTGATGACACCATTTTGTACATTCTCTTATATTGCTGGTTAGAATGTTAATTGGTAAAATACTATGAAGGACAAATGCACAAACCCTTTGACCCATCAATTCCACTTATAGAACTTTATCCCACAGATATATTTATAAATGCATGAACTAACATATGTGAAATTTGCTGAACATTATTTTTCTTTGCAAAAAATTGGAAACAACAATGTTGTTTGGAATGTAAATTGGTACAGCCACTATGGAAAACAGCATGGAAGTTCTGCAACGAATTAAAAATAGAAATACCATATGATCTAGCAATTCTACTTCTGAGTATTTGTCCAAAGAAAATGAAAACACTTATTTGAAAAGATATATGCACCCTGATGTTCGCTGCAGCATTATTTACAATAGCCAAGACATGGAAGCAACCTAAACGTCCATCAAGGGAGAAAGAAAGTGTGGTATATATATGCAGTGGAATATTATTTAGTTATAAAAAAAGAATGAAATCTTGCTATTTGTGACAACATAGATGAACACTGAGGGCAATATGCCAACTAAAATAAGTCAATCTGAGAAAGACAAATGCCATATGATCTCACTTATATGTGGAATCTAAAACAAAACAAAACAAAACACTGAGCTCATAGATACAGGGAACAGATTGGTGGTTTCCAGAAGTGAGAGGTAGAGGGCATGGTGAAATGGGGGAAGAGGATCAAAAGGTACAAATTTCTAGTTATAAAATAAATAAGTCATGGGGATGTCATGTACAACATGGTGACTATAGTTAATAATACTGTGTTGCATATTTGAAAGTTGCTAAGAGAGTAGATCTTAAAAGTTCTTATCACAAGAAAAAAAATTGTAACTATGTATGGTGATAGATGTTTAACTAGACTTATTGTGGTGATCATTTCACAGTATATTCAAATATCAAATCATTATGTTGTACACCTGAAACTAATGTAATGTTATATGTCAATTATTCCTCAATAAAAAAATGGAAATAACAAAAATGTGTAAAAGAGACTAGTTAAGAAATTATTGCCCATCTATATAGTAGAATACATATGCAGCTGTGAAAAAGAATGAGGGCATTCTTATGTACTGATCTATTAGGTGAAAAAAGCAAATGTATATCACCAGTGAATGGATAAACAGATTGTGATTTCTACATAAGTCAGATCAAGTTTGTTTATCATGTTCAAATCCTATATATCTTTAATTTTTTTTATTTACATGTTCTATCTCTTAGTGAAAAAGGTACATTAAAATCTATCACTATAGTGGGTTTGATATTTCTCTTCTGCAGTTCTTGCTTTATATATTTTAAACCTTTATTGCTTGGTACATACATATGTAGATTTTGCTCTGTCTTTCTGGTGGATTGACGTTTGATCATTTAGGAAATGTCCTCTTTATTTTTAGTCATGCATCTTGCCTTAAAGTCCTTTTTGCCTGGTGTTATTATAGCTGCACCAGCTTTCTTTTGGCTATTTTTGCATAACTTTTTTTCACCACTTGGTAAACAATTTATCTAGGCACTTACCCAAGAGAAATTAAAGACTACGTCCATATAAAGACTGCTCATGAATGTTCATAGCAGCTTTATTTGTAATAGCCAAAAACTGGAAATAACTCAGACGTCTATCACCAGGTGAATGGATAAACAAATTGTGATAGATCTATGCAATGGACTACTCCTCTATAATAAAAGGGATGAACTATTGATACACACTACAATCTAGATGCATCTCAAAATAATTATGCTGAATGAAAGCATCCAAAAAGGAGATATATTGTACGATTCCATTTACATAAAATTCTGCAGAGCAGAGGAAACCATCAACAAAACAAAAAGACAACCTAACAATTGGGAGAAGCTATTTGCAAATCATATATCTGATAAGGAGTTAATATCCAAAATATGTAAAGAACTCATACAACTCAACAACAAAAAAACAACAGCCAACAATCCAATTAAAAAATGGGCAGGGGCCGGCCCCACGGCTAAGTGGTTAAGTTCGCACACTACAGTTCGGCAGCCCAGGATTTCACTGGTTCAGATCCTGGGTGCAGACATGGCACCGCTCATCAGGCCATGCTGAGGTGGTGTCCCACATGCCACAACTAGAAGGACCCACAACTAAAATATACAACTATGTAGTGGGGAGATTTGGGGAGAACAAACCAAAAAAAAAAAAAAAAAGATTGGCAACAGTTGTTAGCTCAGGTGCCAATCTTTAAAAAAAGAAAAAAAAAATAGGCAAAGGATCTGAACATTTTTCCAAAGAAGATTTACAGATGACCAACAGGCACATGAAAAGATGTTCAACATCACTAAATATTAGGAAAATACAAATAAAAACTACAATGAGATATCACTTCACATCCGTCAGAATGGCTACAATTAACAAGACTAGAAATAACAAGTGTTGGAGAGGATATGGAGAAAAGGGAACCTTCATACACTGCTGGTGGGAATGTAAATTGGTGCGGCCACAATGGAAAACAGTATGGAGAGTCCTCAAAAAATTAAGAATAGAACTACCATATGATCCAGCTGTTCCACTTCTGGGTATTTATCCAAAGGACATGAAAACACAAATGCAAAAATATATTTGCACCACTATGTTCATTGCAGCATTGTTCACGTAGCCAAGACTTGGAAACAACCTAAGTACCCATCAATGGATGAATGGATAAAGAAGATGTGATATATATATATATATACACACACACACACACACAATGGAATACTACTCAGCCATAAAAAATATGCAGTCTTACCATTTGCTACATGAATGAACCTGGAGGATATTATGCTAAGCGAAGTAAGTCAGACAGAGAAAGTCAAATACCATATGATTCCACTCATAAGTGGCAGATATAAGCAATAACAATAACAACAAGCTCATAGATACAGAGATTAGATTGGTGGTTACCAGAGGGGAAAGGGAAGAGGCAGGAGGGCAAAAGGGGTAGTAGGGAACATGTGTATGGTGACGAATGGTAATTAGTCTTTGGGTGGTGAACATAATGTAGTCTACACAGAAATCAAAATATAATGATGTACTCCTGAAATTTATGGAATGTTATAAACCAATGTTACCAAAAAAAAATTCTAGAAAATGCAAACTATGGATTAGTTTGCATCAAAAAGCAAATTAGCGGCTACCTGGGTCGGGGGAGAGGAAAGGTTGAGAAGGGGCATGAGGAAACTTTGCGGTTGCAGTGATAGTTTTATGAATGTGCACATGTGTCAATCTTATAAATTGTGCACTTTAAATATGTGCAGTATCTTGCATGTCAACCATACCCCAATGAATCTGTTAAAAAATAAAATATGTCTCTTGTAAGTAGCATATAGGTTTTTAATGTAATCTGATGATCTTTGTCTTTTGGAGAATTTAATCTGACTATATTTAATGTAATCACTGATGTATTTGAGTTTAAATGTGTAATTCTACTGTTTCTTTTCTATTTTTCAACTTGTCTCTTATTTCCATAGAAATTACAATACATACTTGACTTAGAATTCTAATATTAATTAGTACTTTTACCATTTCCCAACCAATGCAAGAACTTTAGAACATATGAACTCTATTTACCCCTCCTGCCTTTTGTGTTATCATTGACATATATTTTAATTCTACATACATTTTAAACTCCACATTATTATCATAATTATAATTATTTTGTATAGTCACCATCATTTAGATTTACTCACATATTTACCTTTTCATTGCTTTCAGCATTTCTGTGCTTCCATCTGAGATTACTTTCCTTCTGCCTGAAAAACTCTCTTTACTATTTCTTTTAGTATGGTTCCGCTGGTAATAAATTTTCTCAATTTTTGTTGATCTGAAGAAGTCTTTATTCAACCTTTTATTTATGAAGAATATTTTCACTGGGTAGAAAATTCTAGATTTTTAGTTTTCAGCACTTTAAAAATGTCATGGCATTGGTTTCGGGATTTTACTTTTTTGCTTGAGAAGTCAATTATTAGTCTTATTATTACACTTTGAAGTAATATGTCTTTGAAAGTAATGTGTCTTTTCTCCCGATGTTTTCAAGAACATTTAAAAATTTCTCAGATTTTCAGCAGTTTTACTGAGATGTGTCTCAGTTTGATTTTCTCTGTATTAGTTCCAATGGGGGTTTGTAGAACTTTATGAATCTGCATCTTTGCTATTTTTGTCAACAACATTTCTTTAAAGATGACTTCTACTCTTGTTTTTCTCTCTCCTCCTCTGTTGGGACTTCGGTTTACATGTGTTAGATCTGTTTCTTTATGTCTTAACTCACTTTTCTGGAGAAATCCTTTCTTCTTTAAATAGTTACAAACAAAAAGCACTCGATATTTCCAGGTGTTCTTTTAGGTGATTCTGCTGCCTCATCAGTAGGTGGTGGTTGTGTCAGGAGAGAAGCTAACTTACATGATGACATATAAGGGCTGGGGACATGCCCTAGAGAGACGCGGAAGACAGTGAGTAATCCTTCTCTAGGTTTCCTGTGGGAGCCCTCAAACACGTAAGCCATCTGATAAATATTCTTCCGTATTCAGAGGAATTTTCCAAGTGAAAGGGATTTGGGACTCCCCTGTGAGGAAGAAACATAAGTTCCACATCTTGTTAATCAGGGGCAAACTTCTCTTTATAGTCATGTTTCCACCTGTTGAATCATGTTGACCGAAGTTATACAGTTATGGCATGTCTGTTTATGAGAAGAGATGGAAAATATGAGAAACCCTAAAACCTGAAATGTCTATCATAAAGCCTCAGGCTGACGAACTTCTGAGGAATTCATTCTAGACTTCGTTGCTCAAAACATGTATGTGTAAGGATGGAGTTTTACATATATTTGTAGTTATATATATTATATACGTTATATAATATGTGTATATGTGTGTGTATATATACATATGTATGTACACATACAAAATTTGCTATAGAAATTCATTTTGTAGCCTATTAAACTTAAAAGTGTACTTTAAGAGAAGTATCTGAGGATGCATCTCAGAAAAAGCCTTAGATCATTTTTATGTGGTCTGCTCCAGGAACTACTACTCCCTCTCGAGCCAGCCCTGTGTTCTTAGACCTTATCTGTACTGTGCACTGGATCCAACCCTGTGTTATTTACATCATTCAGAGCTGGTTGTTCTATATACAACACACTTTAAAACCTTTGTTATTGTTTTTATACTACACTGCCCTAATCTTATAATTCAGAAAGTTTGGAGGGTAGCATTCTTTCACTGCTCACTTGGTGTAAATCACTTCTACTCCTGAACAATGGCTATTTTGCAAGGTTTAATTATACCCTGTGCTTGTGGCTACATCCACATACATGCCACCCACAATTGTCTATAATTATTATTTATTGCTAGCTGTGTACTTTACCCTTTGTGTTTGTTGAGTGTTTCACAGTCAGGTCTTAGTTACTAAGAGTAAATTGTATGTTTTCTTTTCTTTATTTTGCCCCTTTCACTATTGTTTAAAACATGTCACCATTCAGGAAAACCCTAAAACTCTTTAAATATGTATAGGCAAGGTTTTCTCTTGAATCACTTGTAAAATGCTTCCAACCATTTTGGCTGCTGGCCATACCAGCATGCAGTGAAAGAATTTTCTTGTAGGGATAAAGCCAGAGAGAAGCCTTCCAGGGCTGTTTGGTCCTAGCACAGCTGCTGGTGTAGATCACAGGCCTGATTGTTCCACTTAGAGATTCTTGAACATCTTTGCCAGTTAGAGCTGGAAAGGTGCCCAGGAGATCATATAGCCCAGCCCCTTCATTTTACGTGTAGTGAAACTAAGACTCAGCCTGGTTAACTAATGTACTTGAACTCAAACAGCTGGCAAATGGCAAGGCTCAGGTCTAAGTCACTGAATTTTTCGCTCTTCTTTTTTTTCACTCTTCGAGCTACATCTGTTGCAAAGGAACAGGGCAGCCTGAAGGTTAAAACACTTGAAGTGAAAGTATGGAATTCTAATGTCTAGATGTCTTGAAATGGTAAAAGAAAAAAAAAAAAAGAAAGCTTGAGATGCATTGTCCTCTTTTCCATCAGCCCCACTCCTACTGATTTTTTTTCCAAAATATGGTTCAAAAGTCCCCTTATCCCAGAAGCCTCCAAGCGTTCCTAGGCTGAATTAGTAACTCCCTTCCCTTTGCTCACAAAGCATTGTGCGCATTCCTGTATTATAATACTTACCATATGTATTGTAATTTTTTATCCAGTTATCCTTCTGTCCTCCTTCCTCCCACACACTGGGCTCAGCTTCCAGGAGCAGCAACAGTATCTTCTTGGACTTCAATCCCTAGCACTTGGCAGAGAGCCTGGCAGTTTGTCTGCCCTCGATGTTTTATGAATGAATGAATGAACCAACCACTCTCTCAAAGTCATTCACTATCAGTGAATCTTAAGCTTTATTGGGCATAAAAATCACCTGGAGTTGCTGGCAAAAAATGCAGTGTTCCAGGGCACACCACAAAAGATGCTGATTCTGAACTAAGGTAGGGTCTAGGAATCTGCATTTTTATTAAGCAGCTGATAATTTGATACAAATGGTCCATAGACCACATGTGGCAATCTCTGCTCTTTCATTAGTTCCACGGGTACTTAGTCCCAACTGTATATACCACAATTATCCATCCATCTGAATAAAAACATAGAGCTTGGCTACCCACACCCTTCTACCATTCTGACTCCTGAGGATGGCTATTGACATTTTAAACAGACCCCAAGTCTCCCTCCCAGGAAAATTTGTAGAAATAAAGGAGATAATATTTATAAAGCATTTTGAGTGATCAGAAGAAGGGTATCTTAGTTCATCAAGGAAATATCATGATATAAACCTACATCATGAAAGTTCTCTTAGACATGTTGAGTTTGGTCTGAGACTCAAATGCAGAGGAAATAAAACCCACATACAATGTCTGCATGGACCCAAGCCTGTATGAGCTCCTGCCCTGGCTGCGTTCTCTTATTTGTGTGGGCAGGCTTCCCCCTTCATAGGGCCAGTGTAGAGAAGAGGGTTGATTTAGACACGGGGATGCTAGATGTTCTTTTGTGAGTGAAGTTCCGTATCAGTAAACTTGATAGCTGTTGTTTACATAATTTTTTTAAATTCCAAGTAGTGCATCTGTGCCTGCATGCTACTTTATATGTACACATCTTTTTTCTGAAATGAACTTAAGCAACTTTACAGGAGAAAGAGCTTTATGGGGTAGTTATTAAACTACATTTATTTAACTATGAAAAGGATTTTTGATCCTTGTGGTATATTTGCATATGTATTGTTAGGTATTTGTGTTCAATTCCTCATATTACTTTTTACTTGCCACTTATTTTGTATGCATGTTTCCATGGTCAACCTAATTCATAATTCAAATAAAATCGTATTTCACCTATTTTATGCTATTGTTTATCAGTGTTCTCCTTAGTGTTGGATGCTTTGGTTATTTTCAATTATTGCCTATTATATAGAGTTCTTCTGCTCATTTTGCTCAAATTATATTTTTGTTTGTATGAATTCCATGGGGTATATTTTTCAAAGTGAGATGATTAGATAAAAGAGTGGTGACAGCTTTATAGTTCGTGTTGCTTATTACAGTATTACTTTCCAGAGACCCTGAACCAATATACAACCCCACAGCGGGGTAGGGCATGCTGGTTTTCCCGCACCTTGGCTAAGATGTAATTTTATCATTCCAGCCTCTTTTTGCTAGTTTGAAATGTGTATAGCGCCTCTTCAGAGATATTTTATTTTGAAGTTCTTTAAGTTATACAAAGCAATTTTTTTCCATGTGGGATGATTCACTATTTTCCCTTTAAGGACAAACAATTCATCTCCACATTTGACAGTTTTGAAGGGACAGGCTTAATTTCCTTTTGTAGAATTGATCCTGTACGGATAGGAAATAGGATCCGCGTTAGGGACTGGGGCAGGCTCGACGTGTCGGGGAAGATCAGTTGCATAGCTCTGAACTAGGAAACAAACGGAGAACTGCAGCAGAAACGCCAACTGACCCTGTTTAAGAAGGACTGGAGAGCAGAGATGTTCTGATTTCATGGTGAAAATAGTCTTGGGGCTTTGGCGTAGGACGACAGATTGCTGCAAAAGGAAAGCAAGAACCTATCCTTCCTGCCATTCTTTGATTCTCTTACAATGCCGCTTCCTCTCCTGAACATTTCCAGATATCCTCATTTCAGGTAGAGCCCTCTGGTCTAGGACAGGAAGGGTTTTTAAATGGCCATGAAACTAAAAAATGTTATTTGAGAGGAGCTGGAGGCAGAAGTCTCAGGAGCAGTCAGTCACGGCTGTGAAAAAAGTCAGCTCCATCACAGAAAAGGGCCTTGTGCTTGGTTGTCTCAGCCCTATGTGACTAAGGTCATCTTCTTAAGTAAGCAGATAAGTGGTCACCGTGCTGGTTTGGTTTCCTGTGATGCCAAACCCAAGATACTGTGTTGCTTATGCAAGACGGGGCTTTTGTTTTGGACAGTGGTCTAATTTATTGATTTTTTAAAAATTGGTGACTAGCTTGTAATGAAAATCATCCTATTGAGCACTTGGAATCAATTCTGAAGGGTTTCCTCCATTCCTTGCTGTTATGCTAAATTTGGTAATTTTTGACTTAATTCTTGTGTCAGTAGAATAGTTACACACACACATCTGTATCTATATCTATGACCATCAGTTTTATTTAGAAATAATTCACATACCACATTCACTCATTTAACATGTACAATTCAATAATTCTTAATCTAGTCACCGAGTTGTGAATCCATTGCCACGATCAATTTTAGAACACTTTTATCACTGCGGAAAGAAACCCCATTCCCATTAGCAGTTGCTCTCCATTTGCCTCCAATGCCCCCAGCCCTAGGCAACCACTAATCTACTTTCTGTCTCTATAGATTTGCCTGTCCTGGACATTTTGTATAAGGAATCATACAATATGTGGTCTTTTGGTTTAGCTTCTTTCACTTAGCATAATGTTTTCAAGGTTCATCCATATCGTGGTATATATCAGTCCTTCTCTCCTTTTTTATTGCTGAATAATATTTCATTGTGTGATATACCACATTTTGTTTAGCCATTCATCAGTTGATACACATTTGGGTTGTCTCCACTTTTTGGCTATTATGAATAAAGCTGCTATGAACATTCATGTGTAAATTTTTGTGTGGGAGTATGTTTTCGTTTCTCTTGGATGTCTACCTAGGAGTGGAATTGCTGGAATATATGGGAACTCTATGTTTAACTTTTTGAGGAACTGCCAGACTGTTTTCCAGAGTAGCTGCATAATTTTACAGTCCTTCCAATAAAGTATGATGCCCCAGTTTCTCTACGTCCTCACCACACTTGTCATTGCCTATCTTTTGTGTTGTAGCCATCCTGGTGGTTGTGAAGTGGTATCTCATGCAGTTTTGATTTGCATTTCCCTGATGGATAATAGCTTACTCCTTATCCTAGTATTTTCTTACACTTAAAAAAAAAATTAAATAAGGCAAATGTCTCAGGAAATTAAGGAGTACAATTAGTATGGGCTGCTTTAACTTCCTCTGGGATCTCATGCATCACTGCATCATAATATAAGGGGCCACCACTGGCATGATTGTGCTCCAGTCATTTTCTTCCATTCTTGTATCCATTCATCATTCAGAATTCCGGGAAGGAGAGAGAATTGTCCTGTGTTGGGTTATGTGCCCTCCCCTTTGACCCGTAGTTATGCCTAGTCAGCATACAACGTGAATGTGTGAATCCTGAAAGGAAATTGAAGTGCTCTTGGGTTGGGAGAATGGATGCCACAGTTGGGACCAGAATAGGTTTCCTGCCTCTCACCACATTGCCAAGTTTAGGAGCCAAGCAGACAATGTCAGAAACCTCATCATGGGCCGGCCCGGTGGCACAGCAGTTAAGTGTGCACGGTCTGCTTCTCGGTGGCCCAGAGTTCGTCGCTTCAGATCCCGGGTGCGGATATGGCACCCCTTGGCAAAAGCCATGCTGTGGTAGGCGTCCCACATATAAAGTAGAGGAAGTTGGGCATGGATGTTAGCTCAGGGCCAGTCTTCCTCAGCAAAAAGAGGGGGATTGGCAGTAGTTAGCTCCGGGCTAATCTTCCTCAAAAAAATAAAATAAAATAAAAAAAGAAATCTCATCACACAGGGTAGTTAGTAACTATGCCCTAGCACACAGTATAGTGGAGGAAATATAATGATTTACTTATAATATTTAAATTTTATATTTTAAAATTATAATTTTTAAAATTTATATAGCCCTTTTTTGGGTACACAGCATGTTTCAAATATATGATCTCATTTGATCTTCAATAATCTGTTAGTTGCTAGCTGTACTCTATAGTGGCCTCATTGTGGTTTAAATATTCTTGGGCACTAGCCTAAGAATCCAACCACCAACAACTGATTTAATGAAAATATGTGTTCTGAGTTCCTAACAAATGAGAGCCCAAAAGTCAATCTGCTTCTAAGCCAGGGAGTCCCTGGTCAGCAGCTCATGCCAGCAGGTGTGAGTACACAATGGAGAACGACTTTCATGTGCCCGGTTCCTGGCTACCAGGGATGTTGACTGTGGGCCCAGCAGTATCAATATGGGTGACTCAAAGGATCACTCCGCTAGGAGCAGTTTGGAAAAAACACAGTCCTTGGAACTCCAGGTAGCATCTAAGGTGCCTGCGAGGAGGTAGAAGTGTTCATATAACATCCTCTAGCATTTTCTGTTACAGCAGGCAGCCAACCAGAAGGGTCCAATTGCTTAAAATGAGAATCGCTGCATCAAAATGGCAGCTCAGGGTTTAAAGGACTCTAGTCAGAGACCAGATGTCCTCATGCAGAGCAATGCCTCTGAATGACCTGGAGAGAAGGAGTCAAGTGCCCTGGATCTTTTCCTTGGATCTCAAACTCTTCCTTTTCCTAATGTTGGGCAAGAACCAGGATTGTAGGCATCCCAGCATCCATGAACTTCTCAAGAGTATATATGATCAGACAAAAGCTTCAGTGTCCACTCACAGGCCACTGAGACATTTTAGTCAGTTCTGCCAATCGCCAGCCAAGGCATAAGTTTTATAACATGGTGTCAAAGATGGTATCTCTAATTGTGATGATTTCTTAAAATAACCACTTCACTTAGATTTTTCTATTTTAACCCCAGGTATTCTTCAGCGGAAGTAAGGAAACAGTTTACTCTGCCGCCAAATCTTGGCCAGTACCATCGACAGAGCATAAGTACCTCTGGCTTCCCCTCTCTTCAACTAGTAAGTATGAGTTGCGGGTTTGCTTAGAGAATGGTCAAGTGCAGAAGTACCCAGGGTATGCTTTGCCTCCTAATTCTCCTTACATCTTCCCACTGCCACCTTACCCCTCCAGCCACCAGTTCTTAGCTCTGTGACTGCTTTTTGACATTAGCCAATTTCCCTCTCTCCCTCCCTCAACTAGGGCTCAGAGTGCAAAGTGGACCTCCACGGGTGGTGGTTCTGAAGTCTCTGGACTTAGTGAACTTCCAGGCTACTTGATTTCACCCAAATTATGGTTCATATTTGGGGGACGGGGGAAGGATTAGCCTGGAACCTTACTACCATTTGTAACATGCTTTTATTGGAAAACTGTATTCCAAAATCTCAAAAGCCAAGTTACAAACCTTAATTTTTTTAAATCGTTTTCTTGGAAGCGTAATTTACATGCAATAAAATTCACTCATTTTTAGTGTACGGTTTGATGAATTTGGCCATTTATAGTCATTTAACCTCTACGCCATCAAGACATAGAGCAATCTCTTTGCTCTAAAAAGCCCCATCACACCACTTTGCAGTCATCTCCTCTCCCAACCTGAGCCCCTAGCCCTGGGCAACCACTTTTGTCATCATAATTTTGCCTTATCTGGAACTTCATGTAATTGGAATCAGACAGTACAAACCTTCATTTTTAAAACACACTCTCTTTTTTAAGTTGAAGATTGTGTACATTTTTATATTAACAGCAGTTGTCGAGCGTGCATCTATGTATTATATGATTTGAGGATTAAATGCCAGAATATGTCAAGTGGGATAAATCTGACTTAAATGAGATGGTTTGTAAAACCAGAAGTGGGTATTTACTTCCTTTGTGAGAGAGCTTACGGCCTCCACTGTACTCACTTCCTCACGCTAGCACAGCGATACTTTCTTGCTTGTTCTAGTGGTTATCTGGAGGAGTTAGGTTATTTTTTGTTTCTCACTTATTACTTCAAAACCACTTCTGCTCTTAGAAATTCTGTAACCTTCCACTCGGTTTCCTGTAGCCGCCATTTTGACTCCTGTAACAATTTACACGCCGTGTAACTGTGTATCTTTTAAAGGTATGTTTATTGGAGTAATTTGTGATTATTTCAGTAGGATAATTTGGGTGTTGTGTCAGTGATGAAACAGTAGTCCTAAAAAATGTATAGAACCTTTTACTGCAAGACGCAACTTGCGATGACATTCATCAAAAAATATTTATGACTTCAGTGGCTTGCTAGACTGCACTTTTTATGTATACTTTCTTGTCTGTGTCAAAATTGCAGATTATAATAAAGCACATCAAGTGCATAATGTCCATGCTTTCAGAGATGTTAGATAAGCTTTAAACCATGAGGATTAGGCGTGCTTTTTGGTTTAATTTGGTGCTAATATACATTTCATTGAAAACAAAAAAAAATTATTTTTACATTTCTGACTCAAATTGTATTCCAAAATCTGCACAATTCAGTTAAAAAGTTACTGGATACACTTTTATATCTTGAACAAGAAGGGGAGGCGTGGTTGGCTTCTTTCTAAGTTAAGATTGTGGCTTTCTGCAGTAGCTGTCTGGAGAAATAGTGTGGACATCGTTATTCAGAGGCTTTAAGGAAGTTTAGCCAGCAAGCTTTAACCCCTTCTCTGCACGCCCGCTTTGACCTTAATGCCGCAGGCTTAAATTTCTGCAGGAGAAATCTTTTTTTTTTTTTAAGTTACAAAAAAAAAAATTGTTTAATATTTTCAGGTGTTCTTTTGGTAGTTACGCTGCCTCGTCAGTAGGTTTTGACAAAAGTGAGTTTTGGTGAATTATTTCCTTAGCTAGGTAGTTAAGTTAACATGTGGCTTAACTTCCAATTTTCTAACAGAAGATATCAAAGTAACAAAAATATTTAACTACATAAAAATCACGTGTTCCTATCGGTCATAATTTATTCCTGGTTCTATCTGCAAATGAATACCCTTTAAAATATATTGCTCCTGGTTGTTCCAGTTTAGTTTTCTGAATATCTTTTCCCAGATCTCTTTTCCAGCTTCAGCACAGTCTATTGCCCCTGTTCCTTCTCTTTAATTGATGGAAGAGCAGGAGGCGTGAGGGAGCCAAGAGGCCTGAATTCATTTCTCCTTTTTTTTTAACGGATGGTCTGCTTAGGAAATCACCCTAGTGTTTACTTGCTTGTCATGTTGTAACCTCAGAATGAAGTGGCCGTTCTTTCCCTTGTGTCGTCTTCCCGGTTGAAGGTTCCTCCAACAGAAATCATCAATTTACATGGTGATTTCCCTCTACCTTACAAAAAATTATTTCATTTCGTAGAAAGATAATGGGAGAGGAGTAGTTTATCATCTAAAGACTCTCAACCTGAAGCAGCTTTATAAAACTTTTTTTCATTGAGAAGCCATACACTGTTCATTGTATTATTTTGGACAATTAAAAAATAAGATTAAGAGCATTTTGACCTTTGTTTCTCTTACCTTTGTTTATATAACCACCGTTTCAACAACTCCACATGCTGATACAAATGGTTGTTTAATTTTTAAAAATATTTAATTGATGCCAAGTTATTTAAAACCCAATCCATTGTAAGTTTGTCGTTGTTTTGTGAGAGGTAAGAACTTGAAGTCAGATGGATCTCTGGTGAAGCATGACTGCCACTTATTTGGCGTATAATTTGAGGCAAGTTACTTAACCTTTATGAAGGCTTTAGTTTCTTCATTTGCAATATTGGCATAATAATGCTACCCCATTAGGGTTAGTAAATAATGATGTAGTAGTTGCTGGGTAAATAGTGGCTAATGTTGCTGTCTATGTATTTGGCACTATGGAGACGCTGTGGGAGGTTAAAAGGAGATGGGAGGTATTGAGTCTGGTAGGTGTTCAGAAGAGAGAAAGATCCATTTTATAATAGTAGGTAAAGGCTTCGTAGAGAAGGCTTAGAAGACCTGAGAATGTTCTTGGCCCTAGCTACCCATCAGATCGCCCAGGACCTTTAGAAACATACCTGTTGCCAGGTCCACCGTAGAACAATTAAATCAAAATCCTAGAGATGGGGCCCAGGCATTAGTTTGTGAAAGTTCCCTGGGCTTTTATCATATGGTCCAGGTTGAGGATCCTTTAAAGAGCCTACATAGGTAGAAGTATTCCAAATAGTAGGAAGAACATACAGAAAGGTAAAATTTCTTTTGTTGTTCTGGTTGCTCTGAATTTCAGAAAGTGTGGTAAGCAAGGACCACTCGCTAACTCTATGGACTGAACCTTATGTAAATATAGTGGCTTCTGTCATAAATCTGATAAATCAAATGAGAGGAAGGGTGTGTTTGATTTTGTTTTGTTTTGTTTTGTTGGGTGTTTGTTTTTTAACTCTAATTGTAAATGTTAGTGTGGTGATTGTATATACATGCATTTTCAAAACAGAGAAAATATCCATAAATTTTGCATTTTTGAAGAGGATTCACCATTTACGGTTGGTTTTTTAGACATGATGACAGAATGTCTTCAGCCTATTTGACATTCCTGTCAGAGTCCTTTGTGACCAGTGCCAGAGAGAGTGGCCTTGTATGTAGAATCGCCCATTGGCCTTGGCATTTTCCACTGCCACAGCCAGTGCACAGATTGGCCAGACAATGTCAACAATGCATGGTTGCAATGCCAGAAAATGCCCTCCCCTGATGCCAACCACATACCTAGGTAAACAAGTCTACATTTGATGTCGTCATTAAAATGAAACTGTAAAACACTAAAACTATTTTCTGAGTATTCAAAGTAGAAAGGGGAGTGAAACATACAAGAGAAGAAAGTGTTGGGAATCTATGCCTTGAGGTAGAAGGGAGGATTTGAAACACTGTGCACATGGTTAATAACCTTAATATACATTTTTATAGAGGGAAAAATCCTATTTTTAAAGATGAGAATGGAAAAGTTTGAAGTGAAATGGAATGAACCAGCTGGACCATAACGGCTCTGGCTGAAGAGAAGGATGTAAAAAGCCACATCCTGGATATGTACCAAATGCCATGGTTACATGACATGTTTGTATGTAACATTTACGTAAAAAAAAAAAAAAGAAGAAGAAGTAGTCTCATACCTTAGAAAGCATTCATTTTTGCTGTGTTTAAGCTTCTGTGAAGTAAAGTAACCTTTTTCTTTTACCACTAAGGATAATCTAAATGGCAGGTCACTTGATATATGTGGTCCTCTTATTTTTCTGATTCTATTGTTCTTTTGTGTTTCCATCTTTCAAAGAGTTGGGCTATTCGTAGGTTTCACTGATTTCTCTGGAGGAGACATGATGGAAAATGAAGATCTCAACATAGCTTTCATGCAAATTCACAGTGGAAGATAAAATAAAGTGTGGCACCCTGCATGCAGAGCAGGAGTTTTGTTACTGTCATTGTAAAGCGGGGGAATCAAATACATCTTGGTAAAAAGAGATTGATGGCCATGATGGCATGTCAGCATTTTCCACTCAGTGGCATCAGTAGAAGATTGCCATTGGTGGAAGCAGGGAAGTGTTGTTTAATCTAAGCCATGAAGTACTTTGAAATCACTGAAGCCAGAAGGATCTTACTGTCTTCAGCTCTGCTATATTTAAATAATGGAGAGCTGAGAGGATTGTCTTAACCATTCATTTGTTCAAGAAATATGTATTGGGTCTCATTCTATACCAGGAACTGCTCTAGGAGATGTGGATAGAGTAGTGAGTATAACAAAGGGTCTAGCCTCATGGAACTTACATTCTGGATTGCAAGACATCGACAAATAGGTGAATGTAGACTATATCAAGGGGTAGTAAGTGCTTTGAAGAAGGAAACTGGGGAAGGGAATAGAGAGTGACACAGAAGAGGGCCTATGGGGTCATCTATGGAGGCTTCTATCTGGAAAGGAGACACTTGGGCAGAATTCTGAATGAACTTGACAGGTATGTGAAGGAAGAGTATTCCAGTCAGAAGGAACAGCCATTGCAAAGTCTTCAAGGCAAGAATGTGTTGCACGCTCCAGAAACAGCGAGGAAGTGGAGTGTGAGCTGAGCAGAGTGGGTAATAGGAGATGAGACTGTAAGAAAGCAGGGCTTGGTCATAGACCTCAGAGATCACGGAAGAACTTTGGCTCTTAGTCTGATTAAGATGGAAAGCCACTGGAAGCACAGGCCCAGCATGCTGTGACTTGTTGTAAAGATTGCTTACAGGGTCCTTTTTATAAGGCTCACTGATGCTGCTATGTGGAGAATAGACTGGAGTAGGGAGGGCAGTTAGGAAGTTGTCATAATAACTCAGGAAAGTAGGGTGGTGCTTTGGTATAGGGTGGTGGCAGTAGAGGAGGTGAGAAATGGTTGGATTCTGGATATATTTCAGAAGTAAAGTGGATAGGATTTTCTGATGGGTAATATGTAGGGTGTAAGAGAAAGAGAGAAATCAACATTGACTCCAAAGTGTTTGCCCTGGGCAGCCAGTGGGATGGAATTGCCACTTGCCGAAACATGGAGACTCAGAAGATACGAGAAGAGCAGACTGGCAGGAAAATTGAGTTTGTCTTGAATTTATGTTTGAGTGGCCTATCAGATCACCAAGTGGTGATGTTGAGGTATAATTGGAAAAATCAACCTGCATTTCAGGGCAAAAGTTCAGGGCTGCAGATATGAATTTGTAATAAAAAAAAAAAGAGAGAGAGAGAGAAGGTATTCAGAGCCTAGGCATGGATGAGATCATCTAGGAGTAAATTCAGATTGAGAAGAGAAGATCTTTTAGGACTAAACCCTGGGACACTGCATAGAAGGAGGAGAGCCTAGAAAAAGTGATGTTCCGAAGATGGAGTGACCAACTGTTCCAATCTGCCCTAGACGGAGGGGTTTCCTGGTATGTGGACTTTTAGAGACAGAGACACACGGGGACAGCTGGTCAGCTTCCAAGTGAATAAAGAGCTTCAAGGAAGAGGAAGTGATTAACTGTGTCCAAAATGCTATACATAAAGCAAGACTGAGCAACAGCCATTGAATTTGGCAACGTGGAGGTCTTGGGTGATTTTGACAAGACTTCTATTGTGAACAGCCACGTAGATTTGAGAACCACCCCCCCCCCCCATAGGGGTAACAGTGTACGAGGGTACAAGACCAGTGCAGGTCCTTTGTAATTACCTGTGTGATTTGGGTCAAGTCATTTAACCTTTCTGTTTTTCAATATCCTTATTTGCCAAATGTTGTCCAGATTTGTTGTTTTAATCTGCCACCAGCATGCTACCTCCACACTACACTGTACTAGAGCCACAGAGATTAATTTTAAACAGATATGTTTCTGATACTGTAGGAATTTTCTGTTTCAGAACAAATCTAATCCTAGTCTATGTCAGAACTAGCCTTTGATGTGCATTAGGAGTCAAGGAAAAGCTCAAACTCCATTAATTAAAAAATGAATATTTGACTGTGAATAAGCTTTTAGGGTATGTATAATCTTGTTGTGTATTTCTCATCTTCTATTGACCATGCCTCTGAAAAAAATAGCTAGAAAGAAAGACAGCACAAATCTTCACTAGAGAAGGGTTGAAAAACTGGTTGAGGGCTGCAACTGTGTCTCCTCAGCCTAGTGCTGGACTGATGTAGGACCCCAGTGAGTATTTGTTGGATGAATGAAAGTAGGTGTATTCGTGTGGGTTCAACCAGAGCAGCAGAGCCAGTAAGGGATACTTATGCATGCATATTAAGGAATTGATTACAGGGAATTGGCTGACCCCCTGGTGGTGGCTGGCTAAGCAAGCCTGAAGTCCGCAGGGCAATCAGGAAGGCACGATCACAAGCAAGCTGGAACCCCAGGGGCATGAGCTGGAGCTTAGAGTCTCTGAACTTGGAGAAAGCCTCCACTTCTTCAATAAGGCATCCAACTGATGAAGTCAGGCCACCCAGGATAATTTCTGTTTTGATTAACTTAAAGTCAACTGATTAGGGACTTTAATTACATTGATAATATCCCTTCACAGCAACACCTAAATTAGTGTTTGATTGTATCAATAGAAGGTGTGTGTGTACTATAAAATAACTGCAGCCTCCCTTCCATCCTCCAACTCTGGCAAGAGAAAACTCTTGTAGCCCACCTTGTCTGGAAGCATGCTAGGAAGGGAATTCAGGAGTGTGGTTCAGCCCAGCTAAATTGACACACCACAAAACCATCACCATAGATAAAGCCTGGTTTAGGATAATTTGCAGTCTTAACTTTTGGGGTTTTTTAAAAGGAGTTTTTAAATTTTTTGATTATTTGGGGTTTTTCTTACATTGTTTTTAACAAATGATAAACACAATGTGATGATACATGGTATAAAGTGAACTTCTTAAAATTACTTTGGATCATACCATTTAAAGTAGTTTTCAGTCTCCACTGACTAGGAGACCACATGTAGCTCAGCAGCAGAGAAAATAAAGTAGTTAATTTTTATGTTTGGCTTCTAAGTGCCCAAGGGCCCAAGTCCTGCATTAGGGACTGACCTTAGGACATGCCCCCACCCCATTCCCAAACTTCATTCCCTGACGAAATGCAGTGCCACTGTCACTCTCTTCAGTATTTGTTTTCTCCCTTTGCTTGTCGCTCAGTGGGCACAGTGTGTGTTTGTGTGTGTTGATTCCCTCGTAATAAAACCTGCTCTTGAGATTAAGACTTCAGATAGTTTAGAGAACAGAAATCTTTTTTGGTTCCTGGTTGTTATTTGAATTTGCAAAAGGAACAACTTGCTTGGAGGCCAGGTTAACAGTAGTTGGAGTCTCCACCCACTTGCCAACGGCAAAGCAAGAGTAGTTTACATCATATTTGGAATGAACAGTTTCCTCCCTTCTTGGTCTCAGTATAGAAAGTGTAGAAGAGACTAATTATTACAAGCCAGCTTGTGTGTAGCGCTAGAACCATACCCGCTATTATTACAGTTTGCATTTGTAATCCATTCAGTCCTGAAATAGATTCAGACCTCAAGCATTTACGACTTTGTGATCAATTGTGTATATTGCACCAGGCATATTGCTGCACAATTAGTACACAGTGATGATACTGTGTTCTTTATCATAGCTCCACCTCCAAAGGTAGCATTGAATGTGGCAAATTCACCATCTCATGGTTGACTAGAGATCCATGGAAAGATGCATGGGAGTAGCTACGTGTACTCTTCTGTCTCCTTAGGGCCCAACTCAGTGACTTGCATTCAGCAGATGCTCAGCAAATGATTGCTGAATGAGGGAGTTGGCCATCCTTTTCTCCCTTGGTTCTTGGACAGGCTGGCCTGTAGGTAACAGGTGCTGCTATCAGCCAGGATTTTCATCATTTGTGGCTTTGAATTTCAGGGACATGACAAGTGTAATACTTTGGCTGCATCTGAGTCTTTTTCTCTCTGATGATTTCACACAAATGCCGTTTCTCTGTGGAAGCTTCTGCTTCTTAGTTAGTAGTACTAATGTGCTTCACATTGCTTCCAGTGGTGCTTCAGTATAATCTTTAAGTGTATATTTCCAGTGCCTCTGCTTGAGGAATTGATATTCTTCATGATAAATTTACATTTATTATTCAATTAATTAATTATTGCTATTATTACTTTGAGCAGCCAATCTCATGAGCTCAGAGTGGAACTTGTGGGTAGTGGTAACTGTAGTTTTTGACTCCCTTCCAAACACACTTGCTATTGCCTTGGGTTTTAATTATTTCTGGAAATACAGATTCCCTGAAAAGCCCACAAGAGAAAAGAAAATAATAGTGGTTAAGAACGTGAGCCAGCCTAGGTTTGAATTCCAGATGGGCTACTTCCAAGCTGCGTAACCATGGGCAAATTATGAAATCTCTAGCTATCAATGTCCTCATCTGTAAAATGGGGATAATGAGTGTATACCTTGCAGAGTTCCAGTGAAGAATAAGTGGGATAATGTGTATAATGACCTAGCCCAATTTCTTGACACATGGTAAATGCTCAATAATTATTAGTTCAATGGGTATAAACTTTACATAATAAGCTTGGGCATGCAAAAAATGCAGTTTTCTTCATTTCAGATTGAAGTCATTTGAGTCCCTGACTCTGAACTCGGTGCTGGCTGGGGGTAGGGAGTGGGAGAATCCACTTTCTCCTTTGCGGTTGGTCTTATGTAGGTGTCTGCAGTAGGCTTATTTGTTCTGTGCATAGACGATGCCTATCATACCCTCTGGTAGAGGTCCACAGTGTCCTTTGCAAACTCTGTCCCCACCTGGCTCCTGCAGAGGCTGATCTCAGCTCCCTGGTCTTATTGCTTCATTTTGAAAGGCACCCCATAAGGACTATGGTCCTCTCCTTAGCTGACCTCCAGGTCCCCAGTCAGAACCAAGGGAAACTTCCTTGCCTATGTCACACCATGTGGGAGGTGTGGGGACCTAGAGGAGTGTCTTTGCTCTCTCCTGCTGAAGGGTGTCCTGTTGCCTTCTCTTTTGCCCCTTTTGGCCCTGCTGGTGCAGGCACTATGTAAATCCGCCACTTTCAAGAATCTCAGACCAGAAGGATGGCGTGTATTTGCTCAATTCTTGGCTTTGTCCTCTCTCTCCAACATGTCACTCATATCTCTTCTACCACAAGGGACAACAGGGGTAGGGAGGAGATGGGGCAAGCCACATCTCCATTCTCTAATCTTGTTTCCTTTTGCCTCTTCGACAACACTTTGTTCCTCCTCTCCAACCTTACATCTTGTCTGGTGTCCAGTTTCAGGGTGATGAAAAGCTGTTTTTTTAGCACTTCCTGTGGATCTGTCCTTGTTTCATACCAAGGCAGTGCAAGTCAAGAATCTGGGGTGTTTGTTCTGTTGGTCCATTGGAGGTCAGAGGTAGAGAACAGTACCTCTTTGGGCCGATGACCCCAAAGAGTCTGTCATAAATGAACACGATGGAGCTGCTGCTGTGGTTATGATGATGATGATGATACAACTCAGCTTGATCTAGGTGATTCTTTTACTCTCTTAAGGCAGTGGTTCCTAAGTCTTTGTATTTCACAGGCAATTCACAATATTTGTTGAATTTCCAATTTTTATTTTATTGACTAAAGAAAATTATTTTTTGAATTACCATCTACTTCTATCATTTCTTTTATCTCCTCCCTCGCCCACTGTGGAAGGATATAATTAAAGAGCAAAAAACAATCCTCTTAAAGCGAGTACATTTAAGCCACATGAAACCTCAGCCGGTTGCCCTTAGTTTTCTCATATAACTGCAGTCCAGTGAAAATGTCTTCCCGACCAGCACCAGTCAGGTTTCAGCCACCAAGTCTGGTTCACTGTGGGCTGTGACTACAAAGGAAGTGCTTTCAAGAATTGACCTATAGGATAACTCAGGCCAGAGGAAACCCTGTGCCTAAATACTCAGACAGAAGGAATGTTGAATTTGCCCGAATTTCTAGAAGATTGCCTCAAACTCGCTACTTCAGTGTGTTTGGGTAAACATGGCCTCAGAGAGCTTTTGCAGGAGAAATTATAAAAATTCAGCAGAGCTCTGTGATCTCATTTTGGATCTCCTCAGGATTCCTCATCAAGATACAATTAAGCAGAGAAAAACTCTGCCTTGGGGTGTGATTTTAATTACTCCTCATGTTCTGACTTGACTTTCCGTGCTGCATTTCTTTTCCTTTCCATGTCACTGCTTCTGTGTTTGACAGCTCCTCTAAAGACAGCTCGGCTTAGTTGTACATAAGAGTGAGACACTCACTGTGTGGAGAGGGGGCGAGGCAAACGCCTGCTATCGCCTTCGTGCTTGTCCTGAAAACCCTGTGGGAACCTCCTTCTTCTTGTCCCTCCCCTTCCAGCCTCAGTTTTATGACCCGGTGGAGCCGGTGGACTTTGAAGGACTTCTGATGACACACTTGAACAGCCTGGATGTGGAGCTTGCCCAGGAGCTGGGAGACTTCACTGAAGACGACCTGGACGTGGTGTTCACCCCAAAGGAATGTCGCACTTTGCAGCCCTCTTTGCCGGAGGAAGGGTAAATCGTTTTCTTAAAATGTAGATGGGATTGTGGCTGTTGTGACTGTTATCAGTCGGGGGGAGATGCCCTAATACTGTGAGTTGTTTTAAAAATAAATAAAGTTACTCAGATCCATTAAGATATGCAAGATCACTGTATGGTACTGTCACCTACACATGGATAACTTTTTAATTGGTTTGACCAGAGTGTGGGGACTAACCCAGTTAAAGGGATGCAGTGAGACAAAGTGGAATGCTCAAGAAGAGGTGAAGAGTTCAGGCTCTAGAGCCAGACTGCCTGGGTGTCAGCTCAGTGACCTTGGGCAAGTCATGTGACCTCACAAAACCTCATTTCTCCATTTGTAAAAATGTCAGGATTTTTCATGATCATCACAGAAATGCCTCCGTTCAGAAGCATTTTAACTGTTTCCATATAAGAGACTGGATCAAATCACAAACATAAGTTCAACCCACATTTATTGAGTATCTACTATGTGCTGGGTACTGAGATAAAAAGATGAATAAGGCCAAGTCCCTTCCTTTGAAGTAAGTTTTGACAGGTGGAAAAACAATGGGGAGAGCTCTGTAGAGCGAATATATGAATAGCTGCTTGGGGCTTGAGTTTCTACAGTGGGTGAGTCTGTATGTTTATAGATGCGGGCATTAGCTTATGGTGTCAAACAATGGAATTAGATCTAAATGACACTGTTGTTGCTTCCATAGTATAAAAAGCAACATCTCTTTGGCGATTTGGAATGCACTTTTATTTGCACTCATTTTCAAAACAAAATTAAGATTCACATCCTCCTGGACGTTTTCAACCTTCTCATCTTCCCCAAAAAGTCCCAGAAAGGAGATCATGAAACACAGTCCCTGCACTCATTACTCTGGGATATTCCAGTTCTGTTTTGGATTTTATTTCATTGCACTTTAAGGTTGGATGACGTGATATGGTATTATTATGACTCTTTGCTCTCTTGTTTAAGTAGTTCTCATTCACACAGGAGAGCTGACCATATGCTCAGCTCTAACATTTCAAAAATACTCACTTCCTAGAAAAAAAAAAACATTGAGACCCTGGGAAAACATTTTCCGTTGTTGGCAGACCATTTATTCAGGTGTGACCTTTAACAAGGTAACATCTATTATTTTTCACCTTTGATAGACAATCATTTAATTTGATTTCTTTTTGTAAAATTTTTGGGTAATTGTCTTCAAGTGAAGTCAGAATCCTGGAAAAACTTGTTTAAAATTCAATAAATGTAGAGGTTGAGAGATTTTTATTTTTTGAAATTTGATAGAAGAGGTCATTTTTTTCATGGTATCAGTTTTTGAGTATAATATTGCCTTGTCACCAGAGGTTATAACTAACACACTTTCTGTCTGATGACTTTAAAACAATCTCTCCTATTTCAATCGCTGCCAAAAAGTCTCCTGTGGAATTAAAGCCCAGGAAGGTATCCTCCTCCTCATCAGAGTAAACAACAACCAACTCCTGTGGAACCCCAGTGCCTAGCCCAGCACTTGGTGCTGAGCTGTGATGGTGTGGTGGTCCTAAGCCTGCACTCATACGTGAACTGCCTGGGTTTGAGTCCCTGCTCGCCCGCTTGCTGGGTGACTTTGAGCAAGATCTTTAGCATCTCATTCCTCTGCAAAATGAGAATAATAATAGTGCCTGCTCTATGGAGCCGAGTGAAATTAACTGAATTAAGCCATGTAAAGTAATTACATCAGTGCCTGGTGCATAATAAATGGTGCCTAAGTGTGAACTATCATTATGTTGGACTTCTTATGTGCCAGGCTCTCTTCTAAGCACTTCACACACTAACTTATTAATCTTCATCACAACTCTCCGAAGGAGGCACTCCACTGTTGCTATCACCACTTTAAGGTGAGGAAACGGGCACAGAAGGGTTGAGTGACTGGTCCAAGGTCACATAGCTCAAAAGGAACGGGGCTGGGATTTGGGCAGCCAGGGTCCAGGGACCACATGTCTCACTTTTACAATATTTCATCTAATACTAACAGCCAGCCCACAAGGTGGGTCCTGTTCTTATCCCCTTTTCACAAACAAGAAAATTAAAACTTATAGCTTCTGGACCTGTTTATCTCTAGTCGCAACACATTTGGAAAACAGCGAGGAACTTTGCTACTGTGGGGAATTCGTTATTTCTGATTTCAAGACTCCGAAGCACTGGGAGACTATCTCTCATGAGCTGCTCCTGGGCAGGTAGACAAGAACCAGTGAATTAACAATCACTGGCCAGGGCCAGTGCTTGTCAGCTCTCACAGCCTAAGACAACCGTTTTCCATAGCTTTCAAAAAGGAAAACATGCGTGTCCTAACAAGGTTACACATGAGCAAAACGTGTGCCCAAATTACCCCTGTGAGGAATTGGTATTTGTGCTTATTTTTCTTGTTTTGTATGTGATTACAGCTAGTTCTACCTATCTTATGTCAGAATGCCTTCAGGAATAGGTATAGTTTAATATAATTCTCTATCATAAAGAAAACCCACAAAGCATAAAATGCCACTGTGTTTGTCTCATCAAAGTAGAAATGCTACTGCCTCCGGAATACCTCAGACGCTTGAAAGAGTGGGTCAGCATGCTGTAGCATTCTCATTCGACGTGGATTTGAAATCATGCTGTTCTCCTGGGTGGAGAATAAGGGATTGTTCTGTTGTTTTCACCCAGTAATGACATGTTTTTATTTCATTTTCCACCTCATTAGAGTTGAACTGGATCCACACGTCAGGGACTGTGTTCAGACCTACATTCGGGAGTGGCTAATTGTGAACCAGAAGTAAGTTCATTTTTTTTTCTCTTACATATATATTTATTTTATACATTTTTTTAATTAATAAAATTTTTTTAGAACGGTTTTAGGTTTACAGAAAAATTGAGTAGAAAGTACTGAGAGTTCCCATATTCCAACCATCCGCCCCCAAAGGTTTCCCCTATTATTAACATCTTAGGTGGATTTTTTTTGCACATGTCCCCAGATAATTGTGAATATTGATTTTAGGGTAACAAATAAATTTTAGCGAGTAGACGAATTTGCAAATACAAAGTCTGTGAATAATGAAGATTGACTGTATCTTGTCTTATCCCCTGCTTAAAAACTTTCTGAGACTCTCTACTGCTGCTATATCAGATATAAACTCCACTTGCATGCCTTTTAAGGGCTTTCATAATCTGGCCCCACTCAGTCTACTAACACTTATTTCCCTTAACTCCTGGAGCCATTTTCTTTCTCTGGGCCTGCCTCTTCTCCCTCACTTACTCCACATAGCCGTCTCACTCCTACCTCTACACCTTTGATCTTGCTGTTTCCCGCCTGGGCACGCCCTCCCTTCACCTACCTACCAAACCCGACCTATGTCTTAAAGGGCAGATCAAATTTCTTTTTTCTTTATGGAGCTGTCTCTGACTGATTTATCCTTTCTTGGTTGGATCTTACTTTAGTGTTGTTCATTTGTTACAATTGATGAGCCAGTATTGATGTATTATTAACTAAAGTCCAAAGTTCACAATAGGGCTTATTTTTTGTGTTGTACTTTCTATGAGTTTTGACAAACGTATAATGACATGTATCTGCCGTTATAGTATCATGCAGAATAGTTTCTCTGCCCTAAAATTCCCCATACTCTACCTAGTCATCCCTCCCTGGCAGTCACTTATCGTTTTACCATCTCCATGGTTTTGCCTTGTTTCTCCATGTCTTTTTGTGGCTTGGTAGCTCACTTCTTTTTTTGCTGCATAATATTCCACTCTATGGATTTACCACAGTTTGTTTATCCATTCCCCTATTGAAGGAGAAAGTTACATTTCAAACGTAAAGAATAGAACTGTTTTGTTTTGTTTCCATTCTTCTGAATTCTTAGGGGAAAAAAAATAAATAAATTGAAACTTGGCCTCACATTCAAAGGTAACATTTTAATTTGTGACCAAGAAATAAATTACTTGCTAGCCTTCTAGTCAAAAAGGCCCTTCTCTCCTGGGTTAATTAAACATTCCATGACATTGTCCTGAGCTTTTCATCCCAGTGCCACTGACCTGGACAGCACTCTCTCGTGAGAAACATCTACACACAGTAAATTCTCAACCTGTATGTGTGTATCTGTTGGGCATCTGGATGGGGGTGTCCACAGATTGGGGGCATATCCCACTAGAAAAGTATCAGAGAACCTTTGACAAGACATAGTAGTTTGAAATTCTGATATCCTCACCTCTTCTGTAGTCCAGTAAGAATTACTGTTCATACTCATCCCATAGGATAAATGATGAAAGACTTTGGGGATTGGGTTCTATCCAGCTCCTGCAAATGTGCTATTGAATTTGTGCTGATGTTTTGTGGAGTAATGTCAGGATGCATACTATTTTCAATAGCTGAGAAAGAGAAAGTATTGCTTGTAAAAAGTAATTAAGAGAAAGTTAGAGGTTAATCCATCATCTGTCCTAATTTCTAATGCGAATGGAAAACTAAGTTTGCCAGGCAGTCAAATAAGGTTATGCTTTGCTGGTAATAAATAAAAGATTTCAGAACAAGTTGTCCTCAAGCTTTTAAATGTTATAATTAGAGATACTTTCTGGATATTAAAGTTCTAAAAAAATCTGAGAAGGAACAATAAATAGAAAGGTCCATTTTACTACATTTAGTTATTTTCTCTTTGGGACACTGCACTTTTTCATTTCTCATGGCAATTCCCATCGGGATATTCTTTTTTTCTCTCTCTCTCGTACAAACTCAAAAGAAAAAAGGATTCTTTTTTAGGATACTCATTGTAGAAATTTTAGAAATTATAGGGAAACAAAATGAGAAAGCAAAAATCACTCAATTTCACTACAGACAGATAACCACCATTAACATTTGATGTGTGGCCTTTGAATCCTGTTTCTTTGTATATAATATTTGTATAAAAACTAAATCAGATTATAATACTATTTTGTAGCATGGTTTTTCAGTCTTCAAAGTAAGTGGTGAATATTTCTCCTTGCTATTAAATATCTTTCCTCAACACAATTTTTAATTGTTGCATAATATATTTACACTAAAATTCCTTTAACCAGTTTTAATGTTTAGGTGATTTCCTGTTTTTCAGTGTTATACCCAAATACAGCAACATTCTTGTGCACCGCTATGACTCGTTTCCTTTGGAATAAATTCCTTTAAGAGAAAATTCTGCATCTAAGGGTACGCACAAATTTAAGGATTTGGGAATAATATATCAGAAAGATTGTCAACAATGTATGCATGAATCCTCAGGAATATTGATATTATCATTTAATAAATTTCAAATTTTATTTGTAAAAAGGCTGTCTTTTATTTACATTTTCTTTGATAATTAGATCAGGAATCTTTTTCCCGTATATTTGTTGGCCGTTTGTAATTTTTCTTTGGTGTTCTGCTTATTCATGAAATTTGTGCATCTCTGTTAATGTGTTTGTCTGGTGGTGTTTATCTTTAGGATTGTTTTTATTTGTTAAGGATATTACCCTTTGTCTATCATATATTATAAATTCCTTACCCAGTATGCTATTTGTCTTTTAATATTGTTTATAATTTTTTAACATTCAAAATTACTTATGTAATAAAATCTATATTGACAATTTCCCTTATAATTTCTATTTTTGCTATCAGGCTTAAAACTTAATGCACAAACCTAATACTATTTACTAGGAATTTTGGATTAAAATGTGAATCCATACCGTTAGCCACTTGGTGGTTGTTCTGTTCCCTTCTGTGTCTTCATTTGTGTTTATCTCTTCTGTAGGAACAATAATTATCCATATATTTATTCTATGCTAGTTTTTGTGTCTTTGTTTTAATAAAAAACAAAGCAATATCTGTTTTTACTGTATGTTTGGCAACATACTGGAGATGGGGATTGCTATTGGCCCCATTCTCTGCACTCTTGTGTAACGGACCAGTTCCCTTTGAGAAGTTAGCTAATGGACACATAGAAGTGTGCAACTTCGAAACTCACTGCCAGTTTCTGGCAAGCTTTGACTAGTGTTTTACTGAGAAAGCACCTTTTTCTACCCCACAGTTTGATTCTTTGGTACTGTGAATCTGATACTCAGAACATGAAAGCTTCAATTCCTAGCACACACTCCTCCCAGAGATCATTCTGCCCTTATATGCATTTATAATATTTACTTGTGGGTGGAATCCAATACACTATTGCCAGATGCCCTTCACCTCTCAACCCTACAAGATTTTCGGCTCAGTTGATTTCTACGAGTTGTTTCTATATGGTTGCAAAATTATGGTAGAGAGAGGACAGAAAGGAAGGTGGTGGTTCTGGTGGTGGTGCATATGAGCGAAACCAAGTGGAGCCTGTGAGTGGCTTCATAGAAAAGCCACTACCATGAAGAAGGAGCATTCAGACTTCTGGCCAGTATAGACACTGACTGTTCAGGGCCTGGCAGGAAGGAAAGTACAAAGTGCCTTCCTTTGGGTTTCCCTTTGGGGAGACAAGCATGGTACATCCTTCTCTTTCCAGCTCCATCTGGTCCACAGAGATTCTGTCGAGGCTCAGGCATTAAGTTATCTGTTAGTCTGGGTGAGTTTCCATTTTTCTCTGTGACTTCATAGGCGGTTTACTGAGAGGTTGAAAGAGGATACAATGAGGGTTGCTGGCCAGTTGTTAATTAGTGATTAATTAGCTCTCCTTTGAATTTATTATTTTATATGTCAAATAATGCATGCTTGTTTTGAAAGAAATCAAGTAACATAGAAGTGTATTAAGTAAAAAGCAAGTCTCTTGCCTCACTACTCACTTGCTACCCGCCCTTCTCTTCAACCCACTCTTCACTGCATAGAAGTTGCTGTGTAGGCTTCCAGATCTTCTTTTCATGCCCTCACAAATATATATATGGATATTTATATTTTATATAAATATGTATGTATGCAAATACACATTTGTAAATATGTATATCTGTATTACATGTATATACATAATATAATTTTTTTCAATAATATCCTTGACATCGTTCCATATCAGAGATCTATCCCTTCCTTTTAAAATGCTACCCGGTGTTCCAGGGATGACGGAATGTATCATAAGTTATTGACTCTTTCTCTATCGATGGACGTGGCAGTTGTCTCCATTTTTTACAATTGTAAATAATGCCGCAATGAACATCTATGTATATTTGCCCCTACACACCTGTGAATATTTCTAAGGTAGAAATGGAACCAGTGTAAATGATACATTCTGATAAATACTGCCAAATTCTTCTCCAGAAAAAGTTGTGCTAACTCTCCCCATTACCAACGGGGCATGAAACTGCCTTTTCCCTTCATATCTTTGCCACCTGGATATTATTAATTAAAATAAAATTTAAATTCCTCCAATCTTATTCTAATGATCATTTTAAACTAGAAGCTATTATATCTACTTTCTGAATACTGTTTCCTGTCCCTGAGTTTTCCTCCTTTATCTATTCCAAAATCCCAGTTAAATATACACTTACCATACAAGCTGAAGTCCCACTCCCAGACATTCACCTGAGTGAAATGAAAGTCTACGTTCATATAAAAATCTATATGCAAATATTTACAGAAGTTTTATTTGTAATTGCCAAAAACTAGAAACAACCCAAATTGTACTCAGTTGGGTAATGGCTTGGGTAGTGAATAAACAGACTGGTATATCCATACAATGGAATACTACTCAGCAATAACGTGGAACAAATTACTGATACACGCAAGAACATGGATGAATCTCAGAAGCTTTATGCTAAGTGAAAGAAAGACAAAAAAGATAACTGCGTAATTCCATTTATATGACATTCTGGAAAAGGCAAAGCTATAGGGACAGAAAAGAGATCAGTGGTTGACAAAGTCTGGGGGGTGGAGAAAGGAGTTGATTGAAAAAGGGTGTGGGAGAATTTTGGGGGTGCTGGAGCTGTTCTGTATCTTGATTGTAGTGGTGGTTACAAAACTGTATGCATTTGTCAAAACTCACAGAACTGTAATCTCAAAAGAATGGATTATAATTATACCTAAAAATAAATGGATGGAAATCTAGGATAGTGCCTGGCATTAAGTAAGTTCTCATTAAATGTAAGGTCTATTACTTTGCTCTGGTGAATTATATTATTTTATAGAATGATGGTCTCTCTGAAGCAGGAGTAAGTGAATTCAAGTCCTGGCCCCACCACGTACTTGCTGTGTGACCTAAGGCAAATTATTTCTTTATGCCCCAATTTCCTCATCAGGAAAATAGAAATTAGAATAGTTCCTACCTCATAAGTTTTGTTGTATGCAATAAATAACATACGTAAAGTACTTTGAAGATTTCTTGGCTTATGGCAATAATCCAATAAATATTAGCTATTATTTATGGTATTCATTAAGTACTATTACAGAATATGGCTCTATTATCCCTGCCCAATTGACAAATAATTTAAATTAAATCAATTGGTAGGATCTTATATGCAAAGGAGAAAAACAAGGGACAACTCAGTATTGTTGAAGATTTCTTTTAATTTAATGACCCAGGGTAGATTTCACATCGTAGGCACTATAAGTTATATATTTGTGGAATAAAGATAAGATTTGGAAAATCATAAGACTTGTACTTTAGGACTTATCTAGTTCCAATTCAGCCTATCCAAAATATTCCTTTCAAGTGAAATAAGATCTTCTGAAGACTTCAGAAAAAGCACTTATATCAGCATGTCAGAGGAATGAACCAAAAACTTTGTCCCATATATTTTAATGCACCATAGGGGGAAAAAATTACTTTCCTCTGGAGGGCCATAGTTAATGAAGCCACTTCACCTTCTATGGACATGTCTTTGTCATCCATAACTACGCAGTCAAGCACTGATTTAGTTAGCTCTTTTATTCCTCAATTATCTCCTTGCTGATATTACATTTCTCGATAATATCTAGGGATAGTCTTTTATGTCCTTGCTCTCTGTGATAATGGCTTTGAATCCCACTTAGGGGGCAGGGGAGTGGAGTAATGGCCACTTGTGTTCCCTCCCACTCTCATAATTCTCCAGGCATTTGCCACTCAAGTTCTATAATTGAGACTTTTAAATCAGACAAATAGTGCTGCCCATGAAGGAGAGAGGAAAGTTTTAAATTTTCTTTTGAATTTAATAGGAAAGATTAAACTACAGAGAAACACAAAATGCATGAGCTCCTTTTGGAGGAAATGTATTTTCCTACTTGAAATGCGTGTGTTGCTTAGACTGGAAGATGCCTTGAATGAACTCCATTCTCTCTTTCCTGTCTATCGCACAGTTTGGCGTCCTTGCTCTAAAAGTAATAGTGCTTTTCTCTCCACGACTTTTGAAAAGGGCCATTGCCTAATGAATAGAATGTTGCCATGCTTACATGTTTATCTCATGTCATTTCCATATATTTGATAATTTTGTATGGATTGATGTTTGCTGGCACCTTTTGGGTCATATTAAATATTTTAAGCATTATTCCCTCTGTCATTTTCTCTAAATGAACTACGGAGTGATCAACTTAAGAATGTGTTTGATGTCTTGGTGGAGAGTTCGAACTCTTAAGTAATTAAAGTTGTTTATGTGCTGTTTATTCTTGGTGTATTATCTGAAGCGACAGTGAAACATTTCATGAGTGTTATGAACAGCATCAAAAAAGCCCTTAGACTTTGTCTTTCATCCTGGGTGATTAAGGTAATTCTGAGGGAAGGTCGTGTTCAAGGAGAGCTGGGATATCAAGGAATGGGGTATCATCTGTTTTATTACTCCATATCTTACTCCCAGTGAACTGGTAAACAATTAAAATTCAAACACATCAGTGCCTATAATTCAGTTACTCCCAAAACACCATAAAAATGTCTCCCTGATCAATAATTGCTTATTATGACATGCATTTGTTGTGCTGGCTGGCAAGGTGCTTAGCTGTTTGCATTCTGTAAGTGTGGAAAGCAAGCCAGGCTCAGCAGCCAATGCAGTTACAGAGAGCAATCCAGCTGCGGAATTCACTGAGCTGCTCTTGACCTGTTACGCACAGACTCCCTTCCCCACAAATCCCCCCACCAAATGAAGCCCAATTCACAGGCCAGTGCTTTCCTGAAGCCTTCCTCGACCTGGCCAGAAGTAATTGCTCCCTTCTCTGAGTTTTCAAAGCCTGTTGTTTGTATTCCTCCTGGAAGCTTTTGTCATGCTGTACATTACATTCTAATTACTCCCCTGCTAAACATGTGATCTTTCTCACTAGACTATGACATCAATGAGGACAAGGACTCCTTTAAAGCTAGGATTCTTGTGTATTCCTCTTTGCATCCTCCTTAGTGCCTTATTCTCAGGAGACACTTTATAAACATTTGTTGAATGGAAGAATGAATGACACTTTAACAAGTAAATATCCATAGCGTGTTCCTCTAAGACAAGCGTGCTCGGATCTCTCAGACCCAACATCTTCTTTCTGCATGACAAATATTTTGTAATGCCACCTTTGTAACCCACAACTTTCTCATTTTTAGAAGTCAATAAAAATGTCTCAACTGTTTTATAAAGGAGAAATAAACAAATATATAAACTAGCGTGTATGTAAATATACAGATGCTTGGCCACAACTATACCGGAGAACATATTGAAAGAGCTGTTTGCACCTGCAGGAAGAATCATTGTAAATATAGCACCTACAAGAGCAGACTGCAACAGGTGTGCTGTATGGATGACTCAGATACCGCAAACAGCGCTGCTATTAGTAATGTGATTTTTCAGAATGGGGGAAACTCTTGGTAGAGCTCTAATCAGCACAAAGTTTAATTTCCCCTACATTGATATGCTAGTTGTTTTCCTGAAAAATTCAGTGCAAAACTATTTTGCATTTATTTGTAAGATGGGATAGAGGTTTCGCTCAGATATTTACAGACTGGTTTTTCACCTCCATGAATGTTCACAGGACTTTTGATATTTGTGTTGGATGCGGAATTTGGGATGATCCTTCGTTGTGTGTGATGCCCCCTGTATCGCCCAGGCATCGAGACAATCGAAAGTGGAAACATGAATTACCCTCATTGAGAACCATTGCTACTAAGACATCAGAAAATTGGAATCCCAAAATCCAATCCAACCATAGTTTTAGCAGCACGCCTGGGAAAGGAAATCCACAAAGACTTCCTGGAAGGGGTGAAATGAACAAGTTTAATCAGGACAACAGCTTCATTTAGGTGTTTATTTGTTTTTTGGGAAAATTCTACATGTGAAATCCTAAAGTGAGCACTTTTCAAAGTTCTACTTTTATTTTTGGTAAGAAAGTAAATTTCCCATATAAAAATAATTTAGTTCAGCAGAAATAGGATGGGAGACTTTAAATGCAACATATCGATAAAATAAGGGTATCTAGATCTGTAATACATGCATTGGCATTGCATCTAATGGTATTGTCATTGATGCTAATAGTAACAGCTATCATTTGTTGAGCTGGTGTATGATTGTCTTGGTCGAGATTCCCTGGAAACTGAGCCTGCCACAGGGATTCAGGTGCACGTGATTTTCAAGAGCATGCTCTTTAGGAAAACTTGTCAGGGAGTGAGGGAAGCAAGATAGGGAAGCAGAAGGAGTCAGCTAAGGATCAGGGCTCAGATAAATTCTTGACCTGATACACAGGCTGCTCTGGAGGGATGACACTGCAAAGTTGTCCCACTGTCCCACTTGAGGCAAGGGGTTGGCACTGTTGTACTTCTATACTAGTCAGGTGTTGGTTGCCACCACTGGGCTAGAGTGGGAGATTGGGGACTGGAAGGGGGAATGGATTGCTCAGACGTCTCTGGGCATGACAGTTCCTACACTTATAGCAGTAGAATGGATGCACGATTTGGTAAATGGGACCCACTAACAGTCTTTATTTCAGTTCCAGACACCTAACATATGTTATTTTCCTTTTATTTTGGAACAATCTCAAATTTACAGAAAACTTTCAAGTATAGTACAAAACCTTTCCCCTCCTCCACCAAACCATTTGAGAGTAAGTTGCTGACCTAATTTTCCATTACCCCTGAAAACCTTAATGTGTAATTCCTACAAACGAGGCCATTCTCCATCTTAATTAGTATACAGCCATCACATTCAGCAAGTTAACATTGATTCATTATTACCATCTAATCCTCAGACCCCGTTCAGTTTTCACCAAACGTCCCAAGAATGCCCTTTAGAGCAAAAGGATCTAGTTCAAAGTCATGTGTTGCATTTAGATGTCACGTGTCTTTAGTCTTATTTACTCTGGAACACTTCCTCAGTGTTCCCTTGACTTGCATGACCTTGAGATTACAGGGCAGTTATTTTTTAGAAAGTCCTTCCATTTTAGCTTGATTATGGTAAATGCTCCATTCCTCATCAGGTTTTCAGTTTATTTATTTGTATCAATATGGAATCATAGTTTCCTATTTTATTCAGTATGTTTTAATCCATTTCTATCATTTATTTTGATGCTCAAGCTGTCCTCAGTTTGACCAGTGTGATCCCTTCAGTGAACTCTCACACCTTTTTGATATGTCCCCAGCAGTCATTGATCACATCTTTGCTTTCTGCCACAAGATATTCCAGGAGGATCTTACCCTTTCCTTGCCTCACCCCTGGAATTAGTCCTTTCTCCAAGAAGCTGTGATTCCTTTTAGTGGAAATGGTACTTAGAAGCCAAGGTGTAGGTGTTGGATGTGCTCATTGTTATTAATGTGTTGCTCCTCCCATGTCTTCTCAGTGACCAGAGCTAGAGTGTGTGTGTGTGTGTGTGTGTGTGCACTGAAAACCATGAGTTCTTGTTGATGCATGCAATCTCAATCCGACATCACAGTATTCATTCTCGTTTTCTTCCTCTCCATATTTTTAACTCCCTTCTCAGTGAAAAATCTGGTTCTTAATATGATTCCTTACTTGATTAATCTCCCTGTATGTAACCGTTGCCAGCACCCTCCCCATCCCCCACACAAGGGCCCTCCTCCTTATATTCTGACTCTGACACCCTGCACCAGGCTTGCCCCTCCTGCATGGATGTCCTCTTCAGCCTGCTGTGACACTTAGTGCCAGGCCAACACTCCATGGGGACATCCTTGTCACGTTGCCTTGGCTATTGACACCTCATGACGGGCTTTTCCTCCAAGTGCATGCCCTCTTCATTCCACTCAGAATGTCTACTCATTCTCACATGCCGGGCTGCCTCAGGCTTGGATACCCTCCCCACACCATATGGGGTCTGCTTCTCCATGCCAGGCAGCCATTTTATTTTTATTTTTTTATTTTTTTATTTTTTATTTTTTTAAAGATTTTATTTTTTCCCTTTTTCTCCCCAAAGCCCTCCAGTACATAGTTGTATATTCTTCATTGTGGGTCCTTCTAGTTGTGGCATGTGGGACGCCACCTCAGCGTGGTTTGATGAGCAGTGCCATGTCCGCGCCCAGGATTTGAACCAACGAAACACTGGGCCGCCTGCAGCGGAGTGCGCGAACTTAACCACTCGGCCATGGGGCCTGCCCCAGCCAGGCAGCCCTTTTAAATGTGTGCCCTCTTCACCCTGTTTGGCCTTCAACTTCCCATTCTGGGACTCCTCAGCTTCTCCCCACCCTGAGGCATGGATGCCTACCTTGTTCTGATGGTTTTTGCATCAAATTGTACAGGAAGGGACAGGAAAGAAAGGGAAAAGGTATGGGAAGGAGAAGAGGAAAAAGAAAAAGAGGAGCATGTATTATTTTCCAGTCCTCGCGATAGGCCTTCAAAATGAGCAACGTTTCCTTCCATTTCACCCTTGAGGAAACTCAGAGAGATTAAGTCTCTTGCCCAGGGTCTCATGGCCAATACATAAGAAGCCAGTCCCTGAACCCAGGTCCTGGACTCTAGAGCCCAGATTCTATCTACTCCACCACACTGTCCCTAAAGAGAATGCTCTCAAAATATGTTTAGTCTTTGTCCTCAAATGTGTAACAGTAGTGTTTGAAGAAAATGAACGCAGCTCTCTTGAGAAGCAGTAGATTGTGTTCATTTCTTGAGAGTAGCCTCTCCACCACTTGGTTGCTTCCCCATCTCTCTCTTGTCTGCAGATAGGCTCAACAGGAACATGGCTTTCTTTGGCTCAGTTGCCTGGGTTGGGCAATGAGGCTGGGACTCTGGTGGCACTTAGCCAGCAATCTCTCTACCTACCCAGTGGTGGTTTCTGCCTTCTGTAGCTGGCGCTTCTGGAATGAGTCATCCTTACATGCTTGCCAACCCCTGTCGTCTCCTCCCCAGCCAGCTTTACCCTTGCTGCTGCAAGGGAGCTTTGCAACTTTCTGAAATTTTAAAATGGAGAAGTAGAGGTTAAATCTAGAATGAGGAAGGAGAGAGAGGTTTGCTCTGGTTTCAAACGTACAGTCATGGAATACATTAGTCTTAATGCTTTCCATGCCCAAAATTCTGAGGCTTGGCACGTATATAGGGTTAGAATGTGAATACTGCAAAATGAACTTTTAACATTGTTCTGTAACTCAGTTTTTTTAAATGCCCATTTGTCAATGTCTTTGGGGTCCATGGAAAGAATTCCAGAAAACATTCTAACAAAACAGAGGACAAAAAGGAAAGCATCCATTTGCATCAAATAGCAAAAGAATGATAGCCAAATCAATTTAATTTCTCCCAAATTTAAGCATCTTTTGAGAAGAAAATTGATATGAATATTTTCAGATGTCATGTGTGAACTTTTCATTGTGAAATCTTAAAGATGGAGGAAATACCCTAGAATTCACCTCATGTCCATGCCTCACCTATTAAGAAAGAGAGGCGCCAAGAGAAGTGACTTGAGGATGACAGAGGCAGGCTCACAGCTGTAGTTGTGTGTGTGTGTGTGTGTGTTTGTGTTCACTTCTAAGGAAACAGTCGTGGAAATAGGTGCATTTTATGAGACAAGAAATAAAGCTAAAGCAGATAGAGTTCTGGTTGCCAAGGCACATAAGGGCTTAAGCTTGGCTGCTTCCTGATTCTTATTTCTGGGGCTCGAGCATCCTTCCTTGTAAGGAGACGTGTGACAGTGAACCTGTGACATCGATACCCTTTGGAGTGTACAAGCCCTAAGAAAAGCAAAGGGCAGATACTGAAGTGTGATATTTGAATTTTAATTCACTGTTTGCTTTCGATTATAGAACGAATTTATGTTAATTAATTCCTTTGGGATTTTTCCCCTAAAAATTAGATTTTTCAGGAAAAATAATCAGTGTTTCACTGTGTCGCAATTACAGGAGTAGTATAATCTTAGATTGGAACTTAATATTTGCTACTTGTTTCAGTTGGGTGGTTTGTCCCCAGGATGTTATATCACATGCACCTTTTTCTTTGAATCCTTAGGGAGAGTCCAAAAAAGTCATTTTATGCACTAGGAAAGCCTACCCATCCAGCACACGCATACACGTTGCTGCCTAAATTTATACTGGTGAAAATAACTTTAAAGAAGCTAACACGTTTATGAAATCCCATGTGGGGCTTTCTCTCAAAGATCTCTGTTAATAGAAAATAAATATTATAATATAAAATAAATTTTACTCACACATGTATCTACTCCTTTTAACACTGCCATTTGCACACTTAGAGGAACTGGAACCAAAGTCATTTTCTTAAATATTTTAAATAGTTGTTGCTTCTGAGGAATTGTTTAAAAGGGTCCCCCCAAATTCTTCTTGTTAATTGATGTTTATGAAGAACATGATTTATATTTTAAATTGTGTTTATTTTGCTGCTGTGTAGGGATCTCAAGCCAGAAATTATGCTGGATGTTTCTCTTGAAATCCTTTCTAAATGTTTAGTCTTATTTCCTTATTTAGAGTGCACCTTAGTCATTTACTTGTTTTTTCAGTTCCCCAATTTCGCCTGCTGTTCACCCAGCCCTGTCAATGCAGCTTTGGTCAGGGCAACGTGACCAGGTAGTTGAAGATGGCCATGTACAATAAACCTTGACTTTTATTAGTCACCAAGACTGTCTTGTCTCTCTTCTAGGCTATTTTTTGTCTCCTTTTACTCAAAACAAATTGCTCGTCTTCAGAGCACAATAAAATCCAAGGACAGAGTCTTGTTCTCCCTCAGATGATACTGGGACATCTTATTTTTTCTTTAATTAATTCAATCAACTAAAATTTATTGAATACTTGTTCTGTGCCATTGTGCATAACCCAACACTTCACTCCTCCCAAAGAGTGATAAAGTCTGTATTAGGATCATTGCTACTAACTCTCCTACATTTCCTGCTTTGTCTCTCTCCCATTTGATCTGCCTAATAAATCCTAACCTCATTTCATGTCCATCTATCAATGTGCTCAATGGCTTTTCTAATAGTGTGGGAAATCAAACAAAATAGGTGCAAGTTTGTGTGGTTGACCTTGCCGCATGTTCTCCAGGAAGCCTTTGAGTCATAAAAATGGGGAATACACACATTGGTTTCTATAGTTATTATTTGACAACTTATATCTGTTGCCTTTTTCATAATGGTCTAGTTTCTTTCTCCAGTGACAGTGCTAGACATTATATTTTAAGCTCTTTCCATAGCCACACATTTTTTAAACCCAGTTTCAATGGAGTGTATGGAGTGGAGATTGAGAATGTTAGCAAAGATTTTCAGTGTATAAATCATTTATTTCTGTTTTTTCTTAATCATGTCCCGCCTTTTTTATTCATTATTAAGCACATGGATGTGGAGATGAAATGTTTGCCTCTATTTTTGTCTTCAAACGATCTTTATTTGCTGCTTCTGCACATTGCTAGATTTATTCCAGCCTCTTACACTAGGGTCATAGTTTAGCTTCAACTTGGAGCCAAATGCCCTACAGCTGAAATGACCGCACCTCTGAAGTGGCATTTTCCCAGGCCATTCCTGCCTTTAATAATGAGCCAGCCAGGAGGCAAGCTGGTGTCTCATTACAAGAGAGCCTTGTGTCAGGGCTGGTGCATAATTGGATGTGAGGAATTACAATTGGTCCTCTCTTTGCAAGATCTTTCAGCACACTGTCTATACTTAAGCCATTACTTTTATTTTTAATTTAATGGTTTTGCACGTCTCTCTCTCTCTCTCTCTCTCTCTGAATTATGTAATAACAACAATAAAAGAAACCAAGGAAGTTCGGAGATTTGCGGCTTTAAAAAGACTGGATCCCGAAAAGATTTTCACAAGACGCTTCAGAAACAGACGTTTGAGTCAGAAACCTTGGAGGGCAGTGAGCCCAGTGCCCAGGTATTTCCTATCAACAAACATGGTTACCAGGTTACTGGGCTGTTCTGCCCATGGCATGCTGTCGATTGATTTTTTTTTTTTTTTTTTTTTTTTTATCTAGAAGAAAGGCTAGACTGAGATCGGTAGAGTGGGAGGAACTCCACTGTCTGAGTCAGTGATTTTTTTTTTTCAAACTTGTTTGTAGCTACAGAAATTGGTGTTCAAATGAAAACCTAGAAGCTCAATAATTAAAATAGATAAAAGTGGAGGGGTTCTGATTGCGGGGAGGAGGCGTTGGGCCATCCCTATAAGGATTCCTGTGGAGACTCAGTGGTGCCCCTGAACAGGCTGCAGGATGATTAAAAGCTTTGCACTGACTAAGACAGACTGCCTGGGTTCTCTGTGATTCTACCTCGTACTAACTCTATAGCCCCAGGCAGGATTATTAAACTCTCTGGGCTTCTGTTTCCTCCCCTGGAAAACAAGGATGGTAACAGTAACTAACTCATGCAGTTGTTTGAGTATTAAATGAGTTAATATGTGTAAAGCATTTAGAATAATACCAGCTCCCACTGAGTGCCCAATAAATGGTGGCTGCTGTTATTGTTGTTGTCATTATTATTAACATTATTACAGGAGGATTACCGTTTAGTAGTCAGTGCTCTCTCTCCCTGTGTTCACAGCAGCATTATTCACAATAGCCAAAGGTGGAGACACCAAGTGTCCGTAGAGAGATGAATGGATAAAGAAAATGTAGTGTATACATACAATGAAATATGATTCTGTCTTAAAAAGGAAGGAAATTCTGACACATGCCTCAACATAGATGAGGCTTGAGGATATTGTGCTAAGTGAAATAAGCCAGGCATAAGAAGTCAAATACTATATGATTCCACTTATATGAGGAACCTAGAGTAGACAAATTCATAGAGACAGAAAGTAGAATGATGGTTTTCAGGGACTGAGGGGGGTGGGAGGACTAGGGAGTTGTTGTTTAATGGGTATAGATTTCCAGTTTTGCAAGATGAAAAGAGTTCTGGAGATTGGTTGCGCAACACTGCGAATGAACTTAACACTGCTGAGCCGTACACTAAAAAATGGTTAAGATGGTAAATTTTCTATTATGTATATTTTACCACAATTTAAAACAAAAATTTTGAAACGTTAGTAATTTAGTTCAACCTGCCTATTTTATAGATGAGAAAAATAAAACAGAGAAGAGGAAATTTGTCTAAGTTTGCACAAAGACTTTTTTCTTAAACAGTATAGTTTTCAGCTTTCAAGTGCCCCCACAACACAAGCATCTCCCCAAGCTGAATATAACTAGAAAGTTTTAAAATAATACCTGTTTTCCAAACAACATAGTCTCTACAGCCAAGCCAACTACTTAATCTGAGCTCCATAGAAGAATCAGCCATTAATTTTAGTGCTGACCATGGCAGGCTCACTGAGGCCTACATATATATCTGTATGCTGTACTCTATGGGAAATTTAAGGGATTTTTCTTTGGTAATTTTGACTAAGTTCAGTTTTCACTGTACATGATGACCAACTAAATTGTTCCTTGTAACAGTCAGAAAGAAGCCACGCTAGGTATTTCCACAGAAGAAATTTAACATAGGGAATTGGTTAAACAGTTTTTGGAGGACTGAGAGAACCAAAAAGGAAAATGGAAGCCATGCAGAAATGGTACCTGCAGGAAACAGCGCATCACCCTGGGGCTGCGGTCTAGGGCAGTGGTTCTCAAACTTTAGCTTCATCAGAATCCCCTGGAGGGCTCGTTTGAACACAGATTGCTGGACCCCAACTCAGAGTTTCAGATTCACTAGGTCTGGAGTGGGGCTTGAAAATTTGCATTTCTAATTAGCATTTCCCAGGAGATGCAGATGCTGCTGCTCCTGGGACCGTGTTTTTGAAAACCACAGGTCTAATGGGAATCACTTGGAATTATCAGAACATGGAAGCTCACAAGACGGGCCTCAGAGCTAGGACTCAAATCCCTGAGGAGGGAGCAGGGCCTAGCCTGTGGTATTATCTCAGGATCTCAGAGGAAATATCTCACAGAGTCTGGGAGTCTGAACTCTGACCTCCTAGAAGGAGGAATTGTCCGGCTGGTTCTGGTACCTCCAAGGAGGTAAGAGGAGGGTGGTTCTGGAAGTGCAAAAAGAAGCTCAAGGCTAGAAACCAACTGCCGCTACCAAGGTGAGAGGAGCTGTCAGCACAGAGGAAGGAGCCAGTCCCTTCTCCCTCCTCCAGCCATCCACTCTCTCTAGCACCCCTATTGGCAGAACCTAAAGGGAGCAATGGCAAAGACAAAATGTGATTTGCTAAGACCCGGGCCCAGCATGACAAAGCAGAGTATAAAAGTGTAAATTTGGAGCTGAGAGACAATAGGTGGATGACCGGCACACCCATGAAGCACACTCCTTCCTCCAGCATATTAACAGAGGACTCAGTTAAGTCCTTGGCTGGGTGTCAGAGTCAAGTTATACACATGTGTGTTTAAGTATTAGACTAATACTCATCACAGAGAGATGCTCAAACTGTGAGATGACCAGCAGCATCTTCCATTCCACTCTCATTCTTGCGCCCCTTCCTATTGAGCGGAATGGTGAGGCCCAATGCCTTAATTTACATGAGTTAAATATATATATGATATGACTCTACGATACACATATATTTCATAAAGATTAAATCATATACATAATATTATATACATTCCTTTTTCATATTAATAATACAATCTGCTGTGATCATCTTTCTCTTCCAGTGGACACATGTTTTTTTTTTTTTAATGGCTGCGTAATGTTCATTGTATGAAAATTCTAAAATCTCTTAATGCTTCCTCTTTCAGAGGGGCATTTAGGTTGTTTCTATTATTTTGTTATTACGAGCAACATTTCAGAGATGCTCTTGTCCTCACATCTTTGTTCACTTGTCCAGTTATACCCTTAGAATAAATTCTGGATATATACATCCTCTCCAGATGAAAAATATGTATATCTTTAAGGATATATGTATATCTTGACATCCTTCTAAAGAAATTGGAAAATCCAGTTCATTTTCCCAAGGCTCTCATATATTCTAAAACAAACAAAAGTGTTAATAATTAAAGTATAAATATTGATTATTGCTAACACATTCAGTTTAGGTAAAATTTATGATCTAGCAGAGTAGCATTTTTATGAGATAGATAGATGGCACAAAAAATATATATTGTAGAGGGCCGGCACAGTGGCATAGTGGTTAAGTCTGCACACTCCACTTTGGTGGCCCAGAGTTTGCAGGTTCTGATTCTGGGCACAGACATACACACCATTCATCAAGCATGCTGTAGTGGCATCCCACATGCAAAGTGGAGGAAGATCGGCATGGATGTTAACTCAGAGACAATCTTCCTCAAGCAAAAAGAGGAACATTAGCAATAGATGTTAGCTCAGGGCCAATCTTCCTCACCCAAAAAAAAAAAAGTCTGTATTGTAAAGAAACTGTATAGTAGTATGTCCATTTGGTAGAACTTTAGGATAACATTTACCATTAATTGTATAGATGTTTATAATAGAACCATCTATATTCTTAGGACATATTGTTGATTACAGTTATATATTCTTTGCCAAGTCTTTGGCTGGTATGCAGTTCCCAATTTCCAAGACATTCCTAATGGAATAAAACATCCACTTTGTGACTGATTTAAGACAGTTTTTTCCAAACACACCGCAGCTAAATGTGGACCTTGCTCAAATAGCAAATTCTTTTGCCTTTTGTTCTGGTGCTTATTGCTCTAACTAAAGTCCCGTAGAAAAGTGTTCCCATGCTCACACGGGAACACTACGTCTTTGGAAACATGGGAACATTATGTCTTTGGAAACAAAATATTCAGCTTTGGAGTTTATATAAAGTTTAGTTTGGAAGGCTCTTCACAGATCATCTTATTTTCCAGTTTCAAAAACCGAGTTCTGGAGCTGAGATTCGGATGAGGTCCCTCTGTTCCCTAGTCCCGTCTCCTTTTGGCACCACCTTGTGCAGTTCTGTTCTGCTAGGGCCTGAGGCATGAGCAAGCTTCATCAGAGACTTGGCTCCCAATCTCCAGAAAAGAACACGTCACAACTAATAGGAACACAGTGCTCTTTTCAAACCTTCACTCACGGATGGGTTTATCTACCTCCGATGAGTAATTACCTGCTTCCAGGTGGGAAGAAGATGTTTAATTTTTGGATACTCAGTCCAGGACACTAAGATGTCGTTCTTGTCAAACGCTCAGCCTGTTCAGAACCTCCTTGAGGCGGATTCTGTCGCCCCACCTTAGAGCAGTCTTGAGACGTCCTCGATGCTTTAGTTCTCATTTTAGACCCCCGCTCTCTCTCACAAAGCTGTCTTTTCTCACAGACAGGCCCCCGCTGCCGCTTAAACGTGCTGTGTGATGTGTCTGGAAAAGGTCCCCTCACTGCCTGCGACTTTGACCTCCGCAGCCTGCCGCCTGACCAGCGTCTGGAAAACCTCCTGCAGCACGTGAGTGCCGAGGACTTCGAGAAGCAGAATGAGGAGGCCCGCAGGACCAATCGGCAGGCCGAGCTCTTTGCCCTTTACCCATCAGTGGATGAGGTGGGTGTGACCATCTTCATGCTGGAGAATGTCAGTGAAGACACAGAGAGTCTCGAGGAAGATACTATTACTGTATAGCAATGTCCGGATGCTTAATTGTATGATTTCTGGGGCTTTTTCACTGAGGCAAGCCTGTATGATAGCAGAGCCAATTACCCACCCTCATACAGATGAGATTCCAATAATAACTAGAATTTTCATAACACTTTAGAAAACACTTTCACTGATATTGTCTCATTTAGTCCTAAAAACATTTCCGGGGTCTACATGCAGTAATCCCACTCAGTGAGTCAAACCATTCTGTTATTTGGCGGTGTGTTTACATTGAATCCATCAAGACATGTATTACTTAAACCTTGATGTTCGTTAGTGCTTTGTTAAGATTTTTTTTTTTAATGGTCGCTATGAACAACCTGAGAGACTTGCTTTGAAAACATTCAAGGCTGACATAATCATAGCTGTGCTCCAAATGCATAGAATCTTGGGACCAGGATTATCCACTTCGTTATCTATTGGAACTGATCCAGAACAACGTGACAGGTTGGGCTTTGCCTGTGGTCATTCGCTGGGGCACTTCAGATGGGATGATGGATGACCATTGTTCAAGCCTGTGTAGCTCCTTATACTTTCTATGAGTCTCCCAGTCTTCTCTTGTGCATGTTAGAATATCGTTGCTCCTCGGTCTTGGCAGAACAAATTACTGTAATATCTCCACTGTCCAAATTTTCTTAAAAGTTTAGTTGCAAGAAATAAGATTTGGAGAAATTTTGTGTAAAAGATATGCCATCCATCCATGCCTCTAAGTATTGAAATTTGATCTTTGGATCAAGCAAGACCGTTAGGGACTCTGATTCTCACACTGTAAAGCCCGCCTCCCTACCCCCGAGAACTGGGTCTGCTGACTTGCCCTTTGATGGGCTGACCACTGGTCAGCAAAAAGGACAATAGAGGAAACAGTAGTCCTGAGTATGATATCATGTCCACTGTGAAAATATTATTAAGGACATTGACCTGCTCATCATCCAGCACCCGCTTCAATGAGGATCCAAAGGGAAATTGTCCTTCAAGCCTTCTGACAAAGAAGAATTGTGCTTCCACTGGGAAAATATGTACACTTAGAGATTCTGCACATCTTGTAACTGACTCTCCTAAATTCTTTACTTAGAGTCAAATTTCTGTTCACCTCTGCTAAATCTAGTGGCTTGCTTATTGGTGTCCTGAATTTACTTCAGCTTTCTTTTTTTTTTATCCATATTTTTCCAGCCACCTTGGTTTTCTCATCTATTTATTTTATTCCCAGGGGCTTCAAATCCTTTTTTTATTGTCAGTGGCCACAAACTCTTTTCTGAATGAGGCAGATTAAAAATAAACATGAATAAGGTGGGCAGTGTTATCATCTCCATCCTTCAGATTGCAAAGTAAGAATCAGAGAGGTTAAATAAGTTATTCAAGATTCAACAAGCAAATTAAATTATAGAATGAGGCTCCTAACTTATTAACTTCAAATTTCATGTTTGCCTAGTTATCTGCATGTCTACCTGGTGTATATTAGCACAGGTAATGGAAATCCAAAGATGTTATAAATAATCACATCTTATAACTTTTCCGTTTCCATCTATAGCTTTAAAACTTTTTACCAGATTTGTCAAGAAATATTAAATGTGACTGATTTGACCTTCACTTGCGTTCCTCTTCCAATTCCATGGGGGGGTGACAACATGTAAGAAAGAGACCCAAAGTGGACGCAGAAGAGAGATAACAGTTAAAAGGTGAAGAAAATACTTCCAGAGAGGCATCAGCTCGTTAGTCTCCTCATGGGATTAAATGGGAGGATATCCAGTCTTGAACTGATCACAAGAATGACTCATAGACTGTTTTGAAGCAACTCTGTTTTATGGTCTTTGAAACACGGCAGAAACTCACGTTGAGACTGACAGGTGCTATAATCTAACAGAGGTCCTAATGGGGCCTGCTTTATTAGTGGAGGGGAATGCTTTGTAATTAGTGTACCAGTTATTTGTAAATTGCTATGTCTAAAGTGCTTGAGGCCCCCTATACCAGCCCTTGAAGATGTTGAACACACAGAGGTTGCATTTGTACTTGTAATTTGTACTTTCTCCAAAGAAAGTCCTGTAGAAGAAAGGTAAATTTCTGGCCTACCATGAAATGATTATGAATATTGATTTTTTGACAAAACATTAATGAAATTATTTATATCGTCATTCCTTTATTTCCCGGGGAGAAAACTTGACTCTTCCATCAAACTGGGTACAGATTTACCAAGAAGGTGAACTTTTCTGCTATAAAATGTTATGGTTGCTGTGGGGTATTTGGCGGAAAGCTCCCATCATTTACAGCCCAGGAAAATACAATTAGACTGCAGACCACTCACCAGTGTTTCGATAGCCTACTGCAAGAGCAGGAATTAATGTTTTCAGGCACTTATACTGTTGAACTTAGCGCACGTGAATATCATTAAGATACTGTGATAGTTCAGATTTGCATATGAAAAGTTACAATGGCGACCTGATATCTCTCTTTAAGTCTTTGGTCCCTCTGTGGTAAAATAGACAGGTATATCTCTTAATTTGTCATTCCTAAGCTTTCCTATACTTAGAACTTTAGCAAGTTCTATTTGGACATGTCTGTATAAAACCTATAAATTCAACCCAAATCTCTGTCATCTGTTTAAGAAAACAGTGAACTGAGAAAGGTACTCTGTATTAGGATTGATGGTTTACAGCCTTAAGTGAACTATCCTGACTCAGATCTCAAGGCTGAAACTCACATATTTACTAGGAAAGCCCTTGGCAGGAGAAATATTAGGAATGTGTACTTAGAGCCAGCAAAAAAAAAAAAAGAAAAAAAAAAGAAAACAATAGGTATAAGATTTTGCGATGCCATCTGGTGGATGTTACTAAGCCATATCCATTTTCACATTTCCTTCCTTCCTCCCTCTGTCTCTTTGTCTTAAATGCTTGGCTTTCTGAAAGGAGAAAATGTTTGCTGGACATGCTGACTTGGGAGCTTGGCGGTTGGTTAATAAACTCTCTTATAAAGTCACTGTTATTCTACTATTAGAAATAAACCAAATGCAAGTTGTCTTGAGCAGTGGATGGCAACCTTCCCTTGCCTGGGTTAACTCCAACTGGAATTCTTCATGGAAATTCACTAATGATTTCTTTTCCAACGTGATTAATAGGAGGATGCTGTGGAAATACGTCCGGTACCAGAATGTCCTAAGGAACATCTGGGCAACAGAATATTGGTCAAGTTGCTGACCCTGAAGTAAGTATCAGCAAATATATTAACCACCTCCCTGAGGTTTGTCTTGTCTGTTAGACACAAACTGTGTCTTTATCACCAGAGCTTGCATGAGGGAGGATCTCCCAACACTGTCAGCAGTGGGCAGCTGTGAGGCAGTGGAAAGAGCAGAGTTCAGAGTCAGCTGGACTCAGATTCTGTTCCTACCAAGTCTTGGACAGTCTTTCTTTTGTAATAGGAAAGGCTAACACTAAAATTAGGCATGGAAAGTAATTGAGCGAAATGGCCTACATTAAGAAAAATTTAACAGTGAAAGCCAGTGGTGTGCTGGAATCAGCTCTAACTCCTGCGAGCTGACTGTGCGCTTCTCTTCCCAACTCTTTATTCAGTGAAGTCACGTTGGTAGCTTGAAACTGGCCATGGTAGAAGTATTTACAACATAGAAAGCAGAAAATGCTACAAATTAGAGCCTATTTTTTTTCTCAGAGACTTGTTTGCTATACATTTACCAGCACGCCACTGTTGAAACACAGTGAAAAATGCAACTAATACTCAAAGCCAGGGGATAATAGGGAGTAGTGGGGACTGTAGCAAACTACCTTTAGGGCAACGCCCACTACTAGCTAGGGCAGATTCTTGCCATTCAAGTAAACAAGCCCATTTTGGTCAATTGTCTGATTTTTTTTTTAAGAGAAGCTGAAAATCCACATTTTTCTATATAATTTCCTGACTTCTTAGATATTTTCTTGTTTCCTTTTTCAGTATCACACAATTCAAAGCATATCTGCCGTCTGCATTCATCTGTGAGCCAATTATTTGCCACATTTACTTTAAAGCAATTCTCTCCAAACTTTTTTTTTTTTTTGCTGAAGAAGACTTGCCCTGAGCTAACATCCACTGCCAATCTTCCCCTTTTTGTATGTGAGCCACCACCACAGCATAGCCACTAACAGATGAGTGGTATAGGTCTGCCCCGGGAACCAAACCTGGGCTGCCAAAGCAGAGCACGCTGAACTTAACCACTAGGCCACCGGGGCTGGCTCTCTAAACTTTTTGATTGTTTACTTTTACAGTAAAAAAACCCCACATGTCCTCTATACGTGTGTATTAATTTTGTACTTGCATATTAAATATTGTATATATATTATAAAACATACATACATGAGAAATTTTAAAGGATGAACCAAATAAATCAAAATAAATCGTAGCATTTTCTTCCTGCTCTCCCATGGATTGTCTTGCCTACCCCTGGAGTGCTCGCATACCTCTCATTTCTCTTTGCCAACTGCTGCTTTTGAGAAGTAGTTCTTCCACTTCTTCAAAGCACAGACTCTTTTGAAAATAATGGGTCATCAATGCCCTGTGGAGGCAAAGGTACATAAGCATGACATTTTTTTCGTCCCCTGTTAGGAAGGTCGTCCATCTCTTGAAGTCCATTCATGGACCTCTAGGCAGCACCTAGTTTGCAGTTAGGGCATCTGTGGATTCAGGCTGTGTCTCAACCCTGGGGACTTCTCTGGGATTATGAGTTGTCCCTTGTAAAGGAAGTTGTTAGACCAGTGGGTGTCGAAGTTCCTACCTGCCGTAAACTTCTGATTCTAAGGTTTGGCCTCCGCAGCTCCTCCCCGCAGGAGGTAAGCCAGCAGGACTGCACGCACACTTGTGGGGGCTCTCTTGAAGTTGCAGCCCCCTCCTCTAGCCAGTCCTCCCAGCAGGGGAGAGAAGCAGGGCCTTTGGTCTTGTACACAGAGAGGAATAGTCTGTAAGCCAGCTCTGCAGCAAGGAAGGCTACAGAACGGCCAACTCCAGCCCCTTTGAGCTGACCCGGGGTGGGAACCCCCAGCCCGTCCGCAGGAGGCCTGAGTGGAAGTGGCGGTTCCATTCCCCTCTGCGTTGCTCAGGAAGTCCTCCCTATTGTCTGAGGCCCTCACCATCCCCACAGGAAGCACACCAGGCCCCTTTCAGATGCAGTCACCGTGCCCTTCAGGATTGGAGGAATTCTCCCCTCTTTCTGTCATCTTTCCAATAAATAACCAGCAGCTGTTCTCACAGGTGGGAAAACGCGGCCACTGAGCTAGATGTGTATTATGAAAAAACAAATCGAGTCACTTGGATTTCTCTTGATGAAAATTGTGAAGTGTAGCTTCTAGTGATTTCCTCCTGCAACTGCCAAAGCAGAAATTAAGTAGAAAGGAGGTGTTTGCTCGATGCACTTGACCTGCTCAAGTGTCTTAAGTAGTATTCATGCCAACATATACCTGCAAGAGGAACGACGACCTGAAGACACTGTCCTAGCTAGAAATGCTTTGAATAACTGGATAAAGGAAAGAAAGCAAGTTCTCAAAGGTGAACCTAGAATGTTAAAATATGAATAGTAAAAATTTGATGATAATGTTAAAGAAACTCATTTCCCCATTGACACTGACATGCAGAATTCTATTCATATGACTATCGATTTTATCAGTTAGAGAGTTTTTAAAAAATTGTTGAGATCTGTAATGGTCACTGTTTTCTTTTGCGAAATCTTTAAAGCCTCAAGCTTACGGAAAGAATTAGGCTGGTGCAGATGCTGCAAGTGTTTGTAGCAGCAAGGAAAAAAAGGGATGACAACAAAGTATTTTTCTGTTTTGTATTTTAAGAGGGGAAATATTTCGATGTAAAACTTAATACCATCTTATGCAAAGTACCCTCGGCTTGAAGGAGTCTTCTTGGTGGTGAAACTTTAGTGTGTGTAAAATTTACCCAGGAAGCTTGTTTTAAATACAGATTTGGGGAGACCTTCCACCACCATTTCACCCAAGAGATTCTGCTTCAATAGATCTCAGGAGGAACAAAGAAAGCTACATTTTGACAAATTCCTCATTTGCTTCAAAAATGCTAGTTTCTAGGGACTAACTTGGAGAAACATTGGAGGAAAAACTCAGGTTCTGTGATCAGAAAGGGCTGGGCTCGAAACCCAAGTGTGCCAGTTCCTAATCTTGTGGCCTTTGGCAAATTACTTTATCTTTCTGAACCTCAAAAATGAGGATAAGGTCTGCATCATTCTATTGTTGTGAAGCATAAAGGAATTGACATGTGTAAAGCATTAATCACAGCACAATTGTATGTGACAAAGATTAATTCTCTTTTGCTTTCTCTCAACCACAGAGAACTTAACACTCAGTACCTACCTAAGTAGATCACAACAATATTCACACAGTTAAATACAGATCAACCATGCCAGGCAGTAGCTGGTGAGCCTAGACATAGTAAAGCCCCTATTAATGTGCTACTACCTAATGATAAAAAGAATAATCATAGAATCCTTGACACTGTTTGTTGTGGCAAAATATACATAACATCAAATTTACCATCTTCACCATTTTTCAGTGTCTGGTTCAGTGGCATTAAGTACATTCACATTGTCGCGCAACCATCACCACCATCCATCTCCAGAACTCTTTTCATCTTCCCAGACTGGAACTTTGTACCCATTTAATAATTCCCATCCCTCTCTCCTCCTGGTAAGCACCATTCTGATTTCTGTTCCCGTGAATGTGACTACTCTGAGCGCGTCATAGAAGTGGAATCACACAAGACTTGTCCTTTTGTAACTGGTTTCATTTAGCGTAATGTCGTCCAGGGTCATCTATGTTGCAGCTTGTGTCAGAATTTCCTTCCTTTTGAAGGCTGAATAATATTCCATTGTATGCATATACCACATTCTGTTTATCCGTTCCTCCTTCCATGGACACTTGGGTTCCTTCTACCTTTTGGCTATTTTGGATAATGCTATTCTTGACATTGTTTTTAAAGTACAGTCACACACATTATCTTTCACGGTCCTTGCAACAGTCCTGGGAAATGGGAGGAGCAGATGTCTTTTCCTCATTTTACAGATAAATAAATGGAACTGGGAAAGGTGAAAAACCTAATTAGGATCCCAATTAGCAGGCGGTGGGAGAGGGACCAAAGCCCTGTGCTCTGTGAGTCGGCCATCATTCTCAACTGGCTCATTTCCAAAGATGCCATTTGACCAAGTGACTCTTGTCTGTGCTTACCTCTGCCTAAATATTCTTCTGAAAAGGTCTTCTTTTTAGACAAAGCTATCCAATGATAAGATCATCCTCTCACACACACCTTGAAACAAAATTCAGCCTAGTTTGCATGACTTCTGTGGGAACAGTGGTCCAGGGCCTGATTACTGGTGCTCTCAGCTGGCAGTGTCCAAGGTCATGGCAACTGTTAAGCAGAGAAACTTGGAAGGTGCACATCTGTGTTTCAAGTGCTCCTGTAACATGTGGCAGGATTATGCTTTGGGGATGCGTTCTCTTCAGACCCACCATTTCAAGGGAGAGGAGCAATTAGGGCTAACAAGAGGGCTCCTCTTTCAGGCTCTCCTTGGCTCCACCCACTTCAGTGTTTCTCGACAGTGCTCAGTCCCCTGCCCCGCCTTCAACTCAGCACATCCCCCTGGCAGGGGAGTTAGAGAGGGCCAGACATTTGCCCATGTCACAACCCAACTTTCCTCTGATGGTCCCAATGAATTCTAAGGAAAAGCAACTGAACTTTTTTTTCACTAGCTGGAAAGCCGCATCCCTTAGAATTGAGTAAGAGGGATTCCTATTCCAGCACTAAAACGTAAACTGTAAACAAGACCTTTACCTAAGACAGAGACTCTACCCTCTGAAAACACAGCAGCTGCGGTGATTAGAAGCGCCATGTTGGATCCATTCTACCCTACTCTCTGTTGCAGGGCCACCAACAAGAGTTTTTTAAGAGAATGTGGCATCCACCATGATCTCAAATGATTAGGAATCTTCATGAATCTCCCATATTTGTCCATTAACATCCTAGTATGATTCTCATATGCATGGAGTTATCCAAATATTTCTGGAAACTATTTACATTTTTAACCAGTTTATAGATCCAAGCACTTCCAGAAAATTCAAAATTACCTCAGTTAAAACCATATAGATTTTTCTCTGTTTCTCTGACAGGTTTGAGATTGAAATTGAGCCTCTCTTTGCCAGCATTGCCCTCTATGATGTCAAAGAAAGGAAAAAGGTAAGAAAGCAAAAAATAACCCATCCCTGAGGGCACACATATTGTTCATGATTCTTTGGGTTCATGTTTTTAAATCTCACCTCTAATGCAGCTAAAACGCTCTCAATTTGAGAGCAAATGACCTTTGATGTGTCTAGTTCTATTGCCTTTGCAATTTTTGAAGGAATGATCTGGGAACATTAGTCATTTATGTTCTTTGGAGAATCTTTACGGGAAAGGCCTGCTGGAGATGGTGGCCTGGTTGGGATAGAGAGATAAATGAAATAGCCGTGTATGAGATTACACGTCAAACAAAGCGATTTAAGTACATTTTTAACAAGCTCAGATATGCATGTGATGTTTCCTTGGTTTGGGAGTTTTTGGCATTGTGAAATAGCCTCATCATGAATAGAAGGCGTCTTGTGCAGTAAAAGTCCAAAATTGCCACAGGGTGAAGACTTCACCAACTGTAATGTGCTTTTAATTGAAAAGAACTCAAGGCCCTAAGACTTCTCCATGAGTGTTTTAATATTTAGTTATTTTGTGACTCCTAGAGGAGGGCGAAAACAGCAAAACCAGAGAGGGATGGTTCTGCCCCCCTTTACCCACAGCCATTCAGCATTTAAGGAAGTGTGTATCTCTTGAGTAAATATTAATAATCACTGAGATTTGTATTAGTTAGGGCAGGTTAACTGCTACAAAAAGAGACCCCAAATTCCATAGTGGTTCTCCAACTTGGGCATGCATCAGAATCCTGGAGGGCCGGGGCCAGCCCTGTGGCGGAGTAGTTAAGTTTGTGCACTCAGCTTCGGTGGCCCAGGGTTTCGCAGGTTTGGATCTAGGCCATGTTGAGGCAGTGTCCCAAATGCCACAACTAGAAGGACCCACAACTAAAACATACAACTAAGTTCTGGGGGGATTTGGGGCAAAAAAGCAGAAAATAAATAAATAAATAAATAAAAAGAAGATTGGCAACAGTTGTTAGCTCAGGTACCAATCTTGAAAAAAAAAAAAAGAGATCCTAGAGGGCTTGTTAAAACACAGGTTGCTGCACCCCACCCCAGAGTTTCTGATTCAGTAAGTCCAGGTTGGGCCTGAGAATGTGCATTTCTAACAGGTTCCCCAGTGGTGCTGAGGCTGCTCATCAGGGGACTACTTTTTTTTTTTTAATTTGTCACTTTATTTTTTTTCCTGCTTTTTCTCCCCAAATCCCCCCAGTACATAGTTGTGTATTTTAGTTGTGGGTCCCTCTAGTTGTGGCATGTGGGACGCGGCCTCAGCATGGCCTGACGAGTGGTGCCATGTCAGCGCCCAGGATCCAAACCAGTGAAACCCTGGGCCACCGAAGCCGAGCACGCGAACTTAACTATTCAGCCACAGGGCCGGCCCATGGGGACTACATTTTGAGAACCGCTGGCTGAAAGAAGAAATTTCTGTCTTTGTTTCTTAACAATCCAGGGTGGAGGATGCTGGGTCAGCAGTGGTCTGCTCCACTGAGTCATTCAGGAACCTAAGCTGGCAACAGCTCCTCCATCTTTAATATGTGCTCTCCCAATGTCACTCTTGACACTGCCATTGCAGCTCCCAAAAAAGGGAAAAGATGGTGATGGAGGCCACACTTCATTGCTCACAATTCATTGGAAAGAATTTAGTCACATGCCTACTCCTAAGAGCAAGGGAGGCTAGTGAATGTAGCCTCTGCCTGGGCAGCCAGTTTTCAGCTATAGCTCTATGAATGGTGAAGGGGATACCCAGCTATATAGTGGCTCTTAAGCAACACTTCACCAGTGAGCCAAGGACCACTCATCACGTCATGCTTTGGCTCAAAATCTCTAATGAATCCTCACTACCTACAACATTAAAAACAAACTCTTTAGCTTCCATGCCTGCCTTTCTTCAGGATGGCTCTCATCTGCTTTCTTTCCTCCAGAGCCTATGCAAAGTCAAGCTGGATTAATCTCTGTTAACTAAACTACTCTCTCCCTGTACACCGTCGCCCTCCAGCTCTGCCTACCAGAATTTTCTTCCAAGGCCCATCCGTTTCACATTCCTCCTCCGTCAGAAGCATTCCCGATCACACCAACTGGACGTCATCTCTCGCCCTCTGGAATTTCCACAGCATTTTTTTGTATGAGTGTAGTCACTCATATTTTACTCTGACTGTAGATAATGACATATTTGCCTTTTCCTTCATTCTTGATTGTAAACTGAGGGCAGAGGCAACGTCCAGCTCTACTTCCTTGCAGTACATAGCACATCACTGATATTCAGGAAATACTGGTGAGTTGATAAAAAATTTAAATGTTTCAAGGAACATCTCTCCAATGGCTCCAAAATATCTAGAGATTGTGACAAAATATGTATCAGATTTTCCAGCAGCCACTAGTCATAAACCACATCTATGATTACACTTATTCCTTTGGCGAAATTTCTTTGTGTTTTTTTTTTAAACTCGTTACTAACAACTGCAGACCATGAGCACAACAGGTCTAACTTATTTTTCATTTTGCTGCTCATTTACAGATCTCAGAAAATTTTCACTGTGACCTGAACTCTGACCAGTTCAAGGGATTTCTGCGTGCTCACACGCCTTCTGTTGCCACGTCCAGTCAAGCGAGATCTGCGGTGTTCTCGGTCACCTACCCGTCCTCAGACATCTACCTGGTAGTCAAGGTAGTTGAACACGACCTCATTTGCACATTCTGGTGTTCCTGTTGTTGCATTATTCCCCGCGCATGTTGGGGGTGAAAGAGATGTCAGAACGCGTCAACGCATCCTCCATGATGTTCACTTCATTTCCTTCTTGACTTACTCCTTTTCCTTTACAAGCAAATTGTGTCAGATACTAGAATGAGTATGGGGTTTGGAGTCATAAAGTCCTAGGTTTGAATCCTGGCTTTGCAACTTGGTGGTTCTATGACTTTGGGCAGTTACCTAACTTTTCTGAGACTTAGTTTCCTCATCCGTATAGTGGGGATAATAACACCGCCCTCAGTGGGCAGTTGTGATTACAGAATAAAGCCTGGCACGTGATAGGTGCCCTTCCTCCTAACCAAGGAAAGTGCCCTCAGCTGTCCAGCTCCGGGAGGCTGCTGTGGAGAAAATCTCGGATAGGGTTTCCTAATGATGTTCGTGTTTTCCCAGAGACCTGTAGTTAAATGTCCCAGAGTCCAGGCTCTGACAGTCTGAGGTGTGGGCTCTAGTCTCCAAGTTTCGCTCTCCCTTTTCATCACCATCTCACAGACTGAGTAGGTCTAGTGAGAGTCAAAATCTGAGGGGCAATTATAAGTAGAAGGACCTTTCATTCTTACAATCTTCACTGTTGTAAGAAAACCAGACTTTCTCTATACACCAAAATGGCTGGTTAGAAGTTAACAACAAACATTGAGTGTTTTACCTACCTGAAGCCAAATAATCAGTCTCGTTGACTCTTTACCCAAAACTGAAAAAAAAAAAAAAATACAGGTGTTTTGATTTCATGTACACCCGGCATTCCAGGCTTGGAACCTTTTCTAGTCACCACAGTGTTCTAGGTCCATAATCTCATTGATTCCTGCATGATCCCATGGGAGCAGCATATAGATTCCAAAAACCTCAGGCGACTTGGAGGTCACTTAACAAGTGGCAGATGTCTTTCCATTCCAGCTTCCTTTACACCATTTTACAAAGATTCGGAAAGGTCACTATAGCTTGAAGGGAACTTATTTAAGTTTATGGAAAATATAGTTAAAATTCTATTGCTAAAAGACGCATCTATTGTTGTCAAACAATGGGTGTCCTTTTCATTGCGATATTTCTTAGACATATAGAAAAGTCAGCTTAAGGCCCATCTAGCAGCCCTGTGGTTAAACTTAAAATTGGCTGTCAGCCTGGAAAACCAAAGAAGCCAAAACTAGTTCTATACATCCAAATGTTTCTTCAAACTCCACTTCTCAGTGGATGACTTTGTTTTGGCTAACCCATAGTAGTCTGCTAGATATCAGCAGCTACTTGTGGGTTACTGTTTCTTACTAAATATATTCCAGAATTTTCAGATGTGTAAATGGATTCATTTGGCATTAATAAACATTCTCTAAATTGTCTGGATAGAGTTAGAAATTTAAATCTACTCAGTAAGACAGTCCCTAGTCTGCTTCTGATTTATTTTTCTTTGATGCCATCGTTGTCACTTCTTTCCCTCTAAATATATAGTAAATGGTGTTACAATATTTAGCATGTTCAGGCAGATGCCATTCGATCAAGAGGGGCTTCTTTCTTTCTTAGTTTTATTCTCAAACTGAACACCAGGCTCTTAACTGTATTTTAGGTGGAGTTAGCTAGTTTAGGTACGGCATGTAATATTTGCTTTAAGGTCTAATTTCAGGCTTAAAGGTTTTGTTTCTCAATTGAGGGAGGGAGAGTAAGGATGAGAGTGAATCTGATTTAAAACTTTAAAAATAGACGTGCCAGGCATTGAACCAGCCCCTCCCCAATAGGGCAGAGAGTAGCCTCTTTATCTTAAAAAAATTCCCAGGTAATTCTGATATGCTCCTTTCCCTGCCTGCCATGGCTATGAGGACTCACACTTCCTTTTACTCATAAACCGTGAAGGACCATACAGTGGGCTCTCAGAGTAGCCTGCGGCTCCTTCTCATGAAATACCTGCAGTTTCTCTTATCCAACTTGCTGAAGGAAGTAGTATCTGCTGGTCTGGTCGAATCTGGCCTCTCCTGCTTCCAGGTTCTGGAGAGCCCTCTCCTGTGGGTTCCACACTATACGCTACCAGTGCATTAAGCCATAGCATTCCCATTCCTCGCTTTAGGGTCCTAATTAAAAGGTTCTTTATCTCTATTCAAAGTTCATTTTAAAGACCATGTTTTTGTCTATTGACTTCGTGGAAAAATTAGCTTCCTTCCAATTGCTCTATACGCTTCTGACTATGAGCATCAGGAGAAAAGGACCAGGTTTTTCATGTTCACCACCTTATCTCCCCAGCAGACACCACATGGAAGGCACTCAACAGATGTTTTTTGAATGAATGAATGGTTTTTGAATGAATAAGTGAAGGATTGCTGAATAACAGGAATACCATTCAGTCTCTAGCGCAAGTGTTATGCGTCTGTGTTCCCAACCCGGGATATCTCTCAGGGGGCTCAGCTTTGTCTTCATGCTGTGACAATCGGAAGGGTTTTAAACTTCCTTTGTGAGAAGAGGGACTTCCTGCTTGTAGTCTCCTTGAGACAGATGTCCATTGAGCAACCCCACGCCACTTCCTTTGAAACTCCGGTAAACACCCTCCATCACTACGGTATTTCTGATTTAAATTCTTTGCACCTGATAGAGCCTATTAAGACTGTGTGCCTATTGCAATATGTTGACCCAAATTTATTCTTCAAGGATCACCCCGACTAATGACACAGGCTAATGGGACTTAATCTACTTGTTTTTGTCTTCAACATCTAAGTTAAATTAAATTTTCTTTGAGCAGAGGGTTAGGAAATTTCCAATTTCTGCTTCTCTTTCTCTTAAACATGGTGCCCAGATTTATGGCCAGCCAGATCCTTTACCTGAAGGAAAATGGAAGAAGATGCTTGACAGTAATAGCATTCATTCATATGACCAGCCAGTTAGCAAAGTAAAAAGCTGCCCTAGCTAACTGCTTTCAAGTTCCTTCCCAAGTCTGTTAAGTCAAGAGAAGCAGCCCTAATAGGAAATACAGGGGAGACAATTATAGATAATTTATTCTGTTCATTTATTCATTTTGTGGAAGGTTTTAGTCCCCAACCTGACTTTTACAGTGGCCATATCTCTTTTTTACATTGTAAGCAATAATAAAGAAAATGAGCTTTTCACTTCCTACATATGTCTCATGGGTTTTGTTTTATAAAATAACTTTTATTGCATTTTTTATTGTAGGCATAATACATGTTTATTGTTTAAAAATAGAACACACACATAAGCAATAGGAATAAAATAAAAATAGTACGTAATCCCCCCATACAAAGATAACTACTGTTAACATTTGCTGTGTATCTACTATCATCCTTTTAATATGCCTTTTTTAAAAAAATAAAACTGTATAGTACTCTTCAGACTAATTCTTTTAATCAAAAAGCATATATCCTGGGCATCTTCCAATGTCATCAAATGTTTCATAAAACATCATTTTGATGGTTGCATAGATTCCATTATATGGATGTGATTTTTGTGCTTTCTTTTAATGTTACTTTTGTTGGTAGATTGAAAAAGTCCTTCAGCAGGGAGAGATTGGAGACTGCGCAGAACCCTACATGGTTATCAAAGAAAGTGATGGTGGAAAGGTATGATATTTTGAGTATTGCTAAATGATGACACCTTAGAATAAGCAGGTATTTTTTCAGAAGTGTTCCACAAAATAGTTCATGAGGTTTAATCCATAATATGTCCCCCTATGAGACACTAATAAATTGTATTTTAGAAAAAGAAGAGAAACTGGTCATTGATGATAACTTTTTAAAGAAATAAAGGATTGAACTCAACAAATGATGATGGACACACCAATGTCTAATTACAAAACTTGGCTAGGACAAACCCATATTCCCCTTGTCTTGGTTCTGAGGCTCTGACCCAGCTGGTTGGGAGGGCCACAGAGAACCCACGAAATTGAATAGCACCAGAGCTCTCCTGGCCTTCCTCAACAGCATGGGCCACTGTCCTTTCTGGTATGGATATTTGGATATTCGCTGAGATGACTGTATGTCATAAATTCATCAATACAACATAGGTATTAAGCCTATGAAAAGGACGCCTTTTCTCAGCCCACATGCAAAGGTTTCCAATATGATTTTTAAAACATGGCCTTTCTGGAATAAGACTTGCCTAATCAGCATCATACTACGAGACTCATAAGTTTCAAATAAGATTTATTGAACTTGAGACTTTGGGTGTTTTTCAAATCTACCTTTTATTCTGAACTTAGAAAGAACACCTTGGGAGTGTTAACAGGCTAATAAGGAAGCTGTTAGGAAGCTTTATAGATCTTTCTGGAGTCTTCCAAGGCAAGTTTTGAAAAACAGGCTCTCTTGGGAGCTTGGTAGATGATATGCAAAACTTTTCATCCTAAGATTCTCTCATGTCAATCCAAGTCTTGTAGCTAGCCCTAAAAGAGGCGTTTGTTGGTTAGCTGATATAATGAGCCTTGAACCTTTTTTCTCAGGTGAAGGTGTATTTAATAATTGAATGTAGCCTTTCTTCAAACTTCTCCTTTTCTAATGTGTATGTCCTGATCAGCTAGACCTCTGGCCCAAGTTGTGTCGTTTTTCTGCCTAGTCCCTCTTTTTAGTCAGTAGGTGGGGATTTTGAGATGGCTGTCGTATCTATGGCAGAGGCAGTTGGCTTGGTGCTGGTGCCATATTGTTTGTTTCTGCTTGTGTCTTTCCATTCTCCTCTAGAGTAAAGAGAAGATTGAAAAACTAAAGCTTCAAGCTGAATCTTTCTGCCAACGCTTGGGGAAATACCGGATGCCCTTTGCCTGGGCTCCCATAAGCTTAACAAGCTTCTTCAATGTCTCTACCCTGGAGAGGGAGGTAACCGATGTGGACTCCATGGTTGGTAAGATTTTCAACTGCAGTGGGAAGGGGAGGGCTCCCCAGAGTTCCAACTCTGAGGTCAACTGCTTATTAGTGGGGCTGGAGGTCCAGTAAGGTGTTGGGGGTGGGAAGGAAGAGGGAGATAAATAGGATGAAACACGATTATGACTGGATTCCAAATGCTTGACTGTACGGTAATCCCCAAAACAGTTATGAATGTTTGTGGAGCTTAAATATACTCTTACAGTAAATTTTTAGTTGGGATTTTATGGACAGTTTGACGCTTTAAAAAATTAATTTTCAATAGCCACCTCCTCTTAAAAGTAAAATTCTTGAAAATAACAAGAAAATATAATAACCATCTATAGTGTGTTAAACGAAAGCACCGTGGTTGGCTCCTGACCACAGTTGGCTCCTCAGCATAAGAAAAGCCAGTGTCACGAGGGCTTCAAAAAGCAAAACTCAGGTTCCCCAGCAAAATTTCCAGTCCCTTAAAGTTTATTTTGCCAAGTGCTATGAAAAAGTAGATGCCAAAAGAATATCTAGTTACTGTTCCAATTTATTCAGCATATTTCTCTTTTTCGTCACCTCACCCTTGATCTGAATCATTAATTTTCTAAACAGTCTGGGTATGGAACTGTTCAGGAGAGTTACTGAGGTTTCACGTTGACCCACCCCCACCTGTGGCAGAGTTTCTATTTTCCTAAATGTCTTTGGATCCAGCAAATATTTGTCTACAGTCACATTTTCTCGTGACATTTCTCGTGCATTCCTTAGCTCTGCCACTTCTGAAATGTTGCCTTTTAGCAGAGGAGTGGACGAAAGGGTATTTTGTTATTGCCGCTGCTATTCTTGAGTTACTGTTGCATAATTACCAGTCAGAACTCCTAGGTTATTTCTGATTTACCTCACTTTAGTGCATCCTGACCTTCACACCACAGTGTTTTTTTTTTTTTTAAATGCCAACTGTTATGTAGACTCGGGTAGCCTTATTTGAAAGAGTTATGCATAGAGCTTAGAGGACATCATAAAGGCATAGGGTTTGCTGGGGCCTCCAAAATCTTTGTGTCAAAGATAATTAACCTGACTACAGAGGCTGACTCTTAAGAAGCAACCAGAAAATGCAGTGTATTATACTGAGGCAGAATGGCAAGTTTAGGTAGGCAATGGTAATGAGAAGTTCCAATTCAGCATCATAGCAAGAATTAAGGATAAAAGAATATTCAGAGTTGCCAATATTACAGTTCTAAACAATTTGACCATTCACAACAGAACCCCTGAGTTTTGCAGTGTAAAAGCAAACAAGATCCCCACCTAAATCTCCAAAAAGGGTAAGAAACAATCAAGCAGAGCGTCAGGGTCCCAGTCCGGATTTGAGTGTGACTCAGGTTTCCCTTTAGGCAAGTCAGCCAAGGCAGAAGCTCAGTTCTGCAGCGTGGTCCATATAGAAAGAGCAGGAGAAAGCTCAGATTCAGAATATACTCCGGCTGACCCCTAGTGTATTTGGGTCCCAATCCCAAATGCCTTCAGGGTCATTTGAGTGCTTGCCTCTCCATTGTTCTACATGGAACGCAGATGTAAAAATAAAACAAAAGCAAACACTGTTGACTAAATAGAGCTTATCTGCAGACCCTGTTCTGGCTGCACTTCTGGACTCCTGCTGGGTGGCATCTGGCCCACCCTGACCTCTATGTGGGAGGGGACTACTGCTGTTCATGGCCTGTCCACTCCAGTCAGAGAAGGATTAGGGGCTCCAACAGGGGGACTAAGACAGATAGGACCAGCGGAGGGAAATTTTCATTTAAAACAAGGATGGCCATGTTCAATGTTCTTGCTCAGTGACTTTAAATACACATATGGTAAAGTTAATAACTGCTGCGTATTCAAACAGAAAGGCATACATCAGAATGACAGTTGTTTTCCTTAAAGGGAGAAGCACTGTGGGTGAGCGGAGAACTTTGTCTCAGTCTAGAAGGCTTTCTGAAAGAGCCCTCTCCTTGGAGGAAAATGGGGTTGGCTCCAACTTGAAGACCACCCCCATAACCGTTAGCAGCTTTTTCAAACAGGTATCTCTCCACACTGCAGGGTGTCTGGATTCGTCCCCATGATGGCATAGGTGTTGGAGCCCAAAGGGGGCATTGATGTAGTGATTAAGAGAACAAGTTAATTAACCTCACCAAGCCTCAATTTCATTATCTGCAAAACAGGGATGGTGGTGCTTGCTGTTGGGAGGGTGAGATGACATGAGGCATATGCAGCTCTTCTCAGAGTGCCTGCGATACAGCAAGTGCTAAATGAGTGTTAGCTTTCTCAATTGAGAGAAGGATCTGTTCCCATTAATACAAACTACCCTATTTGAACTATCACAGTCAATTCACTTATTAGGCTATGGAAACAGTCTGGCTGAAACACTGTTTCCCCCTTGATCTCAGGGTTTCCTGGCCTGGCTGTTGTCCTTCTCGCCTCTCTTCCATGGGCAGGCTTTCCCGGGCTGCCCACTTGCTCATAGAGGGCAACCATTGCAGATGGCGCTCTTTGTTAGCTCAGTGAACATTGAGGCCTTAAAAAACAGACTTTCCTAGAGTAATCAAATTCATGGGACAGAAAGTACAATGACAGAGAGTGAGGTGATGGTTGCCAGGGGCTGGAGGAAGTGGGGAATGGGGCGTTGTTATTTAATGGGTGCAGAGTTTCGGTTTTGTAAGATGAAAGAGTTCTGGAGATCGGTTGCACAACAATGTAAAGTACTTAACACTGTTGAACTGTGCACTAAGGAATAGTTAAGACGGTAAAGTTTATATTATGGGTGTTTTACTACCAAAAAAACCAACCAAACAAACTTGACTTAGACTTGGTTTGATTCTGTTTTAGAAAATTTTCCATAGCTCACATAGTCTTCGTGGGGCATTTCAAGGGGTTATGTTAACAAACCAAAACGCAGAAGGGATGCTGAGGGTCTGTGCACCACGCCACATAATAGAAGTAGCATGGGACAGGAAGGATTTCTGTTTGGGATGCCCCCCTTCTGATTGTATTACCTTCAGGGGTAAAGTGCTTGACTTAACGAAGTCTGAGTTTTCTCATCTGTGCTTGGGAATAAAACATACTTATCTACCTATCCCCTTACCAGGCTGTTGCAAGGATGAGAGCTCTCGCCCACGTATTCCTTGGCAGAGCGCCTGTCCCATGACAGCACATGGAGGGTGGTATTTATGCTTAGCCTTCTTAGTGAAGACAAATGTGAAGAAAATGAGGATAGGAAAAAGAGAGAAAGAGGCTTTCTCCATCTTCAAATCTTTGAAGAAGGAAGTAAACTTATTCTGTATTATTCCAGGGAGTCAAATAAGCATCCAGTGGGTTTAAATTATAGGAGAAGAAGCTCTTGGCCTAGACCTCTAGCGGTCAAACAGGCTTCCTTAGCATGCAGTGGATGCCCCATCCCCAGAAGGATTGATGAGTGGCTGAGTGACAGTGAGTCAGGAGTGGTAGAGAAGGAATATTTGACAAGAGGTTGAACTAAATGATTCCAGAGTTACCTAAAATCCTAATTTCTATGAAAGGCATGCTAGAATAAAACTTAAAAGATAAAAATCTTCCAAGAAATTGTTGGTCCCCACCCCAGGGGTCAATGGTGCTTCTACACTAACCCTGACTGTTTTCTCGGCAGGAGGGAGATCGCCTTAGTGATGAAGATTTATTCAAGTTTTTAGCTGACTACAAAAGATCTTCATCCTTACAGAGAAGAGTCAAGTCAATTCCAGGTGTGAATGGCTTGTCTTTATCCTCTTAAGCTGTGCCAAAACCATGTATGATTAGACACTTTATCTAATGTTACACTTTATAAAACCAGGTTTATCAAGTGAAATGTGGGATTTTTATATCAGGAGTTGAGAGTTTGAATTGGTCTACTTTTTTTTGAAAATCTATTAATATTTTCTATTTCAATTAAAGGATTGATTCTGTAAGTAAACATCATGCGTTAGGTCTAGTTTCTCAAATAATCAGATAATTGTTTGAACAGAGAAGCCTCTTTTATCAAGTAAAATACAGAACTCTTAGTGTACAAAGAATAGTGACAGTGAGATGCTTTCGTAGAAGATAAAGGCACCTTATCCTTAGTTTTAACAGCCCCTGTCGTGCTTTCACGGCACCCTGGGGTAGCAGGGAACCCAGTTTGAAAACCACCAATAGTTACTTAACTATGTACTATTATAGCGTGGTAGTTCTAGAAGGGACTTTAAAGATCCTCTAATGTATTTCTACTCATTGTACAAGTTCTTGCTTTTCAATTTTGAGAAACTACATCTCAAAAGTTGACATGACTTGCTTTTTCTCCACCTATTGGAAATTAGCTGGGAATTCTAAAACTCTTACACTCCCACAACTTAGCCTTATTTTCATCAAAGAAATACAGTACAACAATCTTTCTTGATTCCCTTGTAACATGACAATATCTTTGCTAAAACAGTCCTATTTTCTCTCTTTAGGCTTGCTCAGACTGGAGATTTCTCCAGCTCCAGAGACAGTCAGCTGTTGTTTGACTCCTGAAATGCTACCAGTGAGACCCTTTCCTGAAAACCGGACACGTCCACACAAAGAGATTTTGGAATTTCCAATCCGGGAGGTATATGTCCCTCACACTGTGTACAGGTGAGAAACAAAGGCTCTTGGAAAACCATTGAACCCACATTTAGAGTTTCGTTTGGGTAATGCTTTCATCATCCTTCAACCTATCTTCCTACGTCTGTGGGAAAATGAAATACGATGTTTGCATACCTATAGATAATTGCTAGATTTCTTTCTACAATGGTTTACCTAATTTTCGTTAACAAGAAAGTATTACTTCAGTTATATTTGGAACTTAGGAATATGGTGGACGTATTCCTTCCAGAAATAAAAAAATCCTCCTAGGCATTACCTTAGTTTTCCTATGTCCAAGAAGGACGTATTAGGGAAAGAGCAATATAACCAAAAATGTTCTCAGTGTCTAAAAGACCTATTTTTAGTTCAAGGCCAGCTCTAGCCAATAGAATTTACAGAAATGATAGAAATGTTCTATATGTGTGCTGCCCAACACAATAGCCAATAGCCACATGTGGCTATTCAGTGTTTGAAATGTAGCTAGTACAATGGAGGAACTGAAGTTTTAATTTTATTTAACTTTAATTAATTTTAATTTAAATTCAAATAGTTAAAAGTGGCTGGTGGCTACCAAATTGGACAGCAAGGAGCTAGCCCGTGAAGGCCTAAAAGGTTAGGCTGCCCCAGTTTCTCGGAGGCCCTTCATGTGGGGGCTGGGAGGGAGCTGGTCACCATACATCTGCCAAAGGCATTGCTACTCACATACTTGTAGTTTTTATTTTGAAAAGATTTTTTTAAGTGAAGAGATGAATGCTATAACAAACACCTTTCTCCATCTAGAAGTTACATTTTGTTGTTTATTATATCTATATATATTTACACACACTCAATCACAATACGTACACAATTTTATACACACACACCTGTAATCATACTGATTAAGTTGAAGTCTCCTTTATCCTCAGTCTCCAGGCACAGACTTCTACCTTGCCTTGCAAACATCACTGTTGTCATGAACTTATGTGTGTCCTTCCTTCCATTTTCTCTGGTTTTACACATACACACGCACACACACTCATATGTATGGACGTATCTGAGAACACTTAATGCTATTATTTTTATATATTTAAAATGTACATAAATGGCTTCACATTCTTTGTGTTATCCAGCACTTTTCAACTAACAGTATGATTTTTTTCTTTTTTGAGTATGACGTGGATTCGTGCATTTTATTGATTCAATGTGTTACATTCAGTTACAGTCATTATCCTTTTTAATGACTCAGGTTTTCACAAATTTAACCAATGGGAATTTCTTAACAGTATATATTTTAGAAATATTAATATTGATTTATAGAGAGCTTTGTCATTCTTTTTAATTGCTGTATAATATTCCTTTGTGTGAAGAGGCCGTGTTTTATTTATTTCCTATTTTTCTATTGATAGACATTTGTTTTTTCCAATTTTGAGCTATTACAAACACTGTCCAGTGAGAATTTTTGTCTTGTCTCTCTGTGCACATGTGTGAAAGTTTTCCTAAAGAATATGCCTAAAAGTGAAATTACTGCGTCACACATAATACAGATTTTCAGATTTATTCATACTGCCACTTGTTTCCAAAATTGTACCGGTTTGCAATGCTTCCAGCAGGATAAGAGAGTTCTGATTCCCCCAGATCTTCACTCAGTGCTTTCCAGGATGATGTATGTGTATGTGGGACTGAAATGCAAAGAATTTCAGAACTCACCTAATCCTAGCACCGCCACCCCCACTTTTCCAGATGCACAACATTGAGACCCAGACAGGATAAGTGAGTGGTTCATTGAGGTCAAAAGTTACTGTAAGATAACAACAAAAAAACAAACAACCCGATCAAAAAATGGGCAGAGGACATGAACAGACATTTCTCAAAAGAAGATATGAATATGGCCAATAGACACATGAAAAGATGTTCATCATCGCTAATCATCAGGGAAATGCAAATCAAAACTACACTAAGATATCACCTTACACCCGTTAGATTGGCAAAAACATCCAAAACCAAGAGCAACAAATGTTGGAGAGGTTGTGGAGAAAAAGAACCCTCAAACACTGTTGGTGGGAATGCAAACTGGTACAGCCACTATGGAAAACAGTATGGAGATTTCTCAAAAAGTTAAAAATAGAAATACCCTATGACCCAGCCATCCCATTACTAGGCATCTATCCTAAGAACCTGAAATCAGAAATCCCAAGAGTCCCTTGCACCCCTATGTTCATCGCAGCATTATTTACAATAGCCAAGACGTGGAACCAACCTACATGCCTAGAAACGGATGATTGGATAAAGAAGATGTGGTATATATACACAATGGAATACTACTCAGCCATAAAAAAAGACAAAATTGGCCCATTCGCAGCAACGTGGATGGACCTCGAGGGTATTATGTTAAGTGAAATAAGCCAGTCAGAGAAAGATGAACTCTATATGACTCCACTCATAGGTGGAAGTTAGTGTATTGACAAGGAGATCTGATCGGTGGTTACCAGGGAAAAGGGGGGGTGGGGGGAGGGCACAAAGGGGGAAGTGGGGTACCCACAACAAGACTAACAAAAATGTACAACTGAAATCTCACAAGGTTGTAATCTATCATAACATTAATTAAAAAAAAAGTTACTGTAAGAAATACAGACAACCATCTGCACAGTTAGAAATGGACCTCTTCCTTCCAATATTGGTGAAGTGTACATGCATTTCCCTCATTTAATCCTTTCTGAAACAGCTCTTGGTTTTCCATTCTCATTCCTTAAGTACAAACTCAGCCCAAGTCCCCCTCCTAGATAAATAAGCATTCCAAGGGGGTAGTAGTTTCAGTTCTCCATTCCCTAAAGGGAGATGAAGGCATAATAACGTTTGCTTACGGATGCTGTGTTTGTATCTTTTTAGAAACCCTATCCTATAATTGGGAAAAAAAAAAATGCTTGTGGCATTGGGATAAACTTGCACCAAATGAATTCTATAGTTATTCAACTTCCCTTCAGCATTTAATCACCCATGGGAGGCGTTTACAACTCTCTGTACTCCTTGCTGCAAACATTATCCCTTAATTACATCACAGCAGGACTCAGAATGCATTAGTGCACGAATGATTCAGAAACGGAGGAGTGCTAAGGAGGACAAGTCTGGACGGATTACTATGGACCCAACTTGGCATCATGAAAAATAGTCCCACAAGTGCAAAGTCAATATTCTTTAGCTCTACTGTACACTGTAGAAATACCAAGGCCATCCCATTAAAAACCAGGTCTCTACTCTTAGCATGATAGGATCAAACGCTTCCCTCCAGTTTGGTTCTAGCATCCTTTCTTGGCACCCAGGCCACCATATTTTATAGCTCATTTAAGGAAGGAGGGTTATAGTGAACTTGGTTCAGAATTTTACTTTGTGAAAACATCAAGGAACTTAGGGAGAGAAACTTAGGGAGCATGTTGTCTGAATCTCTTGTGCTGTTGTTAAATTTTTAGTATTTCTTCTCTAGTCCTTGTGTGCTTTATAGTGGTTTTGATTAGGTTGGTGTTGACAGTAACCCAATCCTAGACTAATTCTCCCCTTTCCTACACCTCCACTCCCATTTCACAAAATGGAAATGGAAGGGGCCAGCCCGGTGGCACAGCGGTTAAGTTCACTCATTCCGCTTTGGCGGTTCGGATCCCAGGCACGGACGTCCATACTGCTCATCAAGCCACACTGTGGCAGGCGTACCACATATAAAATAGAGGAAGGTGGACACGGGTATCAGCTCAGGGCCAATCTTCCTCAGCAAAAAGAGGAGGATTGGCAGCAGATGTTAGCTCAGACCTAATCTTCCTGAAAAAAAAAAAAATGGAAATGGAAGACTCAAGTCAAGTGTGAACCCCAGATCAAATTGATAAGTTGACTGAATTTGCCTTTGGTGACCTAATCTTTTCATTTCTGTCAGTTTCCCCCTTTTTGTTTCTTGCCATCTCCCCCTACCTGAAAACACTTGTAACCTCCTGGCTTTTCTACATGCTCCCCAACCCCACCCTGCAAGTCAAAGCCGCTATCCAAGCAGAGATCCCTAAACTTGCTTACATTATGGAATCAATAACAGGTGTGGGCTGAAGTCTTCTCTCTCCCAAGAGGATTGTTATTTCAGTAGAGACAGCAGTTCCTGCTTCTTTTAGGAAAGTTTTTTCTGATTTAGTTGAATCCGGGACGTCATTCTAAGGGATTGGCATGGGAGTAACTTTCCCTGTTGACACTGCCATTTCCACAGCTCCAATCCTGGTCACAGCTGTATCCCTTTAAGGAAATCAAACTAATGAAAATTAAGATTTACAGAGCAGATAAATTCGGGGATAATTGTCTTATAGAGGATTCCCTTCATGAATTTGAAATATGACATGAAATTTTAATCTACCCGGAACTTGTGGAGAATACACCTGTTGGGCCAAGCAAGGAATGCCTGCAGTGACAAAGCTAGGATTCAAATTTCAAATTTGTGTCCTTTTAACATAAACAGCAGAGCTCCCGTGGGTGGAGGCAACTATTACACGGGTCTAATGGCGGATGTTGTCTGGCCTTGAGTGTGAGTGGTGGCCAGAGTCACACACTGCAGGATTTTAACATGGGTGAGGCTTCAATTTAACACCATATGAGTAGAACTCAGCCTCCTTTTACCTCTCCTAAAGGAGCATCTGCCATGGAGCCTCAAATAAAATAGCTTGGGATATGCCGAAATTGCCTTCCTGCCCTCCGTCTCCCCATCCTTCCACCTCTTCAAGTGCCTCCTTCGATTGTTCTGCCCCTCCGGGCGCCCTCAGTCAGGTCTGCCAGCTTGTACCTCAAGGGGCACCGTTCACCTTGCATTCTCTGTGGATGCTGTCCTGGTGCCTCTGCCTTATTCAAATTTCTTTAAGGAACAATCTGGATCAGTGACAGGGGCGCTGCGCCAGACTCCGGAAGTGTCCCCGTGAGCCAACGAGGGTTGGTCATTCATAAAAGAAACACTCAGAGGAAAGAAATGAACTTCTAGAGCCTGAAGTGCTCATTCCAGGAATGACCAGCATCCTCCAAACACCCCCGCACTGCCACGTGGCCACGTGCAGCCTCTGTGGGTTAGAGGCATGGAGTCAGACAAATGTTCCCAGAAGCAGACCCAGGCCAGAACTTTTTCAAAATCACAAGCAGTAGGACAATAATTCTGAAAGCAGAGCAGAACAGCTGGAAAAATTAGGTTGATAAAGAGGATTATCCAAATCTGAGTTTGGCATTCCTTTCTCCGTGCCCAGATTAAGAAAATACTCGTTGTTAGCCCAGGAGCACATTTGAACCAACTCCTGGCTTATTTTCCACACGGCCCAGTGGTTGGTAATGGAGACGCCAGCTGCCTTCTGGTGGCGGGCAGAATGAAAACAGCACCGGCTGGGGCCAAAACCCAGGGAGACCTTTGAGGGCATTTTATCCTGTGGCTGTTAAGGGGGTGTGTGCGGAGATCACAGGCACTGAGGTTGTAATGAGCTTGTTAAGCTCCTCGCCATCCCCTTAACTGGTGATTACATTAGAGAAAGCCACATAAAGTGCGTTTTCATCTCTCATCCCAGCCCCCGAGAGCCGCTGAGGTCTTTTTATCCAATTATCAGACTCGCTGTGGAGGACCGTGCTTGCCGAGAACAAGCATATCAGTTAGAACATGATTTCTTTGATGGATAATTAGCTGTTTTCAGGCCTCCTCCTATTTAGCCGAATGTTCTCAGACCAGAAGTCTGCATTCTCAAAGCTTGCCTGGTATCTGGTCTAACAGGGAGGTGCCTCCCATATCGCAGTGGAGTTTTGAGGAATACTACCAGACTTGCATCCTACGGGGCAAAAAGAACGGCATAGAATAAATGTGCAAGCTCATCTTGAATAGCTGTCTGGAAGTTATAATTTAGTGAGTAGGATTTGTAAGGAAAGGAATAAACCAGAAATAAGTCTGAACAAGGTGGTTAGGAAGGTATCCTTGAGAGGGACCTAATTTGGTCCAAGGAGATGGACTCCCACTGTGATCCCGGTTGGCTCTATGTCCAGACTGGATCGTCTCAGTGCTGGGGTGGGGGTAGGGTGTGGTTGTGCATCAGAGTCCATTGTGGAGCTTTATAAATGTACAAGTGCCCAGCCCCACCTGGAGGCTCCCATTCAGGAGGTCCGGGGGGTACCTTGGGGGTCTGACACCCTCCTTTAAGAATCAAAGCTTCCCTTCCCTTCCATGGAGTTCCTCGTAATGAGTTCCTCTACTCTGTGGAGTCATGCAAAGGTCCACAGTGACTTAAGCCACTGGAAACTCAAGGGAGACGGCCATGCAGCTTCATCCACCTGCCTTGGGAAGCAGTCCCCGTATATGCTGGGATCTCAGGTGAGATGGATTTGGCAAAGAGCAAGTACTTGTCTATCAAGAATCTGTAACACAACAGGAAACCTCTCCACGTGAGGACAATGTTGTTTATGGCATAATACTCCTCAAATGCTATAAATACTCCAGTGTTATTGCTGGTTAGTGAGTGGTGGTTTATGATGATTGGCCCTGGTCTGTGTTACCATCAAAACAACGTCTTACTTAAATAACTATGACAACAGTAACTCCCTATTCTTATTTCTTTAAATGTTTGAATTTTATTTATTTTGGGATGGATAACCTATTCTAATGGCTCAAAATTTTTGAAGTACAAAAGTGCAGAGTGAGAATTCTACCACTCCTGACTTCCAGCCATTCAATTCCCCTCCTTGGAGCCAGCCTTTAAAATATGTGTATTATATATATATACATATATTTTTTTATTCATTTATTTATTCCACAAATATTATTGCATGCCTACAATGTGCCAGGTACTTTTCCAGACACTGGAGAAATAATCATGAACAAAACAGATGAAAATCCTGTAAATTTCACAGCTCAGTCCTATATTTGACAATTAGAGGCAGACATTTTTATCATTTTCTTGTGTATCCTGGCAGAAATAAACTATGTACAAGCCAAAACAACCCTGAATTTTACCTTTCCTCATGCAAGTATAGCACCATCTTCACACTGTTCTGCACCTTGATTTCTTGTTGAACACTCGGTTGTGGAGAGCACTTCTGTATTATACAGACAACTGCCTCGTGCTTTTGAATCTCATTATGTATCATGATTTATTTAACACCATACTGACGAGCATGTAAGATGCTGCCAATCTTTTGATATTACAAATCATGTTATGCTGAAAAATCTCAGGTAACCTGTTACACATGTGCAGGCATATTTATTGGATAAATTCCTGCTTTTCACCCTTTAAAGGAATGTTTAAAGAACTCTGTCTTAAGTCTAAGCCAGCCTTGAAACCCAGTCCTTGGTTTTACTAGATTTAGCAGGCAATTGCTTGTGGAACACAAAGCTTATTATAAACTAACGTTTTATTTAGGAACAGCAGTTTAACGCAGGCAAAATCTAATCATTTGAATCAGCCAGGAAATGGAGACAAAGGCAAAATGAATTCCTGGTTCCTGAATGGTCCAGATGATTTAGTCCTCATACTTGACTTCGCTGTGGCGAGTTGGTCTCAATAATAAATCAGGAACACAATCCCCATTTCCTGATAACTCGCCCCAAAACCCAGCCGTCCTCCTGCTTTTTAGAAGAATGGAAAAATTCAGGAAGGAGCCGCTTACCTAAGTTACTCAGCAACCTTGCAGGTTTTGCAAAGCTATTCTTTCAGTACCACATTCAGTCACTTGAGGGCACACTTCGCTCACTTTCTAGATTTAGATGCACTTGGCCATCTTTCCATTACAAAGCAGTCATGATTTATTAAAGGAAAACAGGCATTTTATTTTTGCGCTTGAAGCACAGGACCAAAAAAAACTGAAGAGTATCTCAGAGTCCCAAAAGATGGCTGTGGTTGTTTTTTTTGTTTTTGTTTTTTTTAAAGATTTTATTTTTTCCTTTTTCTCCCCAAAGCCCCCCAGTACATAGTTGCATATTCTTCGTTGTGGGTCCTTCTAGTTGTAGCATGTGGGACGCTGCGTGGTTTGATGAGCAGTGCCATGTCCGCGCCCAGGATTCGAATCAACGAAACACTGGGCCGCCTGCAGCAGAGCGCACAGACTTAACCACTCGGCCACGGGGCCAGCCCCGGCTGTGGTTGTTTTTTGCAAATGAATTTTATGCTAACCTGTCAGCTTCTGCTTTCTTTCGTTAATAAGCCGTGACTTTAGAAATCTGGCACTTTTTTGGAAGATGTAGTGGGGAGGAGGATGGAGAAATGTATCCTATGATGGAGGGAGAGAGGGCGAAATCTCGGTCTTGGAGGGTGTTGTTAACTGTACACATTTACGCGTTCACCAATCCTCCCTCATAGACAAAGCAAGAGAACATGGGTGAGGCAGGAATGAAATAGTGTTCAGGGGGTTCTACATATGGCGTGTCACTGATTGCACAAGTCCCAATCTCTCCTCAGCCTCTTTTATCCTCTGTGGTGGACCCAAGTGGACTCATTCCACTTGAGTCCACCTTGCTTTCTTGTTACTGCCCGTAAACAGCTGTCCTAACAAAAAATCCTGCTCCATCCCTTTGATGGTTGGGAATGTCATTTTTTCCGTAGATCCTCTACATAGAATTTAGCAGGAAGGTTCCAGAAGCATCCTGTTTTTACATGGGAGTGTAAGGTTGGTGGGCGGCAGAAGCAACAGAGAAATGATGGTGAAAGTAAGGCAAATCTGGGCCTGTGTCCGGTTATGATGGTGAATAGTTTGCCTAGGTTAGAAGGAGCCTCCTAAAATTCAAAAAGCCTTCTTTCTTTGACTTCTATACTTTTGTTAGTTTTTTAATTATTATTTTAAAATTAAGTCTTTGAAGTGACTTGTCTTTTTTTTTTTTACTTTTTTTTTTTTTCTGCTTTATCTCCCCAACCGCCCCCGTACACAGTTGTATATCTTAGTTGCAGATCCTTCTAGGTGTGGGATGTGGGACACCACCTCAACGTGGCCTGACGAGTGGTGCCATGTCTGGGCCACCGCAGCAAAGCGTGCGAACTTAACCACTCGGCCACGGAGCCGGCCCCGTGACTTGTCTTCTGACAAGAGATCTTTCAGGGAAATGTTCCCTTTTATTTCTTTTGCCATTTAGGGGAGAAAAATCTTCCTTACTTTTTACTTTTCCATCCTTAGTTTTGACCTTTTTGTGTACTTTATAGATCCCCAAAGATCAGCGTTCATCCACTCTTCCCCTGAAGTGTTTGGCCATCTCTAAAGCAGAGGTATTTTAACAGCTCTCCGTTAATGGATGTCCTATGGTTTCAAGGCCTTGGACAGGCTGCCCTTGCCCTCATTCAGCACAAGTCAGAATGCCCTGGGGCGAAATGTTAGATGCTGTGTCACGGTCTTCCCAGGGGAAAAGTGGGTTTGGGTAAGAGCAATGCAGGCTGGCCCCACAACACAGACTACTATAGAACTATGAATAGGGAAGGACTGAGTTTGCAGTAAGGTAATTTTTAAAAAACATGGCTAATCAGACAGATGTCATATATCTTTTATCATTAAAAAATGAATTTCATTTGTCCACCGACCTAAACGCCAGAAAGGTTGTAAAACTTCCAAAAAATGTGCTGGTTCTGCCTCATTTGTTTTACGTTCTTTGTTTGATAACCTTCAAAATGTAAACTGAGACCCATGCAACTGTGTGGACATATAAATATTATGGTTTAATAAGGATAAAATTAGAGGAATGCAACTTAATGGCTTGTTTTAATAATTTTTAAGAGGTTCCCATGCCAGGCTAATAATTATACATTTAGCAATAAGACTATCTCAAATCCCATTTCTCACCTTTTCCTAGAGTTAAGGTTTTTAATATCGAGCCTGTGGTTCCTTTTGTGTCTCTCCACCTACTTGATGGGGTGACGTGGGTTGTGCTTTCTCTCTGTCAGAGTTCCAGGACTAGTGCAGCATCTTTTCTGAAATTCCCTCCCTGGGTTCACAGATAGGAAGCAGACCAGTTTCTTTATCTTATTAATAGACTTACATTTCTGTTATGCCAAGATGCCAGTTAATGTCATCAAGGATGACATGCACAAACATACCAGGTACTCTGTTAAAGTTTTGAGAAAACTTTAAAAAGGAGACACACTCAGTAACCTTAGAATTCTGTCTCATTCTTCAGCTCAGAACTGGATGAATTTACCTCCCAGAGCGGGGACGCGGGAGCTATTCTTCCATTCATTTTACACTCTTCCTTTTCTCCCCTCTCATACAGATCTTCTGAGCTTACTCGTCCTTCACTTCACTCCCCTTACTGTCAGGGTGAGGACTTGGCTCCCCTCGTCCCTCCTCTGCAGAAATCTGCCTGTGCTCCTCAAGCTCGGCTCATCTCGGGCTCCGAGTTCTGTTCTCTCTTGTCCTTCTTCTTGCATCATTGGCCTTCACATTTCCTAGTTGCAAAACTTTTTACTTCACAATTGTTGAGCTGAATGCTGCCAACGTACACACCATCCAGGACACTTCGATGCTCCTGTAATTCTTTCGTAACATCAGTGAGATATTCTTACTGGGGAGAGGAAGAGGAAAGGGAGATGACCCATCGTAACCAGCCAAGCCATGGGGAAAGGAATTGGTCAATGGCTGCTTCCTCTTTCATAGACAACAAACATCAAATTAGTGGTCTGTCCTTATTTTGTGAAAAAGAAAATTAATAGCACTTATGCTCTCAAACCCCCCCTTCCTATAATATTTTGAAACTAGTGAAATTTTGTTTAGACTGAACATAAAGAGCAACCTTTATGGGGCAAAAGAGTTTTTCCCGAAAGGGATACTATACTGAGCCTGAAGACAAGCAGCTCTGGTGCTCAGGAAAGGACACAGGACCAGAGCCAGGAGGTGGGGCCTCAGTTTCTTCCTCCATAAAATGGGATAAACCTGTGATATTTGGGAGATTAATAGAGACTTTACACATGAAAGTGCTTCATGAAATGGAAAACGCTCTACAGTATACATGTTGTTATTTAAGTTGCGTATATGCTGTGGATCCCTGACCTGATTATAAACTCCTTGCAGAGACTCATACTGATTCTCCCTTTGGGACCTAACACTGTTTTGCAGATGGTCGAGCTCACTGAGTAAATGTGCTTTGGTATTGGCATGTGGAAGGGAATGAGGCCGGTTGATTTTGCTGATTTTCCCGGTGTTTTGCTGTGGTAGGGGTTTGGTGGCACCATGTGGCCACCAGGGGGCACCAGCCGCACCCCTGATTTCTCTTGAACCCTGAGATGCTGATTCTCTCCTTGACAAGGTCCTGGCAGGCCTGATTTGCTGCCCCACCGTGCCTTGTATGGTCTATCTCTGCCTTAGAGTAAGCTTTAACTAGGGAAGGCATTACTCTAGTGAGAAGATTTTGATATGACCTCATCCTTGGGGATTAGGTTGGCCCTGGAGAAATCAGTCTTTCTATAGTCTTGTTTTGAGAGTGAGTTTAGCCTGGTCTTGTGCAGGTCAGGAGGGCAGACAGCTCTGTGACCAGCTTCAACACCCATCTCAGCTGGAAAAGAGAGCTTGCTATTTCCCTCATGCCCCTGTAGGGGGCGCCTTTCTTACTCATCCATCTCCAAGGCGCGAAGATTGTCTCCAGTTCTTTCAAGTGCCAGAAAGAAGCTGTCAGTGGAACTGCCCGTGGGTAAATCATGTAATATTTTTTGATAATCATATTCTAGTCTTTCTTCACTGTTTTCCCTCCCCGGTCCTGGAATTCAGGCTGGGCTCCATTTGACAAGTTATATTTTATGCAGATGAAGCTGACTCTTTGTTTGTAGGGTCTACTCAGTAGGCAGAGCAATAGTCACTGAATGGGAATGATAAAGTGGAACAGAAGGGGAACTCGTGAAGGGTAGAAAGTTCTCCTCTTTATGCCCAGGGTCTGTTTACTCATCAGGACAGGATGCTGGCCATGGTTTCTGGATAAAGATGTTATGACAGCAGTTCCCCGGCCAACTGTCTAGCAACAGCCAGTGTCTCCTGCAAACCCTACATTTTTATACTGTACCCAGTGTTTCTAACACCCATGTAGAAACACTAATGGTAGTTAGAACCTTATGCAAATCAGGATTTGTCCAGAAATTTAACATTTACCCATTAAATGATTCCACAGTACCTCCCAGCGGTTCATGTGTATGTTTGGTGGATTTGGGGTGTGTGACTGTTTGAAGAAGTAAGTGGAGAAACAGCAGCAGCAGAAAGAGTAATATTTGATATTGCTAAATATAACCCCCAAGGCAGGCCTGAGCAGACGTGGGTGGGTGGCCATCTCCAAGATGGATGAGACCCTGGGGAGCAGGCCTTAGGGCCGTACTGCTCCTTCAAGGAAACTGGTTTCTGCAGGAACTATGGCACATGGTGTGAGCACAGAATCGTTGTATTACTGAACGTGGTCCTCCCCATGACACCCTTGAGGGGAGAGGGGCACAGGAGCCCAGAGAGGGAGACGCTTCTTCTATGTGCTGTCTAATGTCTTCTCCCAGAGTTCAGTTGAAACTAAACCAAACTCTAGCGTGAAATTCCATATCCCAGGTCAGCAGCCAACCAAGTACTGACTCTGTGTGTTTCTGGGTCAGGGAGAAGTAACACCTGCAGCAGGGATGGTTATTCAACCCTCTGAGTGGTCTGGGGATGGGCACAGCCCTGTGTGGACTTGTCACACTGATGCGAGTGTGAGGAGTGAGAAGACATCCGTTCTCCTCCTTCATCTCTCTGTCGTGGGACAGATACCTTTCCTTTGGAAACCTTGCACGCCTAGCAATCCTTGTCGCCCTGTGAATAATGTTGATGCAGTCACCTAACCAGTAAGTTTGAGCCCTGACCGTATGCCAGGTGCTCTGCTTGGTTCACAAAGAGACAAGGAGCAACTGCCTTTCTTTGTAGGCAAACCCCAGCCTCCTAAGAGACACCAGAACCTCTCACTCCCACTCTGATCTACTGAATGACATACGTGCAACTGTCCTGTGGCCACCTTGAGATCTTTGCAAGTTCTCCCACCTCCCAAACCCAGACGAGCCTTCTCTCTCACCAAGTACCCACAGCAGGTATATGTTTATGCAGGTCGTTGGGGCATCTGGACAATTTCTTTCCTGGTAGGTCTGCTGTTTCCCCCATTACTTTGTTTTCCAAGCTGAACCAAGGCTCTGACGATATGAAAACCATCAGGAAGGGTAAGGCAAGCATTTTAATGATAGTATTGTCTTATTCATTAGCCGCATTTTTGAATGGGTAGAGGACTAATAAAGACTCAGCCCCAAACTGAAAGGAAAAAAAAAAAAATAAGCTTCAGCAACAGCAAAAATTGGAAAATTTCTGGTATGTGTATATGTTTTTGTCAGCTGGCAGAGTTGTTTTAGGAAACTATTTGCAAAGCCTGGAAAAAATGTGCTCCCTCTGTCCCCTGAAAGAACGTGCAGGTCGCTTCACGTCAGCCCTCCACGTGACAGTTCTGTCTGGTGGTCTCTAAAAAAATGCGGCCCAGGCCAGATTTGGCATTAAATTGGCATTTAATATCTTTAAACTTGAATTTTAGGTTTTTTACAAAGCCAAATAGTATTGAAATGTTTGTTTTCACTTGGGGGGAAGTTTCCGTTAAAATTTTGCTGTTTTAGGGGGAAAGGAAGGATGTTTGTAGTAGGGACTTTTTAGCATTCTTCTTATCTTTTATCTGACCTGTCACCAGCCTCTTGAAGAGACATTAATTAATTCAGTTAATAGGATCAAAACCAAAAAAAAATATTTATTCATGTTTTTACTAATTCTAAAGTTTTTCTTACATAGTCGAAGATTGGATTGACTCCAAAGAGGCTATTTTGATATTAAGACTATTTTCCTGTAGATAGTCATTCTATAACATTCCTTAGACTCAGGAGAATAACCCTGAGATCCAGTTAAGAGGGAGAAATTTTACAAGGGTAAAGCCATTTTTTAAAGGAATATCATGTTTAAATATCAGTGAATACCTGACTTATACTTTTTAAAAATGTACACACTTGTTTTAGTTATCTGGTGCTGTGTAACAAAAAAGTTTGCAGCTTGAAACAAAATGGTTATTATCGCACAGTTCATGTGGGTTATCCAGCTGTGGCTTAGCTGGGTGCCTCTGACTGAGGACTCTCCAAAGGCTACAGTCAGGATGTCAGCCAAGGCCCTGATCACCCCCAGGGTCAGCGGGGGAGGATTCACTTCCGAGCTCACTCATGTGGTCGTCAGTAGGATTCAGTTCCTCTTGGACTGTTGGACTAAGGACTTAGTTCCTCACTACCTATTGGCAAGAGCCCCCTTTGAATTCCTTGCTATACTGATCTCTCCATAGGGTAGCTCACAACATGCCAGTTGGCTTCCTCAGAACGAGTGAGAGAGAGAGAGAAAGCAAGATAGGAACCAGCCTTTTTGTAACCGAATCTAAACATGGCATCCTGTCACTTTTGCAGCCCATGCTTGTGGGGAGATTACACAGGGTGAGAATACAAGGAGGTAGGGATCATTAGAAGCCATTTTAGATGCTGCTACTCCAGATCTTAACCACACTACAGAAAGTGGCGGGGCTCCCTTTGTGTGAAATTGAAGGAGTGTGGGGAGCTGGGAGGGTGAGCGAGGGAGAACACATTACTTCTGCGCATGCTCAGCACAGGGCTGGCTATGGAGAGTCTTCCAGTCGCCCTGGTCTATTTCTGGGACATCGGCGACACATCGCTCCCCAACAGAAGAATAACCACTTCTTGACAGACCCTCAAAGGTGAGAGAGTCCCTCTGCCTGCCCCTCACTAACCCATACTCCAAAGAAACAAGCCTGCAATGTAGGGCGGACATTTTTTTTTTCACCTAACTGAAAGCAGATTCCTCAAATTTTCTTAGATTCACTAGTGGGGAAAAACCTTAAGCTGAATAGGGTCATTTTTCCCCTTGCCCAGCACCCCAGCACTTACCTACCCCGCTTTCCTCTAACACCCCACCACACACTCACCTCCCAAGCGTCTGTAAATCCGTACATATATAAAGTGTGCATCAAGGCCCCTGAGTGAAATAGAAGATGTAGCTGTGGAAGGGAGTTTGCAGGATGTCTGAAATGTGTATTGCTAAAGCACTTCCAGTCTCAGCCTGTGTAGAGTAAAATGCATTCTTATTCAACATTTTCTAGTCATCAAAAAAAAACCCACTGAAAATAGGGCTCTAATAAACCAACTGGGAGCTGCACCTATTTAACAAATTTCTGAGCCCTCCCTATATGGGAATCACAAAGAATATTCAAATAACTTGGACCTGAAAGCCACAGCATGAGTTCCATGGGGGTAGCTGGGAGTTGGAAGAGATGGTGTTATCCAGTGGACCTTTCGCCTGTTTTGTCAGTGTCAAGTTTAAGAAAGTTCCAGACAAAATTATGGAATAAAAAAATTTGGATTTGAGTACATTCCCACTTCCCCTCGTTTTGTCCCTCTCCTTGACACCCTAAGTAACCGCATCTTCCCCAGAGCAGTGCCTCGTGGCTAATAATTACTGTCCTTTTTATCCCTTTTATCCACTCACACCTTCAGTCCATAAATCCAACCTCTTTATAAGAAGGAAAGGAAGTAAACTAATTCTTACTAAGATGGGAGTGAATCATATGTAAACCATCGTTTAATACATGATATTTAATACATTAAATTTGCTAAGCAGTGTTTCAAAAGAATATTTGGTAACATGAATATCTTAATTGGTAAAGTTTCAGTGAGTTCAACAAAGTATGGTTAAAAGAAAAGTTTTAAGCAAGGTTGGAGAGAGATTTATTTTTTTCTTAAAGCTGCCAGTTTTCTCCAGCAGGTTTCAAATGCTTATGTATTGGGGCTTCTTTTCAATAGGAATCTGATCCAGATAAGACGTAAGATCCTAAACATCCCAACTTTCCCTTTGGGTCTTTTGCTACTGAAAACTAGTTGGACTTTTCTTAAACAAGCAAGAGGGGTTTAAGGAGAGCTCAGGTGCTTTCATTTGTCGTTAAAAGGTGGCGTCTCTTCACCCAGCCTGAGGTCCTGCTTTAATTAACAGGAGGGATGCTGGTTTTCCAAGCTCTCCCTTAAGAGGAACTTTGATCTGTCTCATAGAAAGAAGGTGTGGGAATTGATGTAATAGGAAATGTGCTCTGCAGGTAGGTGAGCATTTAGTTGTTTATGTTCAGAGACAAATTACTAGTACTTATAACAGTTGTACTATATAAAAAAGCCATATCTGATGTTCAAATGGCAGTTCACCGATTGAGAAAGCAGAGATTTTTTTCCCCCAAAAAAAAATCTTTAGAAGTGGTGTAATAAGAGGTATTGCTGCTGTTTTGTTTTTCTCTCTTTCTCATTTGACTTCTGTTTATGAGTGCAGTTTTTTTTTGGACATAACAAGACTATAGAGGGAGAATATTGGTCATTTATTGTAGTGTTTGTAGACAATTTGGTAATATTCTGTCTCTGTCTTCTTAACTGTGTTTGCTTTTTGTGGGGGCGGGGGTAGAGGTCCCCAACGTTCTGAACACAGTACCAGCATTTATACAGAACATTGCAGCCTAGCCCAAGGAGCCCAGAGGTCACTAGGGGGCCAGCGACTGGAACAACACGCCCCGTGACTCCTTTTAATCTTGTGCCTTGTTGAAGGGCAGGCAGCTTTGCGTGGACTCTGGTGCCCTAGAACAGGATTCATGCTTTTTTTCTTGCTCTGATTTCTGATAATGGAACCTTCTCTTCACCCTACACATCAGGGGTTTTCTTTCCATTTCGATTTTTCACTGATTCCTTGGTAAGTTTGCACTTTGATCTAACCTAAAGTATTAGAGACAGAAATAAACACAAATCATGGCATGAGACCATATACTGACAAGACAGTACTTGGCAAATGTTTTATTTTGATGCATTTATTTATAAACCTTCCTGTTCTAAAAAGTATCTGAGGCAGCTTATGGAGATTGTATAAGAAGGTATAAAATATCTGAGTGAAAGTTAAATAAGGAGAGGGAAATCAATCTGAACCTGGGTAAGTTTAATACACAGACTGTATCTTAAGGTCTTGACAGTGCCTTAAAAAATCACCTGCAAATCTGACTTTGAGCTTCCTAGCAGCCAAGCGAAAAAGGGAATCACATTGAACTACAAGATTCATATGTCTGCCAAATTAAAAACTGACCATTTCTCTTGGATCAGTGCTTCTCAAACTTGCAAGTGTATTTGAATCACTTGGGTGTTGTTAAAATTCAGATTCTAATTCAGCAGGTCTGTGGTGCGTCCTAACTGGCTCCCAGGTGATGCTGCTGCTGCTGCTGCTCCTCCCTGGACCACTCTTTGAGGAGCAAAGTCTTAGCTCACTCATAAGCAAGTATTTAAAATATGAAGCTACATTAGGTTTGCAGGTTTCCTAGGTAATTCTAGAATGCCTCAAATATTTGAGCTCTGAGATTTCTAACTTTCATTTGCTCTTGGCATATTTAAAACATCAAAACCTCTATTTAACACCCAGGGACAGTACTCACTCATCTTCTAAGTTAACTATGTTATTTCAAACCTTTTTTAAGAATCTTATAGTTTGTTTAGGGGGACCTACTTTAGCGCTTATAAATAACGTAATAAAAGACCACATTATATTAAAGTTCTAGTAAATCTGACTGTTGGCCGAAGAGACTGTTCACTGTTGTTCCTAGAAGCAGCAGTGGTTATGGGCACGGGATCTAGCTTCAGGGCACCTAGATTTGAATTCATTTGCTGTGTTACCTTGTGCAAGTTACGCGTCCTCTCTGCGCCTCAGTTTTATCACCTGCCCAATGAGGCAAATAGTAGTACCTGTCACAGCTGCTTACAATAGTGCCTGCACATAGTAAGAATTAAACAATATGAGCTATTTTATTACATTTAAAATAAATTTGCCTGGCATTGAAGTGTACACACAGATTAAAGACAGATAGAGAAAGAGCGAGCCACCGAGACACACAGAGAGACAGAGACAGAGAGAAATTCCCTACATAATATATATCATTGAGTAACATATATGGTCGATTCCCTAAATAACATATTAAGATTTCACAGTCCTGCAGAGTGCTTAAAGTTGCATTTTAAAGTACGCTCAGCTGTTTCACACAATCCTGATAGGAAGATAATCTTCATTTGTATAATTTGCAGTTTACAAGGCACTTCTTAAGTATCATTGCCGTTGAGACTTAACTCCAGCCTTTTTATTACAGATGAGGAAAATTACTTGTCCACCTTACATTTGTAGGGCATTTTGTAGTTTGTTAGAGAACGTTTCCATCCATTATCTTATCTGGCGAGGGCCGCTCATCACATCTCTCCGCACAAGCCCATCTTCCCTGGTATAGAAGCCACTGAATCACAGGCATCACTGATATTCAAAAGACGGTGGAGGGAACCCAGGCCACGAAGTCAGCAATTTTTTCCTTTTCATCTCCTTTTTTCTTTTTTTAAAAATCATGTATTTGATATTACTACTTTATTACAGGTTCTGTACTAACATAGCAGAAAGAAAACCAAAACTGACACCAATTCCATTTCAAAATTAAATTCCTTTTTTCATTTCCCCACATATTCAGTGTTTGAGTATTTACAGCCCCTCATACATACAGGTTTACATTCTAAATTTTCACTCAACGTTTTACTATGAGTATAAGCCATTTAACTCACTTCCATCTCACTTTCAAAGAGATACATAAGCACCAAGGATTGTTTGAACTTGAACAACCACGGTTAATCTTTTGGCTCCCTTTGGGATTTCCAAGGCGCTGTAATATTCTCAGAGTAGAGAAGGCCAGGTTTCTGGCTTTGTGACGTGACTGAGTGGTCCTCCACGTACTCCTTGGCAGGTGTGGGAGTGAGTGACACAAACATGTTTTTATTCAAAACATGGTTTACGTTGCCATTAACCAGCAATGGAAGATACATAAGCATTTGTATCACAAAGAGTTAATCTGCACCACCACTCTTCTTAACCAGGCTTTTTCACAGGATAAATAACCCCAACTTCACGAATCTTACCCTCATAGCCTATTTTCCAATCTGTTAAAATCATGGTCAACTCAAATTTTCAATAGTGATCTACTCACCATGATGTCTTCCATCACCTTTGTCAGAGGAAGCCCACCTGCCTTGATGAACACAGCATCCTCCAGCTTCTGCTCCAGCAATTTTAGCTTCTCATTAAATTTCTCCCTGTTCTTCATCCCTGCAACCAGCCGACACTGGAGCTCAGCAGCCAGCCAACGGAGGCCTTCGTTCCTCTTATCCAGCTGCTCAGCTCGCCTCTCGAGGCCCTCTCTCTTTCTCTCCTGCTGACTGACTTGTGTCAGCAGCTCAGCTAAAGAGGTGTTTAGAGTTTCCAGTTGTTTAAACAGGGAACCAATGTACTTTTTGCTATCATTCACTTGCTCTTTGAGCTCCACTCCCGGCTGTAGAAGCCCCTGGGAGAGAACATTGATATCATCTTGGGAATAAGTGACACGAGCAGGTTTTTCTCTTTGTTTCCTTGCACTGGATAAAAAATAGGCTAAACTGAGGAAAAGCCAAACTGATGTTTTTTGCATTGTGCCTTTGGAAGATTTCAAGATCCCTTAGGTTGACCTGTTTTCAGCAAATGAAATAGGAGATGGTCTCGAGATGGTAAAGAGAAGAAAGAGTTGGGTCAACAATTGGATCTCAGAATGACCAAATTCCACAAGTTAACCTCTAACTTCCTGAAGCTGCTCAATTACAGGGGTTTAAAAATAAGTTAGGGGGATGTTTTTGAATCCGTGGAAAGAATTTGGAGTTTCCAAAACAGTTTGTAATCAAAAGAAGCCATCTGAAGTGGCTCCAGGAAGAAAATTATTGATAAATACCAAATGTCCTGTTCTGTGTTGGGATGCATCCAGCTGAAGAAAACCGTTTTTGTCTGCATTCAGGGAAAGAGGAGGGTGTCCTGAACGCCTTGCACACACGCTGGACCTGTAGTTACTAAAGGAGCTTTCAAAACAGCTTTGCCATAACAAGTGGTTCCTGTTTTGCTTATGGGCTATCTTCTCAAAAAAAATTAGGTAACATAATTCTTCGGATTTTCCCTAGCTAATATGATGCACTTAATTTATCACATGTAAAACAAATGAGCCTGTTTATCAGTTTGTTAATAATTACTCTTATCTGCTTTAGGCTCTCTGGGTTACTAACCAAGCAGACAGATCTTCCCTCCCAAGAGGAAACGTTGTTATATTCTTATATTCTTTTCTTAAAAATCTTGCAGATTTAACAAAACATATGACAGTATTCTTGCCAATAGGAAATAAGATGATCCTTGGGAAAAGCATCTTAAAAAAAATTTTTAGGCAAAGTCATTTATCCTCCCTGGGAGTCAGTTTCCTGACCTGCAGAAAGGGATGTTGGACTCAATTCTCTAGAAGTTTCCTTCCAGCTCTGGGCTCTGTGGAAAGTGCATTCAGTATGGGCAGAATATTGAATGCCCACTGTGATGATATTTAAATACAGGGGTCAGCAACCTCTGGGGAAGCAGTGTTCAAATGGTTGACCGTTGCTGGGGGGTGTGGGAGACGGGTAGGCGGTGCCCCTGTATTGGGACATAGGAGAGGAGTGTGGTGGCAGTGAAGTTGCTTATCCAGTCTGACAGGGCTACTCCTGTTGTGATTTACCCAGCTACTTCAAAGCCTTTTCACAAACTCTGGCTCTTTGTTTCTTCAAGCCCCGCATAAAGAAAGGTTGATTGATATCTTTCCAATTAATTCAAAGATGAAGAAACCGAACTATACCAAACCTAAAGAGATCCTTCCAAAAGTATGCTGCATTGCAGCGGGGCAAAATATATGAAGCGTTCGTCACAGCTTACAACTGAAAAAGAGGAAATAACCTAAATGCTTCTTTTTGGAGACTAGTATAAATTATAGTACCTTCATAATATGGAACATTGTGTGGTCATTGAAATCTTGTTTATTAAGAATATTTAGTCACGTTGGGAAATGGCCATAATTGGACAGTATGACATAGAAACAAGATAAACCTTTGTATATACGGTATGATAAAAATGTTTAATGTAGAGAGGGAAAAAAGACTAGAAAGAAACGTCCTACTCTTAACAGGAGTTTTCCTCAGTGCAGTGGGATATCAGGTAGTTGCTATTTTATTCTTTTCTGTACTTTTCAGTATTCAAGATTAAAAAAAGGGATATATATTATTTTCATAATCATATATTACTTTCATAATCATATGCATATATGATAATCATATGGTTATAACAGAGAGAGAGTGTATGTGTGTTAATGGAGTGGACCAATTCAATAAGGTGGTAGGAAAGATCTCTTTGAGGATATGACATCTGAGCTGAAACCCAAGAGATGAGAAGGAACCAGTCACTTAGAGAACTGGGAAAACTCTCCCAGGCTGGGGGGACAGCTGGTACAAAAGCCCTGAGGTAGGAGCAAGTTTAAAATGTTTTAGGCCTTGAAAAAAGGCCAAGGTAGGGAAGTGATGAGTGGGAAAATCAGAGAAATTGCCAAGGGCCAGATCACGTAGGGCCTACGATAAGAAGTTTGAGAAACCGTTGTAGGGTCCTGACATAATCTGTTTTACAATTTTGAAAGATTCTTCTGACCAATATGTAAGGAGTAGATTGTAGGGAGCAAGTGTAGAAGTCAAGAGATCATTTGGGAAAGCGATGCAATGATCCGGGTGAGAAATGAGGGTGGCTGGGAGTAGAGAGTGTAGGTTGGGGTGTGTCTCTGACTTAGCTCTGTGAAGGAAGTAATCATCATCTAGCTATCAGTAATTAAGTTCTTACTCATTAATGTTCACTACAGCCCTATGAGGTAGGTGCAATTATTAGCCCCACTGGGGCTTTGAAAAGGCTAAGTAACTTGCCCAAGGCCAGCTCTCTGGCTCCAGAGCCAACATCCTTAACGGCTGCCCAACACTGCTGCTCAGTAAACATCAGCTGTGCTAATGGGAGTGGTGCCAACGCAGATGAACAGGAATGAGCAGAGAGGGGTCTACGTCCCACACACATCCTCGTACCCTGACTATGAACTGCCTTCTGTCATCATTACTACATCCATGACCTCTCCTGATGGCATCTGAGGTTCAACTCTGTCTACTTGCATCAAGTTTGACAGAGCAAGATTTGGAAGGTACTGCTGAGAAGCCATTGATAGGTTCAAAACAGCACTGAACCGGATCCTATGCCTATTCTGTGGCTAGCTCACAAAGCGCACTGTCACTTTACCTCTCAGGGGCTCAGGTTTCTCATCTTGAAAAGTGCTTCCCATCTTGCACACCGCAGAATCCTATGCTAATCCCTTCTTTGTGCCTGGGGAGGCCATCTACACTTTACTGGCAAGTGAAGCTTGTTGAATATTCTGCCCATCATCTAAATTTAATTAACTTCCTTTTGATAAAATCATTGTCTTGTGTTTATCTTCTTTTTCAATTGAATGTAAGAAGGAGTCATCGTAGTTGACCATTTTCAGCCAGTTATAACCCTGCTAAAAGAGGTCAACAAGAGGACAGAATGGTAGCTAGAAAGAGCTGGAAACATAGGCCAGCAGATGGGGGGAAATGGCAGTTGCTGCTATGCCAGGGTAACGATACTCCTTGTCAAGAGGCAGGATGGCCTAGAGAAGTCACAGGACACAGCAACTCAGATCTGTTCCCAGCACTGTCACCCCATTCCACCTCCACTGAGTCACCCATTATAAAGACCAGGGTAAAGTAAGATGTACGAATGCTTTTCCTCTGCCTCCGTGGCCTTGGAACTTGCACATGCAAAGTGTTCTCGACAGTTCCAAGTATCATTTTTCCTCCTGGAATACCTGAGAGCATTCGTTATCGTGAAAGATATTTCAGTAGAGAATCCTTGTGCTTTGACTGATCCTTCCTTGATCTAGGGTGTTCTTCTGTAGCCAGATAAGTTTATTTCAATGTTTTCCCAAGTGATTGCTCAGAATATTGAACTCATGAAATGTGCCATGAAAGAATAAATAAATGAAATTATTTCCGAGGTCAAAACCTTTGGGGAAAGGAGCAGTCTTTCCACCTCTAAGTGATTCACAAGGCGCATTAACCTGTTTATCTTGGTTTACCACCATCTTTCCCAACAGTGTTTGGTCACCCACCCCCGCCCCCTCCACTTCCCCACACACATGCTAATTTTTGCAAAGCACTTGAGTTCTGTGGAACAGACTGGGTGACGCTGGTTTGTGGTGTGGTTTTCAGTGACCACTAGGCTAATGGAATTAGTCTTAGCTTGATACCTGGTGTAAGACTAAAGGTTTTATGACACTCAGTGAAATAAGTATCTTTGTTTTTAACGATGATAAGTTGCATGAAATATATTACAGAATAAAATTTCATACTCACTCTGAAGGTGAATCTAAACTGGAATATGATAAAGAAGTAAAAGATCCAGTTTCCAGGACTAGGCCTTCTAATCTAGCACACGTTTAGCTCTGAGGATTGCCCCCATTGCAAAATGATCAGAAATCTTCTCGATTCCTCCTACCAGACCAGAACAGGGATTCTTAGCATGAACGCACCTGTACCTGGTAGTCCATGAGGATGCTCGCAATGGCTCTCCCTTGCACATTAGCTTTGTAACGTGGCTGCCTCTTTATTTGCACATCTGGTACTGAGTGATTTCCTTGGGACAGTCTGCGTGGTCCATCAGAAGCAAGCCCCCTCAGCCCATTCATTTGGTCTTGTCCAGGGTTGTGGCTATCAGTGTTATCCCTGCTGATATTATCATAGCAAGGAAGAGCTGTGGGGTAAATCCATGGATTTATGCAAACAGTGGTCCAAAAAGACCATTTTCACACACACATGTGCACACACACACAGTGGCAGGATCAATCTGGTCATCACAACGAAGGGGTTAGAGTTGGGACAACAGAGTCAGTGGTGGCCTAGTCCTTCTCTTTCAGATTTCCAGTCCCTGACTACCCCAGACCTCATCAATTAAACAGATTTAAATTTACCATCGTCTGTCTCATATTTGAGTATTGACTTCACCCTTTTCCAATGGAACATACTTTACATTTGAATATGGACCCAGTAGGTGGCATTGACTATATCTATTAAAGATGGAAACTTGCCAGGTATAGTTGCATGGATCTGGAGTGCACAAATTCACATGTATAGATCAGTGGTTCTCAAAAGTAGGAGATTTTGCCTCCTCCCCCAGGGAACATTTGGCAATGTCTGGAGACATTTTTAATTGTCACAGCTGAGTGGGGAGGAGATATTACTAACATCTAGTGGATAGAGACCAGGAATGCCTCTGAACATCCTACAGTGCACAGGACAGCCCCACAACAAAGAATTGTTCAGTCCCAGGTGTCAGTAGTGGCGGGGTTGAGAAAGCCTGTCGTTGAATAATATGCAAATCCTTATAAAGTGTTATGAGAACCTACATTCACTGAGGGAAAATCTAGTCACCTGGCCCTCCCTTTTAGTCGCTGCTCTCCTGGCATCTAGTTTACACAAAGCTTGTTTTGTCATCTTGGAAGCCTTTGGGGCAAGAATGTGTCTGTTTAAGGAGAACGTGTTACCTAGGAGTTAGAATAGTGGACCACGAGTGAGGAAGACAAGACATTTTCCCAAAGAACGTGACACTAACTAATTGAACCAGCCTTTGGTGTACTGTTGACACTCAACTGTTAATGAGACCCAGAAAATTAAGGTAAGCTTGTCCCTGAGAGATGCCATGAATAACACATGAAAACTAAAGTATGAAAAGGCCATTCTTGTCATTTTAGTGGAAGTCTTATCTGAGAGAATATAGCTTAGTGATTAAGAGCATGTGTCCAGGCTGCCTGACTTCAATTCCTGACCATCATTTCCTAACTATATGATTTGGGGCAAGTTATTTAACACCTCTGTATCTCATTTTTTCCTCATTTGTGACATGGGCATGATGCCAGGATAATAGTACCTACCTATAGGATAATTATGAAAATTAAATTAATAGATATGAAGTATTTAAAACACTGCCCAGCTCAGGATAAGTACTATATAAATGTTAGTATCATTGTTTCCTTAAGTCAGGATTATGATTCATTGGAAGTATATACATTCGTTTTTTTGTTCAGCACCTACTATGTCCCAGGCACTATTCTAGCTGCTGGGGATATATCAGTGAATCAAAAACATGAGATACAAATCCATGCCCTGGGGAGCTTACCTTTTAGTGGAATATACTAGTAACGGTGAAAAGAGAAAGAAAAGATACACAAAGTTATAGTTAGCCTAGTATCTGTCCTATAGGTGTCGAATGGATGGATATATTATTTATATTGTTGTTGTGTTATTGTTATATAGCTAATTGGGCTTGGAGTCTTGAACTGTCATCTTAGATAAGAAAAGAAAGTTGAACCAATACAGAATGCCATGCCAATAAGAAATTGAAACTACTACATAATGATTAGAAACAAAAAAGAGAAAGAAAGGAAATTAAGCCATCATTTATGGCCATGAATTTTCTTTAAAATGAGCTGAAAGTTTTTTGCTTTCTTATCTGTGTATCAGACATACCGTTACCTCTAGGCAGGCTGCCACATTCTGGGGCATTAACCTTCTCAGCTGTAGCAAACACATCTTTGTAGGCAGCAAAACAGAGAACAGTGTTGGTTATTATCAGATGACCGCAGGTGAAGAGGAAGAATCGACAAAACTCACTCCCTCCTCCAAAAATAATTCACTTCTGGAAGGAAAACCTCCTTCAGAATAATCACCTCATGAGCACAGGCTGCAGCGTTTGCTGAAGAACTTGCTTCAAACAAACTGTACACCTTATTTATTGGTTCTTCATCTTCTCTTTTCCAGAAACCTTCTCTATGTCTACCCACAGAGGCTGAACTTCGCTAACAAACTAGCCTCTGCCCGGAACATTACAATAAAGATCCAGTTCATGTGTGGAGAGGATGCTAGCAACGCTATGCCGGTAAAGAGGGAAATAAACATTTGCTTCAAACCAAGGGGTGCTGAACGTCCCTTGTCAATTTGCACGGACCAAATCCAGGCTCCTCAGTGTACAGAGTATGTCTATTCATACCGATGCTACTCAGCATGTGCAAAGGCCTTTGTGACTAGTCCAGTCTTGGTCCCAGGATACTGATGGGGAAACGGGGTCAGGCTAAATTGAACTTCTCTTTCCTAATGTATTCTGTAATGAGCTGTAAAATTTGGAAATACAGTTCATTTTAGAGGACAGAAAAATATCGTAAAGTCTTTCCGCACCACCCTAACAGCATAAGAAGTAGAGAGGCAGGCCCAATGTGTCCGCCATGTTTGCTGTATTTCCAGATGTGACTGAGTACACATCTACCCAAGCCCCCGTCCACATCTGGAGATAAAGCACCACCTAGCAATGATAAACACACGCCATCTCAACATCTTTTAGGAATGGCTCTTCATCCTGAGGCAAAATATAAATCAAATAATAAATATGTAATGCAGTGTTCTCTGAGGAACCCAAAATGCCAGAATTTCTATCTTTTTAACCAACTGCTACTAAATAAGATGGGTGGTTAGCTATCACTATTTTCCATAAGTCGTAGAATTCAGTTACTATACCTTTCTACTGAAGTAATTTTTTTCTAGTGCTCCCATTCTTCAAATGTGTACTTTTTTTCTTTTTTTAACCATCCTCCTAATGACCGACTTACCTTTGCAATGCAAGGTATCCTCTTGTAACGGTGGTGGGAGGGAAATCCTAGAGGAGGACACCCCTGGTTCTCTCTGCTCTGCCCCTGGCAAGTCTGCCAGGGCTGCCAGGTCCAGCTGTGCAGGTCCTGAGTGCAGCCAAGGTCCCCGGCAGGGGGCCACTCTCACCAACCCCTGGGACCTGGCATGGGCATGACTGCATTTAGAGGAAAGGGCTCACTCTTTGCCCAAAGGTAAGTCCACTTGTAAAATCATTTACCTGGACTGAATCAGGCCCAAGGAGGGGTCGTTTTCTAAATAGCACAAACGTGTGGAACATTCTGCCCATGAAGGTTCTGCTCACCCAAGTGACCAAGCCCATGTCTTTGGAGGGAAAAGAAACTGGACCAGTGATCTCACGCTGAGGGCAAAACTCTTTGACTTTGTCCAGCAGTGTAGACCTCTAGGCAGTGTGGCAGAGTGGAGAGAGCACTTGTTTTCCAGTCTCACAAACCTGTGGCCCTTGGTCACTAATATAGCCCCTTGGGACCTCAGTTTACTCTTTGTAGCCAATTCTTCTGCTTCCATGTGGTTGGGCCAGTTGTAGAACGGAGTACTCTTGATTTAAAAATTACAGCCCCGTGAGACCAGACCTTCCTATTGGGCAGGTGATAGTTGATTTGATATATCCAAATATCACTGTTAATTTGGTCCTTTCTATATCGGTGAACAGATCATCTTTGGGAAATCCAATGGGCCTGAATTTCTGCAGGAAGTATACACAGCCGTTACATACCATAATAAGTAAGTATATTTCCGAGTTCTAAACATATGCCAAGATTGTTTCACTATCTCCTGACTTTTCTGAATCCTCTAGGTGATTCCTCCCAACAATTTTTGTAACTAAGGGCCAGAAGAAATTCATGCCAGTTCTGTGAGTCTATGTTGGAGATGAGCAATTTTTTAGTTATTTATTTATTATTTTTTTGGTGAGGAAGTTTGCCCCTGAGCTAACATCTGTGCCAGTCTGCCTCTATTTTGTATGTGGGTCGCTGCCACAGCATGGCTTGATGAGTGGTGCTAGGTGTATGCTTGGGATCCGAACCTGCGAACCTGGTCTGTCAAAGTGGAGTGTGCTGAACTTAACCACTGTGCCACTGGGCCAGCCCAAGATGCACAATTTTTGCCATTAACTAAGACTGGGAGAAGAACATATCTTCAAGAACCTAATGTTCTTTTGACTTTTCTGGAGCCTTCTATTCTAGTATGAAATTGAGAGGTTTTATGGTGTTAAAGAAAGAAATACATCTCCTAACTTGCTTTGAGATGCTGGAAGGGGCCAGAAACAAAATCCAGCACTCCTTTTTCAGTCTTGTCTGTTATACATCTCTCCTCACCTGCACCACTACCTACTTTAAGAAAATCTAAATTGACCAAGGAGAAATGGAACACTCATTATTTGTGGATAAAGTGAGTCACAGAACTTTTAAAGTATCTGGGACTTCGTAATTCAGTAAAATCAGGTTCCTTTCCCTGCTTGCATCACTCGTTTCTCTAAAATCCATTGATGAGTGCCAGCTATGTGCCTGTTCCTGTTCTTGGGGTAGAGATATAAAAGGAGGTCACAGCAGGACTCCGAAGCTCATCCTCTTTTCAAATTAAGTTGTTGGATTTTTCCGTTGCGCGCAGAGATTTTTTTTCCTGACAAAGCCTTTAGCTTGTAAGCAGTCTTATGTAAGTGAAGTGTATCCAGTGATATAAGTTTCGTCTCAAGGCCTTCCAGCTTAGGAGCAGAAAGATGTAAGATGACAAGCAGAATACCAAGCAGGCAATTCTGAGGAGCACGGTGTCCATGGCGTTACAATTTATAGTCAGGGGAGTCATCATTCTCACTAAAAGTTATTTGTGTATAATGTGCTTTCGAAACAGGTCTCCTGACTTCTATGAAGAAGTGAAAATTAAGCTCCCCGCGAAGCTCACAGTACATCACCACCTCCTGTTCACCTTCTATCATATCAGCTGTCAGCAGAAGCAAGGAGCCTCCGTGGAAAGCCTCCTAGGATACTCAGTGAGTCACTGTCAACTTGCCGATTCACAGGGCAGTTGTTGGTACATCGAAGGTCCCTGCAGAGATAAACAACCAAATTCTATTCATTTGCTTTTTTCCTGTCAAAACTAGCAAAGTGTGCCAAACCAGAGTACAGCAAAGAGCAGAGATGACTTAGCAAACAACAAATTTCAGGAATGGAGAGCTAGTGGGTGAGGGATATTGAAAGAAGACTCATTTACAGGAAAGCATTGTAATGTCCATTATTTCCAAATGTTATATATATATACTTCACATATAAAACTAGCTCCTTTTTCCACAAAGAGAAAAAAGTTATTTCTTTTAAAAAAATTAAACAGTAAAATAAATGTTGATCTTGTTCAGACACACAAACATTGGCTATAAAGAAAAATGCTACTACTTTGGCTCTGAAAGCAGTAAATCATTGATATTACCATCTCAGGAGCTCTCAGGGAATTTAAAATGCAAAGAACTTGATGGAAATTACTGCCAAAAAGAGTCAATATCTAATCATCATTTAGTTGTATTTGATTTCTGTGAGCACATAAAATGCCAGAATTATATGCTGTAATAAATACCACTTTATTCTTTACGTCATCTGTTTCAGTGGCTGCCAATTCTCGTAAATGAACGTCTTCAAACTGGATCCTACTGTCTCCCAGTTGCCTTGGAAAAGCTGCCCCCCAACTACTCCCTGCATTCTGCAGAGGTAACCAGCAAGCTGGCCATCAGCTCTTTCCTGTCTACCCAAGGTCTTGTACCACCTTCCCAGATCCACTTTCCGTTCCCTTAAATATGGCCGAGGATGCTCAGCATGTTTTAGGGGAGCAGTCATCTGTCAGCACATGGCATTTTCTGAAAGCACTTTGTTCTGATAGGATGGGAGAAGTAACTGGCTGTGAAACCTCTTTCATTGAGACATCGCCAAGTCAGAATGTTTGGTAAATGCAACCCAAGGCAGCATTACCTTGCAGTATCTACAACAAAGGGATTCACAGAATAAAGTATGATAAAAGGGGAGGCAAATAGAACCCATTTGTGATAACAGCTGCTCTCATCACAGTCCTTATAAAAGGATCCCAGACCAGATTCCATTAGTTTCTCCTCTGGGTCACTTGTTACCGCCCCAGGTGGATGGTGGGGCTTTTATTCCTCTAAAGATCCCAATGTCAATAGTTTTTCCCTCCTCCTGTTTCCTGCACTGCCTGTTGCCCATCCACTCTGTTGCAATACACCCATTTAAAGGGAGCCCAGCAGACTCTCCATTCTGACTGCACCCACACCAGCTCTTGCGCTTCTCAGTCTGGTTGGCATAGGTTTCCATCAATAAGTATTATTTTGAAGCAAATCCCAGACATCATATCATTTCATTTATAAATATTTTAGTGTGTGCCTGAAAAAATAGGGCTATTTTTTTAACCATCACAATACCATTGTTATACCTTAAGAATTAATAATAATTTCTTAATATCTTAAAATATCCAATCAGTGATCAAATTTCCAATTATCTCATTCATGTCATATGTTTTGTACAGTTGTTTGTTTGAATCTGGATCCATATACAGTCCACACATTGCTATTGGTTGACATGTCTTTTAAGACTCTTAATCTATAGATCCCCATTCATCTCTTTTGTTTTCCTTGCAATTTTCAAGTTGAAGAATTTCCCGGGAATTTGAACTTTGTTCCAACTTCTATAATCAACTTTCTTCCCTACTCTGACTACCCAGCTCCCATCCCCAGGCTATCCTGTTGTTCTCGTATTTCCTTTTTTTCCCTGGAGAGAGAAGCTTTCTTTGCTCTGGGCCACAGGCAGGTGCCTGGCTTTAGACCCAAACTCCTCTCCTCAGGACCACCTGGGATCCGCCTGAGTATGTTCACAGACATTCTCTGATTACTCTTTATGATTTGGACACAGACCCTCGACAAAGCCCTCAAAACCGCCTTTTCATCCTCAAGCTGCACCTTCTAATTTCCTAGATGCCCAATTATCTCCTTAATGCTGCAGAACAAATGTGGGTTTTTGAGACAAACGAATTATGATCCAAAATCCAGATTCTACCACTCCCTAACTGTGTGACCCAGTTTGTGACTCTGTCTTAGATAGTTCCATAGGTCCCCACCCCATGCACTCATGCTACCCTTGCAAGTACAGCATACTTCCTTCCGTTAAAATGCAAGAGACACCAACCGCACTCAAGTGGCTGGGTCAGGCTAGGTGCTTGTCACTCAATGCTGTATGAGGTCTCTGGAGGGAGACAGTTCCGATGGGAATTTAAGGCAAGAAATGGTCTCTAGGGACTACAGAGCTATTGAAATATAAATGGTATAAAAGAGTCATTTTGAGTAATTAAAGCAGGAGCCTAACAGGACTGCTACTCAGAAACATTTTGTTAAAAGGGAAAGTAACCGCAGGCACTCAAAAGCATTAAAATTTCATGTCTTATGAAGGTAGTCTACGCTTTGTCCTGACAGTCCTGATAAGTGGAAAAATCACTGGGATATTACTTTATTTCAATTTCTAGAATCAAAATTATCAATGCTGGATGGGCGCTTAAAGACAGATCACTCAGTTCAAACTCCTCCTTTCAGCGTAAGAAAACTAAGGCCCAGAGAGGTTGATTGACTTGTCAAAGTAAAAATAACTAGTTTGGTGCAGAACTGAACTTGAACCCGGGGCTCCTAACTCCAAGCTCAGTTACAGTAGTCTTCCAGGGAATTTTATATTTGTATAACTCTGACATTTACAGTCAAGTTGCTTTGCTCTGCTTGTTAGTAATCAGAAAAGGGGATTGAATTGCTAATTTTTTTTTTCTTTAACACAGAAAGTCCCTTTACAGAATCCTCCGATTAAGTGGGCCGAAGGACATAAGGGAGTATTTAATATTGAAGTGCAAGCTGTTTCTTCTGTCCACACCCAGGTAAGGAGCATCAAGGTCCACCTCACGCAGAGCCAGAAGGCTAAGAATGAAGATGGCGTGCAGCAGAGAACCCTCTGATGAAAGAAAGTCTTTGTGCATGAATAAAACAAAAACAACCTTTAGTTCTTTGTGGGGACTTAAAAGCCTGTTCAGGTTTTATTTGTCGTTTAAATGGAAAGCCCTATGAAAATATTGAGCACCCAAATGAAGGAACCCAGTACCTGCACTGTTGGCTGAGAAATTGTGCGAGGAGACTTCATTTGAAACATCTTCCTGCTGCTGTCTCGTCTCCCTCTGTAATTCTGCCATTTCTCCAGCTTTTTTTTTTTTTGCCTCATCCTTCTTTCCCTCCTTTTCCTGCCACTGTCTGCATTTTGCATCTGCATAGACCCCTCTGTTGGCAAGGTGTTTACCTGGTATGCGTGGCTCAGCTCACCGAACATCTCAGAGTCCAAATTCTTTTTCCGTCAGTTAATAATTATTGAGAGGTTCCATTCTGAGCGCCCCACTCCACAAAGCAGTTCATACCTTGATTTGGAATGCCCATGCCTTAGAACCTCTGGTCTGAAACACTGGGTAAGAAGTTCCGCCTAGAAGGAGCTATTTGATTGTGTTTCTGAATCCACCGGTGGACATTGATGGGGTAAGACCCATGAGGCCTGCCGTCTGCCTTCCCAGGACAACCACCTGGAGAAGTTCTTCACCCTCTGCCACTCCCTGGAGAGCCAGGTGAGCTTCCCTATCCGTGTGCTGGACCAAAAGATCAGTGAGACGGCGCTGGAGCACGAGCTGAAGCTCAGCATCATCTGCCTGAACTCCTCGCGCCTGGAGCCCCTCGTGCTCTTCCTGCACCTGGTGCTGGACAAGCTCTTCCAGCTGTCCGTGCAGCCCATGGTCATCGCTGGCCAGACAGGTAGGAGACCCCCGGGGCTGGGAGGAGGAGGCAGGCAGTGCCTTGTCTTATGAAACATGATTGTCCAGAAATCCCAGGAGCGGGAACAATATGACCTTCTTTTCTATTGGCAATGTGAGTCCAAGTCCAGTGCTATTTTTTTGAGACTCTGTGGATGTTAAAAAAAAAAAAAAAAGAAAGAAACATTAAAATAGGATGCTCAAAATTATGATTTTGTTTATTTGTTTTTTGGTGAGGAAGATTGGCCCTGAGCTAACATCTGTTGCCAATCTCCCTCTTTTTGCTTGAGGAAAGATTGTCACTGAGCTAACGTCTCTGCCAATCTTCCTCTATTTTGAATGTGGGATGCACCACAGTGTGGCTTGATGAGTGTTGTGTAGGTCCATGCCTGGGATCCAAACCTGCAAACCCTGGGCTGCCAAAGCGGAATGTGTGAACTTAACCACTACACCACTGGGCCAGCCAAAATTATAATCTTTAAAATAGATTTATTGAATGATTACAGGTAATCTATCAAATTCCATTCCCAGTGATTGATGGATTTATTTTACTTGTAATGTTTTTTTTTCTTGACTAACAAGGGAAGAGAATGTTTTAAAGAATTAAGATAGCCCACATTAAATGGAAGGAAAGGAACTCTCTGAATTGAAATTCAAAATGATCACTTTTCTTATTGAGATATAGTGCACATACCTTACAATTCACTAAAGTGTACGATTCAGTAGTTTTTACTATCTTCACAAGCTCGTGCAACTATCACACTATCTAATTCCAGAACATTTTCATCAGCCCCAAATGAAACCCCTTAGCAGGCGCTCCCCATTCACCCCTCCCCTCAGCCCCTGGCAACCACTCATCTATTTTCTGTCTTATAGTATATTTTAAATGCTGGTTTTTAACAAATTAACACTAAATCTATTGTGTGAGACTTCCCTTGGAAATAATGTAATGTAAGACGTGAGTCCAGTGGTTCTCCTGCCTCCTGCAGGGGTAGACTAGATGCTGGAGGGCATCTTTGTTTGACACATTTTGAACTGGGCTTCTATTGTCCTGTGCTCACGAGTCCAGCAGAGGTCATGGGTACTACCCAGGCTCCCACTACTGGCTAAGAATTGCAAGCTTTGCAATAATAGAGAGCATATCTGACCTCACTGGATTTACAATATAGCAAAGAGCAAGCAGCACAGGATGCAAGTCCTCAAAAGGACACAGCTAAATATTGCGGGGTTGGGGGCATGAAAACATACATCTGGGAGGATGCAGGAGGCCCCCAGGAAGAAGGTAGTGTTTAAGATAGCCTTGAAGGAGGGGTAGAAGAAAAGGAGCTGAAATGGGGACAGTGAAATGAACATGGGAAGAGCAGAGAACCAGAAAAGCATGGGCGTGTCAGGAAAGAAGTAAGTAATGCAGTTGGGCTGTGGAATAGGAGTAAATCGGGGACAGTGGTGGAGGGTGCTTGCTGAACTCTAGGCTTTCAGAGCAAGGGAGAGCGTGTCTTCTTAATCCCTTGGTTTGCTTTGTATCCTGGGATGCATCGTTGTGGTTCCACAGAGAAGATACCCTACACTGTAGGCTAACATTTCATACATGTAGCTGTCACTCTCCAGCTGGATTCCTGCAGAGCCATGACCTCTACCCTCCCTAGATTTCCTCCTGTGTCCCCACACATGTGGCACTCTGCTTTGTATGCTCCAGCCATTTAATGTGGAGTTGTTCACTAGACAACACGTTCACACGCACATTTTGAGCCTCTTCTCCATAGCAAGTTGCCACCTTGTCATGTGGGGATGACAGGGTGTTGGGACACGCAGAATAGGTGGAGGCCCCTAGACTATAAGCATTTATTCAGAACCTCTCTGTGTCAGGCCCTATGAAAGGCGCAGCAGGGAGACAAGAAAGAGTGAGAAATGCACTTTGCCCTGGAAGGACTCCCAGCCTGCTCAGAGAGACACAGTTTCCTACCGGAAACAGCCAGAGAACCATGTGATTTGGTTTTGCTTGAACCCTGTACTGAGTGGTGCCCGAGGCTTCTTGGAGGAGACGGGATTGTGCCAAGCATCGAAGGGTTGTGTGATTTAACGGGTAGGAGCACGGGGGCTTTTTAAATGAGGATAACAGCATGAGCAAAATTGCAGAGGTGAGAAAGAACAGATGTGATGGGGACAATTGGATCAGTGCCTCCTCTTAAGGAAAATTGAATTTGAGGAGAAAAGGGTACAAGAGTGGATAGGTAGCGTGGCACCAAACTGTGGAGGGCTGCAGCTCCAAAGCGATACAGTGTGTACAGCAGATCAATCATTTGTGTGGGTCCGCTGTGGGAATAACATAAAACACTTGTTTTTAGATTAATCCATACGCCAAGATGCGCAAAAGCACATCTCAAACCATAGTGTGCGTGAATCCCCTGAGCATCTTGTTAAAGTGCAGATTCTGACTCAGGAGCTCTGGGGTGGGGCCTGAGGTTCTGCATTTCTAACAAGCTCCCAGGTGATACCCATAACGTCCGTGCAGACCCCACCGAGTAGGGCCAGTTGACCGAGTGGTTTAGAGAGGGGAGGATGTCTGGAGCATCTCGTGTCTTTGTTGTGCGCTGGCGGGAGGAGGAGGATGAAGGAGGAAATGTAAACTCGCTTGCGGTGAGCAGAGCCAGCCTGCTGGAGCTTCCTAAAACAGCTCACCCCACCCCAGGCCATCCTCTTGACCAGCCTAGTTCTGTTGGTCCGTGGTCAGGACTCCTTGTCATTGCCCCGGAGAGCGTTCTACCTCGGGTTCATTAAGGACTGACTGTGGCACCGCCCATTTTTCTCTTGCTTCCTCAGCCAACTTCTCCCAGTTTGCCTTTGAGTCCGTGGTGGCCATCGCCAACAGTCTGCACAACAGCAAGGACCTGGGCAAGGACCAGCACGGCAGGAACTGCCTGCTGGCCTCCTACGTGCACTATGTCTTCCGCCTGCCGGAGCTGCAAAAGGACGTGCCCAAGTCAGGTAGTGTTGTCGCCCCGAGTGTGGGAGTCCCCAGGGCAGAGCACCCTCGCCCTGGCACCCCGGCCACATAATTCACAATAATATAAAAAGCCCAAAAGTTAAGTTTTGTTTTTCAGAATGACACAAAACTTACATGAGTGCTGAAATTAGAAGTGTATTTCTAGATTTTTCTCTCTTGTTTTCTTCCTGACTCTCTCCCCTTCTTTATACTCTAAGCACTTATTTTTTCCGCCTGTTTGGTAGCCCCTCACCAGTATTTTCCCAGTTGGTAATTTCTGATTCAGTTGAGGATCTCTTTTTTAAAAGATAGAGGAGTGACAACAGGTGTCTAGGATTCCAGGATAATAATGATAAAGAAAATAGTAGATGTTCAATAGCAGTGGTAAGCAATGGTTCCTAAACTTTTCATTTTGAAAAAAGTGTCCGTTTTCTCATTTACCCCAAACTAAACTTCTGAAATAATAATAATCCATTTCTCTACTCTTCTTAATTATTTACATAGGTTTTACATATTTACATAGCCCTAACGAAGAAACTTGGCATTTTTATTAGTCCATGCAGCCTCATTTCAAGTAAACCTGTAATTTTGATTGAGTTTTTTAAAATATTGGTAATATCTCAAACTCACGAAATCACTTTTGAAGACATATACATACTTAAAGGTGAAAAACATCGATATATAGTATATACTTATCCTCATAAGGTTCAGATGATTCCTTGGATTTTCAAATCTCAGAAAACCTTACTGCATGATTTAAAAAGTTGCATCATTTAAATATCAATAAATTAAAAAATCCGCATTTCCAGCTTGTCTTGAGAAATCAGAAGCTCTGGCCACCCTGGGGGCTGTTTCTCTGTGGTAATAATAGTCTGGAGCTGAGTAGTAGCCCCTACCTTTGGATAAAGCATGTGCTTCCAGTTTACTACAGTGCTCACCACTCCCTACTGCCTTACACCCTATCTACTTACCCTCTAAGTACTGCCTCCTTGGTCTCCCCTAGGCATTTGATAAGACCTAATTCCAAGACCTAATCTACTGGGTTTTCATTCCACTATCTACACCATCCCTCTTCAGTTTCTTCTCAAGCCCAGTAAGTGACTCTGATTCCCTTTCTGTTGACATGTCTGTACCTGGTGGGGTGCAGGTGGCCCCACCGCTCTCCCTGACCCTCGCTACCACACATATGGACGCACGTCTGCTGCCGCTGTGAGTTCAAAGCTGCTGCAGGCCCGAGTGATGAGCAGCAGCAACCCAGACCTCGCAGGGACACATTCTGCAGTAGATGAGGAAGTTAAGAACATCATGTCTTCAAAGGTAGGGAAGATGTCAAACCCTGGAAAGTTTTCATTTTTAACCAGCACTTGGAAGAACAACACGAAATCACCCACTATTGACGCCCACTATGTTGGTTAAATGCTTTAATGCACAGCTTTAGCGTTATTAATGTTCTTTCCTTTGGAAGTGATTGAGACCATTCTGAAAGATGCAGAGGCAGGATCTGCTCAGTTAGTTAACGCTGGTGGGAAGTTTTTCCAGCATAGCTGGTTTTACTGCATGGAGTCAGTGATGCCATGAATTTTATTTTCACGGAAAAAAAGTTAGCTTTAACTTCTTTTAGTGCCTAGAAAAGTTGTTTTTTATTATGTTGGTTTTTTTCTTTTTTGAGGAAGATTAGCCCTAAGCTAACATATGCTGCCAGTCCTCTTCTTTTTACTGAGGAAGACTGGCCCTGAGCTAACATCCGTACCCATCTTCCTCTACTTTATACGTGGGACGCCTACCACAGCATGGCTTGCCAAGCGGTGCCATGTCCGCACCCGGGATCCAAACCAGCGAACCCCGGGCCACCAAAGCAGAATGTGTGCATCTAACCGCTGTGCCACCGGACCAGCTTCCTGTTTTGTTTTTTAATATCTGCCTTTTATATTCATTAACATTCATAGACTGATTTTCCCATATAATAATCCCAAAGAGCAAAGCCAGATTTTATAAATAAATAAAAACTGAGATCCTAAGGGGGTTGGTGACTTGCCCTAGATTGTTTTTCCTTCCATGAATTCTTTGCTTTTTCTTGATAAACTTTTTATTTTATAACAGTTTCAGATTTATAAAATTATTGTGAATGTAGTACAGAAAGTTTTTGTATACTCCGTAGCCGGTTTCCCTGTTATTAACATTTTACAGTAGAAGGATACATTTGTCACAATTAATGAACCAACATTGATATGTTATTATTATTAACTATCAGTTTATGTTTTATTCAGATTTCTTCAGTTTTCCCCTAATGTCCTTTTTCTGTTCCAGGAGGCCATCCAGGATACCACATTATATTTTATAGTCATATCTCCTTAGATGCCTCTTGGCTGTGACAATTTCTTAGACTTTCCTTGTTTTTGATGACCTTGACAGTTTTGAGGAGTACTGGTCAGGTATTTTGTTGGATATGTCTCATTTTAAAAAAATTTTTAGGGGCTAGTCCCATGGCCAAGTGGTTAAGCTCACACGCTCTGCTTCGGCAGCCCAGGATTTTGCTGGTTCGGATCCTGGGCATGAACATGGCACCACTCATCAGGCCGTGTTGTGGTGGCATCCCACATAGCACAACCAGAGGCACTCACAACTGCAATATACAACTATGTATTGGGGGGACTTTGGGGAGAAGAAGAAAGAAAAAAAAAAGATTGGCAACAGATGTTAGCTCAGGTGCCAATCTTTAAAAAAAAACTAAATTATGATATAATTCACATACCATAAAATTCACCCTTTTCAAGTATATGATTCAGTGGGTTTTTTTTCACAGAGCTCCCATGAATTCTTAGTCTGAATTTTCTTTCCACTTATCTGTGGCCTCAGGGTGGCTAATCTTTTAGAGTAATATTTCCTCTGATTAAGATAAATCAAACTCTCTAGTTTTGACATAGTTTCCCTTATAAAGTCCACCCACTTGAGACAGTATGTTGTGACAAAAGGAATCTGGAGACCAGGGTTGGGTCTCGGCTCTGACCCCACCCAGCCGTGTGGTCATGGGCAAGTCAGTTCCTGCCCTGGGCCTCATTGCCCTCACCTCTGCAGAGGTTCTGGACATTGGATGAACTTAAGCATCATCTCTGGATCCACTCCAAGAGATTCTGAGGATTTATCAGTTGCACATATGAAATTGTTGATATTCTAACCTTTTCGACTTACAGAATCAACCCAGGGATGTGCTGGAGCTGGCTTGTACCAGTTTCTGAAAGCTGATTATTAAATTTTCAGGAATTTTTTGAATTAGTTGTTAAACATAGACATTTTAAAAAATTAAATTATATAAGCTAACAAATAAGTTATATTAAAGACAAAGGTAATCTAAATGCAATGTGGTATCCTGGCTTGTATCTTGGAAGAGAAACAGGACATTAGTGGAAACACTGGCGAAATCCACATACTCAGTGGTTTAGTTAATGGTAGCGTGCCAATGTTAATTTCTCAGTTTTGACAAATGTACGGTAATGTAAGATATCAACATTAAGGGGAACTGGGTGAAGGGTATATAAGAACTCTGTACCACCTTTGCAACTTGTCTGTAAATCTAAAATTATTCCACTTTAAAAGGGTAGTACTCAAACCTCATCCTTTCCTAATTATTTTACTACATTTTACTATTATCTATGTTCTTGAGGTTATTTATGTCTATTTGCATCTGTATGGTGGAAATACTATATGATGGTTTGCTACTGCACATCTCGTCCCAACGCTGTGTTCAGTCATATCCTGTTAACTTGAAATCAGCCGTGATGGAAACATTTACAGCACAGAAATTGACCAGTGCTACACATGAGCCCCTCCCTGCCAAGAGCTGCTTGTTAAACACTTGCCAGCACACCATGGTTCAACTTCACATCTAAGGTCCCTTTCAGCAATATCGTTTTCTGGTGGCCCAGGGGAGAAGTGGTCTGCACTTATCACTGACATCCTGGATCGTTACAGTTTCCTTTAATAAGACAAAATATTGAATTTCTGTGTGGACTGTGTTAAGAATTTTCCAGTTATTTTGTAGCAAGGGGAAAAAATTTTGTCCAACTAAAAGAACAGAGTATAATCCTTCCTTTCAGAAATGGTTTTTGGCAATCTATTAATTACAGGATTGAGACTGGGCACAGTACCATTCTAACCCACAGAGAGGCACTGTTCCCACACATTTTTTCCTGCTCTCCCACTAAGTCAGAGATGCTTAGAATATTGAAGGGACTAGTCAGCACCTCCTGGTACTTCACTAGGTTTTAATTCTAGGTTACTACACACCAAAATGTTAACAGTGATTCAGGAGCAGATGGAACTAGGTGTAACTTGACCTTCTTTGCTTTTATATTTATTCGTAGTAATTGTTTTATCTTTGTAACCAGAAAAAAAAAAGATATATATTAAAAATGAATTCTGAGGGTGTGATTTCCAGGCTGCTGGCTCGTCACTCCAGTGGGCCACTGTCAGTGGACTGCTGAGTCATGGTTTGTCTGTTTCAGGTTACTGATCGCAACTGCAACCGGATGTCTTACTATTGCTCTGGCAATAACGATGTTCCAAGCTCAACCACAGCCCCAAGGCCAGCCAGCAAAAAGGTACTGAGCAGAGCAGTGTGAGGATAATTTGCCCCATGCCCTCTCACAATGATTGGAAAAAGACACCATCAAAGTGCTCTCCTACCTTGTTCCAGTCCTCCTAACACACACATACACAAACACGCACACACATATTTGCAGCCTGTCCGTGATCCTCCATGTTTTGACCACCTGATTACCTATTTATCAGTGGTTCTCCAACCTTACCATGCAGAAGTACCTGGATGGCTTGTTAAAACTGACTGCTGGACCCCATCCCCAGAGTTTCTGATTCAATAGATCTGCAGTGGAGCTCAAGAATTTGCATTTCTAACATGTTCCCAGCTGATGCTGGTCCCGGGACCAGGCTTTGACAACCTCTGCATTAGCTTCTTGTTTACAATTCTCCAATTGTAATCACAGCCTGTGTGGTCTGTGAGGTGAGGGGGAAAGAGCTGTCTGTCACAGTTTTCTCCTCTGCCAGGCACCCAAGAGTTGCACCATTTTAGTAACTACTTAAGTTAAGGTCTTGAATGTCTTTCAAGACCCCTATTAAAATGTAAATATGCTGATTGGAAGAATAGCAGAAGAAGCCATTTGCAACAGCTGACACCAAAAGGAAATGTTTGTTAAAAAGACAAGGAGGGAAAGAGCGCAGCCCAGCTCACTTTGAACTAGGTGAGGGCAGGATCAGTAGGAGAAGGCCCTGCCAAACGCGCGCTCCAGACTCTGCAGCAATCCAGGCACCGTATGTCTGGGGAGAGGTACCAGGAGTTGTTTGTAAAGGAGAAATGAAAGAACATATGACTAGGTGCTGAAAATAAATTTTTCACTTACTCTAAAACTTAGCATGGGGCTTGGCAGTGACTGATTACAAGCGCCATTTTCCTTCTTACAAACCATGATTTGCCTCCAGCCTGACTTCCTTTGAGGCAGGGCCTGATTTCTTCCGGGCACAGTCATGTTTGGTTCTGCAGTTGCTTTGTTTTGACTTTGTTTCTGGTCATTTCTACCACCCGAAGAGAATCGTTTCATTTCAGAGGAAAGTTTAGCCAGTGTTTCCTCACTAGCCCCACAGACAAGGTTTAACTGCTTAGCTATTTTCTATAACCTCTGGAGCAAGGTGTTCTTGTCATAATGTTGCCCAGTAAGCAGCATAAATTACTTTAAGAAGCAGCTTATCCTCCTCTAATCTCTTCTTGCCATAAGACTCTGGCAGTCAAACTGACCTATTTTCCAGAGGTTATCTTTGAAGCTGGTGGAGCGTGTCTTTCCTACAATGGGAAGATCCGGCTGTAGCTGAGTTACATCTTATGTACACTGAGACCACCTGCCAGCTTACACTCAGCCTCATGCCTCTCCCAGATAGGCGAGCTTCACGTGTGTCTCACAACCACAGACACGTGTGTTAACGTGTATTAAGGTTAGAGAAGTTTGACTCACCTGGCAGAATGAAGTGGAACCCTCTGACAAGCTGAAACACTACGGCCTGCTCCATTCCTCACCACTGACCGGCTGTGGATGTGAATAGTTGGAATATCCAGACATCTGCACGTAGATTTTCCATTTGTCCCTTTTAGTTCAGCTGAGCAACTCAAATTTTAAAGTTCACAAGAATTAGTAAATTGGGTTGCCTGCATACTGTACATTGTGGGTACTTTAAAGGCTTGTCAATGGCAATCTTTGCTATATCAATTTTTGCTTTAGATGTTGAGTTTAAAACTTAACTGCCACATAAGCCAGTACTCTAGAATATCATAGTAGGGTGTTCGAATAGTTTCAGCTTTCTTACCCACACAACAATAAAAAGTTAGTTCATCTGTATTTATTCTAGATTTTGTGGTCATTAGATGAATGAAATCCACAGAAAATGCCCAGACGTCATTTTTGCCGTTAGTTAGGGTGACCACCCATCCCAGTTTGCCCAGGACTGAGGGGGTCCCTGGAAGGCAGGATTTTCCATTTTAAGACCAGGTAGTCCAGGCAAACTGAGATGAGTTGGTTGCCCTACCTTTAGTCTTGAACTTGCCAATCAACACTGTTGTCAGGAGCATTAACAGGTAGCCATATACATTAGGGAATGGGAAAGATAAGAAAGGTGCAGAAGTCACCATCTGCCACATTTGCTGTCAGGCAGTCAGATGACTTGAAGGGAAGTGACATAAAGTGGAGCTGAGGGACTTTCAGGCATCTGACCCTGGGACCTAAGAATTTAGAAGCTGTGAGTTCAGGCTGCTACCACCATGACTTTTAATGCAGGTGATCTACTCATAACCCCAACTCATCACATTTCTTACAAAACCATCATGGAGATAAAAACAAGAATCGTCCAATGTGGAAGGGCATTTAGATACCATCTAGATAGCGATTCTCTAATCGTGGTCCCCAGACCAGAAATGTCAGCATCACCTGGGAACTTGTTAAAAATGCAAATTCTCAGGCCCTGCCCCAGACTTACTCAATCTGAATCCAGAACTCTGGGGGTGGGGCCAGCAGTCTGTTGTCTTCACGAGCCCTCCAAGGGATTCTGATACACATTCAAGTTCAAGAACCACTGCTACCAAACAGCTGAGTTTATGGATGAGAAAACTAAGGGGAAAGAGAGGAATGGCCTGCACAAGGTCACACAGAGCATTTGCAGCATGATCTGATATAAACAGATGGTCCCAGGTCTGACTGCTACCCCAGAATCAGCTTCACTCCCATCCTAGGCCGTCCTTCAAATCTGGTGATACCACCAGCCTTCCCCTACCTGCCTAAAATGCCCTCTGGTCTCAAGTATTTCAGCACTGACGGTCCACCTGTGGTCTAGGACCTCTGGGACACATGCATCAGTAACTAACAAGCTATTACGGTTGGTAAAAAAGGAAAGAGGTTTTGGTGTATAAAGCATTTGGCATCATAGTCTGGTTTTTGTGGTTGTTATGTAGCATTTCCACGAGGAGCTTGCCTTGCAGATGGTCGTCAGCACCGGGATGGTGAGAGAAACAGTCTTCAAGTACGCCTGGTTCTTCTTTGAGCTTCTGGTAAGATTCTTGCATGTTTCTATCTATGCTCAATAGGGCGTGAAAAGCACATTGCAGAAAGGCAGTGAAGTGTCCCATATCAGGAGTTGACATTTTATCCACTGAGTTGCTCCTGCTGAAAACCTGGGATCATTCCTTGGAATCCAACTCTCCCTCACCCCTCCATCCATCTTCCGCCAAATCTTGTTGATTCTGCCTTAAAATCTACGTCCAGCCTGTTGCTTCTGACCATTTTCACTGCTCCCCACCTGGCCAAGCCACCATCATCTTTTGCCTGCCTCTCATAATAATGTCCTCTTTCGCCCACCTGCATTCATTTTTGCCCTCAGCCCGTCCATCCTGCATCATAGTAAACAGATAATGTCACTTCCTTCTTTAAAACCCTTCAGTGACTTTCAGGGTACTGGAAATAAATCACAAATTTTTATCGTGGCCTAAAAAGCCCTTGTACCATTCAGTTTGCCTCCATCTCTAACCTCATCTCAGGCCATATTCCCCCCTCATTCAGCCTCATTGTTCCCATTTTGGGTCTTTGACAATGCCAAGGCCTTTTCAGCCTCAAAGCCTTTTTCAGAGTCTCTCCCCAGTTCCCCACCTTTCATCCCCCCATGCATGTACTTTTTGGGTTCTTTAGGTTTCAGCTTTAATGTCACCACCTCCGAGAGGCCTTTTCTGACCACCTTATACTGTAATATGTCTTCCACTCTATTCTCCTTTTAAACACCCTATTTATTTCCTTCCTAGCACTTATCACAATTTATAAATGTTGTTCTGTCTTGCCTATTAGATTTCTAGTATATGGGTCTGTCATCTTCACTATCCTATCGCTAGCCCAGAACACAGCTTGGCATCAATACAAGCACCAACTAATATTTGTTGGGGGGAAAAAAGTGAAACTCTTAAATCTGTTTACCTACAACTTCCATCCATTCTCTAGCAGAAAATCAAAAGGTACAGCCGTATTCCTTAATTTTAAAATAAAGAGAATAATACCTATTTTTTGTTTAATTATCATTAGAAGTGAAAGGATTTTACCATAAAGCCACTAGAGTAAGCATTTTGTCGCCATTGATAAATGGAGATGCATTGTGATATGATTTTAAGTGAAAAAAGGTATAAAAACATAGACACCAACTACGTAAAAATGTGCAAACAATCCAGAGAATAAGGAGCAAATTGAGATTTAGTAATAGAGTTAGCTTTATATTTACTGAGTATTTTCCTCTGTGACATTAAGGGAATATTTTTTTTTTCTTTTTTTTTAAGAAAGAGAGGCGGTAGGATCTCCCCCTGGGCTCTGGTTTATCTATGTGAGTTCAAGCCAATAAAAAGGGAACAATAGTGAACGATAGGACATAGAGAACAGGGAATCAAAGGACACAAAAATAAAACACATACTGAGAAGGAAATGGGAAGTGATGAGCAATGAGGTTAAAAAGAAGCCAGGCCAGTGCCATAGAAATACATCCGGGATTCAGTCCTTTAGAGTTTCACCAAGTTCCGAGCCCTAGCTTGAGAAAAATTTTGCAGGAGAGGTGTCTTTTCGAAGCACAGTCCCAAATCCCCACAACAGAATCACCTGGAGGTGCTTAATAAAAATAAAGCAGATTCTTGAGACCCTCCCTAGAACTGAGTGCAGTGAAGAGGGTCGGAACCAGCAGTGTGCGTTTACCTGTCTTCCTGGGTGACTTCTAAGCTCACTGAAGATCCGCTGGTCCACACCACCTCTGCTCTATGAGACCTAAACAGAGCTAGGGGTCCTTCCAGATTTGTACCCAGCCAGCACCAGGGCTCTGCATTCTAAAAGCCAAGCTGATTAAGATGAGAGGCTGCAGCTCACAAGTTTTGGGGCAACCACATTGGCAGTAAGACATGAGCTCTGTGCTCTGGCAGGAAGTGGACTGGCAATAAAACTCTGGAGGCGTGAGAAGCATCAAAACCAACACTTCAAGCCCTGTACATCCTGCTTCTACCCACCCATCCCACCCACCATCAAGTTTCTCCATAGGGAAGATTCCCTTGGGTTATAATCCATCTATAGATAATTCAGACAAAGAATTTGAAACTGAATTCATCTGTCAAATTTGCAATTAAAAAAAAAAAGACAAGAAGCAAAAACTCAAATTGATATTGTAGAATCTCATAGAAGAAAGTCCCAAAGGAAAGCAGTCTCCTGACTCAAAGATGTTTTATATCATTTACTCACACACATATGCACGTTCTCTTCACCTAAGCACTTTTAGGTCTTATTTAATAGTTATATATTATAAATACTACGGTTGTTAGACTGGAGAGCCAAGCCCCTAGGGTGGTGGTTCTCAGACTGCTCCCTGAAGGTTCCAGTAGCAGCTCTAAGGACCGCATCTCTGAAACCGCAGTAAACCCTGTGAGATAACCCCCCTGGGGAGTTATCCCCATTGCTCAGTAGGGGTTTGCCCCGCTCTCAGCCCTGAGGGGCAGAGCCTGAATTCCACAGCTTGTAAATCCAGGCTCTTTTCCTCTTTGCCTCTCCTTGGAAGCTCAAAGTTACAAAACATTTTCTTAGCCTAACATACTAACAACATGCAAAACCTTTGTATTCCAAAGTTGACTTTAATGCAGTGCTACAATGATTATTCCATTCCCAATCAGAACAAACTCAGCATGGCTAGGCCTGAGTGGCTCCACGTGGCATCCTAGAGCTCTCCTTTGAGGACAAGTTTGCATTCTCTGCAGGCGTAATGATGACTCTGTCCTTCATATAATCCCAATAACAGCTGACATCTCTGAAGGAGAAATTATAACATCTAAAATATATTGAGCATATTATTCTGTACACGTCCAGCACCATTTGAAACATTATCTCATTTAAGGCAGGAGTTTTCTATCATCCCCAATTTACAGATGGGGTTGGAGGAGGGTGGAGGCCATAAGGAGAAGTCTCTAAGCCCACCAAAGGCTTCAGCAGCACCACCTCTCTGCCCCTAACCGCGGGAAACTAAGAACCATGGAAAAGGAGAAGATTGCTTTTGATCTTACGCATTTATTTACTAGCTCTCGGTGGGCCCAGGAGAGAAAGCAAAAGCTAAAACTAGTAGCCCTCCTTACTACTGGAAGTCTCTTATGGTCAATAGATGAGATAGTTGGAAAGAAAGCTGCTGATCTGAGCACATGGAGGGAGTTGGTCAATATGCAGGTCACACAAGACGCTGATTACCAGGGCTCTGCAGGTTGTAACCTAAGTCGGTCAGGGTCCTGGCACGACAGCGTTGGCATTACTTAAAGGGGTTAACTGAAAAGCATTTATCAAAGGGACTCTGCCCAGGGTGTACACAAGGTTATAAGAGCAGATAAGGGTTGGTGAAGCACCCTGGGAGCAGCAATTGCTGGAAGCCTTTATCTATCCTAGCTCTAAAGAAGCGAGGATAGCAAGCAGTGTAACTGGGGCTGAGAGACAGCTGAGGCGGAGAAGAGGGCCCACATCCTAGCAGCTGGAGTCTTAGAGAAACGTTGTCCCTGCTAGAACCATGCGGCGGCAGGGATGAGGGCCATGGAGCAGGTAAGTACCTGGACCTCTCTGTTCTCCCGCCCAGTGAGCCCTGCTGGTGCCTCCCATTGGCCAACTCCAACCAGAAGCCCAAGGACAAGGAGTCCTGAGTGATGTAGTCCATAGAGTTCAGCTTCCCAGGGTTCAGGGATAGACAGAGAAGGGCAAAAAATGGACCTAGGGGCTGGGGCGGAGGCAAGCGGAAACTGTCAGCCCCAGCCAGAACTTCACAAGGACACTGATCTCAGACTCAGACCGGGTGCCCGCTCCTCCACACATTGTTTGTGCATTTGCCTTATGGATGCCCAGGAAGTTATTTTAAAACCAAAGTAGTTTTTTTACCAAGAAGCTTGAAGAGAAAGAAAAGACAGCCTCCTTGGGTTTAGCCAACAACCTAAGCGGTTTAACACCCTTCTGCTGTGTTAATGTCCAAGCGCTAATGAACAATCACTTTGGCATTAGAGCTGTTGAACACAATCCTTGGGTGAATTTCACACTTGCTAATGAATCAATCCCTGTGCTTCTAGAAACTGCTGAGCCAGACTTTGAGGACCTAGAGGTAAATGGGTGACCTAGTTTACTCGGAGCGTGAAGTTCTGCTCCAAGTGGTTCTTTAGAGCTAACCCTCCTTTGAATGGGCCACCAAAGCCAATACGGGGGAAAATATTTTCCTGCCTTACCCTATCCTACAAATAATGGGCCAGACAAGCACTAGTATTTCCGTTGGGTGTTCCTCTCTGGAGATCCGAAGAACACAGTAGCTGGCAAGTTGCTGACAGTCTGGAAAGAGGCCATTAGTTGGAAGTACAGTATTGTGAGAATTATCTATTTGGTTGTTGGATGGCCAAACTCAGCGGGCAAGAGGCGAGTACAATAGTGAATTCTAAAAACCTGATGCTGGAGTGGGTTAGCCCCCAGAACATCCAGATTGGGGTAGCCCAAAACAAAGAAGTCCTGTCTTCCTAGTTCCTTTGTTAGGAGTCTAGTGAGAGAGACATTTGGGCAGACAAAAATGGGATCCAGTTCCCACACCTCATTCAGGTCCTTCCGCCGAGTGTATGAGACCCTGTGGAGTACACACACATCCGTGTGTCCTGAGCCAAGAAGGACTCTGCAGCAAAGAGGAATGGTGATTCTTATACTGGGCTTCAGGATTTTATATTCTTAGGTCTTCCCCATGCTGGCCCTGGCATTATCTTAAAACACAAAACACACAAAGGGTGTCTGTCTGTTTTTCTCTTCTTATTTTACCTTCTCTTTGTTTTTTACCTGTTTGTCTCAGTGCTAATGAAAATCGCCAGTGCCGCATTCTTAGAAATCTACTATTAGTGCATAAAAGTTCTCCCATCTAGTTCTTGGGAGTGGGGGTCATTTTTCCCATACAATTTTGTCCCCTCTTCTTCGAGCCCTGACCTAGGAGGTCACCTTCATGCAAATGTGGACAGTTCAACCTCCAGGGTCATTTCTTTTTTGCAGTGACTCTCTGATTAGCCTGGACACATCCATAAAAATGACCTTAGAGGGTAGGCACCCAACCACCAGAACTCCCAGTGTTTCCCATCAGACCGTTCCTGATAACTCTAAGCAACTTCCAACAGGGGCAAGAGGCAACCTCAGACTGTATCAAAGGAAGCTGTGTGGACCCACAAATCTCCTGGCCTCAGGAGGAAGTCCACAAAATAAGCATAGTCTTGATTTACAGTCGTGGTAGGCATTGAGCTGGTGAGCTGGTCGTCATACAGGCAATCACCAATTAGCAGACAGATTTTTATTTTGAAAATATATATATGTATATACATTATGTACAATGTATGTATTATGTTTTAGGATATGTGTGTATAGTTTTTATATGCATTTTATTAGTCTTATAGAACTCAAAACATAATTTCTCCTAGAGGCAATGTTCCAAATAGTGGTTAAGTTTGCAGCTAGCCTACTATAGAATTGTTTTTGGGAAAACTGTGCTCCCCATGTCAGCTTGAAACTCAGAATGAAAGAAACATTTCTCCATGTTCTCCTTCCTATGGTTTCAGGGACAGAAATGACTTCTGTTCACATCAGAAACAGTATCATAAACAGCTCCTTTCCATTGAATGTGCTGTGTGCTGTGACTGATGCCTAGGTGGCTGTGGGAGCCCAGCCTCGTCTGCCTTCCTGGACCTAGGCTGTTGAGAGAAGGGGAGGCTGATGACACCGTAGCTAAAGAATTAAGCTCCCTGGCTTTGTCAGCAGCAAGAAGGAAGCCCCCTGACTTGGGGTCAAAAAGAGGACACCCTTCCCACTCTGCCACCATGGTAACCATTTCTGTGTCAGGAGCATTTTTAGTCCAGAGCCTGTTGGGCAACCAGCAGCGCAGATCAAGTGTTAGAAAGTCCATTGTTAAGGAGCTTTTCTTCCAGCCTTTTCCCCTTTCCACGGCAGACAAGCAGGTCACCAATTTCCATGTTGACATTTCTCCCATCCCTTCTGTAGGTGAAAAGCATGGCCCAGTATGTACATAACATGGACAAACGGGACAATTTTCGGAGGACTCGTTTTTCCGACCGTTTCAAAGATGACATAACTACTATTGTTAATGTGGTCACCTCGGAGATTGCAGCCCTTTTAGTAAAACCTCAGAAGGTAACCGTGTCATTTACTGTTTACTTTCTAAATTTTTTACCTTGAGCGTATGTTATTTTCACAATCAGAGAAAAATGAGCATCATCTTAAAACAGTAATTAAAATGTAACTAACTATATGTGGCAACTAAATGCTTATATTATCCTGGACAGGACCCTGGGATAGGGCTGGGAGATTGCCATAAAAAATTGCAGTACGAAATTGCAATAGTTTAAATTATTGTATCAATGTAGATATAACAGAGAATATTCTTATTCTTAGGAAATACACCCTGAAGTATTATGGTGCAAATGGGAACATTTGCAACATACTGTCAAATGGTTCTGGAAAAAAATTGTATATATAGAGGGAATGATAAAGCTAAACGTAAAATGCCAAGTGTTAAAGAATCTGGTGAAAGGGCATACAGGAGTTCTTGTACTATTCTTGCATCTGTTCTGTAAGTTTGAAATTATTTCAAAAGAGAAAGTAAAAAAACAAAATAAGAAAATTTTAGAGGGTAACTATAAAAGTTGAGGCAGCAGTGGCAATTATTAAAACCTTTATCATTATTAAGAATTCGTATAATACCAAGAAGGTTTCCATTTGGTTATTTCTCATGGCAAACTTTGATAGAGCAGCAGTGTTATCTCCATTTTGGCAGGCGTGAAAAATGAGGCACAGTGAGGTTGATCAGTTTTCCAAAAGTCACACCGCTAGCAGCACAGCCAAAACTGAAGTTGCTGAGCCCAGAATATTCAGACAGTTACATAAACCATCCGGGAGTGGCCCACGTGGAGGATGCTGGGAGCGCAAGGACTTGCCCCTCAGTGATACTGTGGAAGCTTCTCTGTCAGGTCTCCATCCACCCCAGTGGCTGGTCAGCTTGGCCTGAATTTGCAAAGTGCACGTCGTAACAGGAAGAATGTATTTTCAAATCATATTTTCAATAGTGTCAAAGAAAATTGATTTATCATTCTGAGAACAGAAGACATAAGCATGAAAAAATGAATCCCAATTGCTCTGAAGTGCTGTAAAACCCCTCATAAATATGAGCACTGAGAAGTATTAAAAACAAAAACTCTGGCCTCAATTCATGCAAGAGTTCACTCTGCTGTGTCTAACTCTGACCTCTCTTAGGCTGAGAGTGCTGCCTAATTGGAGAAAAAAATTTCTTAGGTAAAAACAGATTCTTTTATCCTGATTAGATTTTCTGCAATAATCCTTATGAATTAAGAATCTGTCTTATTGAAGATAGTGAATACATTTCAAATTGGTTTTACCAAAATAGTAATTACCAGAATCAAATAAATTATGGTAGAGCCAGATGAAGAAGTACAAGGCAGCCATTAAAAAGTAGTTTTGAAGGGGCTGGCCCCGTGGCCGAGTGGTTAGGTTCGCGCGCCCTGCTGCAGGTGGCCCAGTGTTTCATTGGTTCGAATCCTGGGCGGACATGGCACTGCTCGTCAAGCCACGCTGAGGCGGCATCCCACATGCCACAACTAGAAGGACCCACAACGAAGACTATACAACTATGTACTGGGGGGCTTTGGGGAGAAAAAGGAAAAAAAAAAAACTAGTTTTGAAGAAATATTACAAATGTAAGAAAATGTTCATAATATAATATTGAATGAAAAAAATTAGGACCCAACATTGTACTCAGAGAAAGAGCTCAATTATATACGTATAAATATACACACAGTAAAAAGGACTGGAAGGAATGTAACTAAATATACGGTAGATAAAGAATTACTTGATTCAATCTAACACTCCTGGCATCAATGAAGGGCTAAATTGTATTTGCTACAATTTTACAGGGTGACCTGCTTTGCTCAGTGTCTCTTAGAAGGACACTGGCTGAAAAGAAGGACCTGTCTCTCCCAGCTTTCCCACCAGGGACCTGGGAGTTCATGACTGGGGCTTACCACAAAATCATTTGAGTGTTTGTTTGTATGTTTGTTTTTAAGGAAAACGAACAGGCGGAAAAGATCAACATCAGCCTGGCTTTCTTTTTATATGACCTTCTCTCACTCATGGATCGTGGCTTTGTGTTTAACCTCATCAAACATTACTGCAACCAGGTGAGTGTTCCCTGATAGCCATGGTGTCCTTGCTTCCTTCTCATCTGATGTGGCGCTCCCTGCCATGGGATGCTATCGTATTCATTCCCAAGTTAGACAGTTTGACTCTTGTACATTCTGGGTTTTGTGGTCCTTTCCTCATGTCATTGGTTTTGTGTCGTGGACATCCCTAGACACACTCCTTTCACGGGTTCCTGGAGCATTTACCAACCCAGCACGGAAGGCTCAACAAGTAAATCTATGGGAATTGAAATTTAGTAGTGATATGATCTGCCTTTTTCAGTTTAACATTTAAAAGAAATTACATGACTGTAGCATTCAGTCTTTGACCAGGTACAGAATTCAAAGTATGATGTCTCTTTTCACGTATTAGGGTAATTTAAATTGTGGTTGTGAAATTCTGACTTTAAAGAACTCTGATAAAATCAGTCAAAGAGACTGAATTTCACTGAGCACAAAGCAAATATTTTATAATCCAAGAGCATCTTATCAGTGTGATCTCCCCCAAACTTTTAAATGGAATTCTTCTTTTGTCCACTGTCCCCCTCAAACTGTCCCAACAATAGCAATATAAGTAGCAGCTATTATTATTGCTACTCCTTTTCTTCCATATCCTACTCTAGCCACCAGTACCACTATCATTGCCATTATCACCACTTTCTGCCACCGTTGTCATCGCCTCCCACTCCCACCATCACCATCTCCATCATCAGCACCTCCACCTTCACCATCACTGTCGCCACCACTGGTTTTCCCCTATGGATCAGGCACTGTGTTAAGCACTTTATAGAAATTGTATCCTTTAGTCCTTGTGAGGTGTTATTATCAACATTTTACAGATGATAAAAACTGAGGTTTAGAGGCGTTATGTAACTTGTCCAGGGAGGAAAGAGCCATGTCTACCTAACTCCAAGGTACAGTGGACTAGTCACTCTGTTCTGCCAGAACTAGCTCTCTGTGGTTCATCCCTTAGTGACTTAAAAGTCATTCAACTTCTATGGGTCCCATTTCCTCATTTGTAAAATAAAACTATCTCCTCCCCCCCTGCCCCCCAAAAAAGATCATGGCTTTCCTAAAGGAACTCCTAATAAGGAAGCTGACTTATAAAAGAGAATCCTAAGGAAATTTCAGAAGTCCCAGAGCACCAACATCTTGTGCACCCTGACATCTTGACCCTGGTGGATCTTCGCTTTCAGATTCCACCAGAATGGAGCGGTAGAGGACTATGCCATTCCGCTTTGCCATCCCTCTTAGGTGTTTAGGATTACAGGTCGTTGGATGGATTGCAACTGTAAATTAATCTGTTTTTCAAACTTTTAAGTTGGGCATATGGAAAGAAGATGCTAGAACAACACTATAGGCCCAGGGTTAGCTGCTGTTAAAGAAAAACTTACTCATGACACTTGTTAAACAGTAAGCCAGACTTCATTCACGACTATTATGATAGGTATAAGGACTACTGTGATGGGGTTTTGCAGTAGGAGGGAGAGATTGGGCTCAACTCTGAATATAACAAGGAAAAGGGAATTTATAGCCAAGGAGCAGGGTAGGGGTCAGTGGATGAAATATTACTGAGAACAAACACCAGGGGTAGGGTTGGATTCTGGCTAAACCAACCTAACAGGATTCTTACTGAAGGCAGACATGCTGTCTGACCGTCGCCTGAGGGGGTCAAGGGTAAGGAATTTGGTCAGATATTGAGGGTGATCAGATATCAAGAGTGGGGATTCTGGCTAAAGTGATTTAGCAGAATTCTTGCTAAAATCAGGCCCTTGAGGAATGCCCAAAGGGCAGGCCTGTTTGAAAAAGAACCTAGAGGACCTTGACTAGAGTGTGGTCAAGGGGAGAATCTTTGTCACTGCTCACATGTGGGGGGTTTTCATTACCAAAAGGCAAAGAAAGCAATCAGACTAGATATTTATCCGCCCTGCAAAGGCACGTTTTAATTTTCTCATTCTTTCCTCGCTTTTTTCTTTCCGTCTCTTTCCCTTTTTAATCCTTTCCCTTTCTTTGAAGTTAGAGCGTACTTGTAATTTACCCTCTTTCTCTCCCTCGTTTCCTCTCTCAGCTGCCAGAGAGCCTTAGACTAAGAGACCTGTGTTGTAATTCCGTGATGCCATGAAACCCCTCTGATTTTGGAGAGCTTCCGCATTTGGGGAAGTAGCTTCCTGGTCTGCAAAAAGACAAGGCTGGATTAATTTACTCAGGCTTTCGCATTCTGATTCTCTGCTCTATGTCTGCCAGAGACATCCACGCATATTACTTTGCACAATTGGTAGTACACAGGCCTAAAAAGATCACTGGCCCCAGGCAGTGGTGATTTAAGTCATTGGTCCCAGCCACCTAGATACAGTATGAACATCATACCTGAGACAAGTTCTAATCTTCCAAAGTCCTCTGATTTTGTCCTTTTACGTAACCTGATTCAAACATTCCATCATGTTTTCTGTCATTTACAGACTTTGTGACCATGAGTATAAATAATCTTAGTCTTTTATTAGTCTTAACAATAGACAAATCTAGTTTTTCAATTGCTCTGTGTCACTTTCAATCTGCCACTAAGTTAGCACCCATGCTTCAGAAGGGCCTCTGAGGCTACCACTGTGGGTCCTGACCTTCGGAGCAGATGTTTCAGAAAGTGCACCTTACTCTATTCTAAACATCACTCAAATTATTTTTGAAATTTCTGTCTTTAATGAAGTCTCAAGGGACCTATGAAAGGTACCTACAGTGTGGCCTTCTTTCAAGTGCACATATCTTATGCTTTCAAGTTCTGAGAGCTGACTTGACCCAGCAACTCTTTGTGGGTGGTTATTCAGTGATAGGTATAAGACCAAGTTCTAATCAATTTGCTCATGGCCCCATTGGTCCAAAATCAGCCAGTAATGCACATTGGCCAAAGTGGGGGTTCTTGTTACTGTTCTCTCACAGCCATCTTATGTTTATTTTTTTCATAATAAGTAATGGTATTCGTTTCAAGTAAATGTCTAACTATGATTGATTCTGTAGGCAAAATGCCAGAACACAATGGTTTCTCCTAAAATGGCTGAAAATATGTGCTCATTTATATAGTTTATAAAACTACTCTTAAAGTGCATGAAGAGGAGGCATGTCTATTTGCAAGGACGCGATGCTCAGTTTCCTGTGCTGGGACAGGAGAGTGTTTATGAGGATGAACTGAGAGGCTCCGTCCATCAAGACCCTCCTTTCCTTACTTTGCCTTAAGAGAAGCTGCCTCTGAGTCGCAGGCCCTAGAGTCTGGGTCCTTCGGTTGTCAGCTTACCTGAGGGAGGCAAGAAATGTCTTCCCAACTGTCGCCTTTGTTAGCTTCTCATTGCTTATTTTATGGTTGGTTTGTTTTAAGGAAGATTTTTCCTGAAAACTCTCCCAGCTTTCTCTTTCTTTCTCCTCTACTTCCTCCCCTCCAACTCTGGGCCAAACCCCTGGGCTTTTTTGCAAAGACTACATACTTTCCTAAGTAATTTGATGCCTTCATCTAGGCAACTGGTTTGAGAACTTCCCAATGGGGCCTTTAATTAGAGAACTACAAACGAACGCTTGTGGCCTTAAAGTCATCCTGTCATATTCCATTAGTTTTGTGTGGCCCCAGGTGGGATCAACTCCTTTCATTTAGTTTCTCAGACACAGTGGGGTTTTTGTAAAATTAATTATATTATGTTACACTGGAGATGTACCTCCAGGTTATTTTCACCACAGGCTTGCCATGGTACTATAGATTTGACAAGGGTCAGGACAGGAATCCTCGTTTTGACAGCTGTTAGTCTAGAATTATTAAGGGGAACAGTAATAGAAGAAAACTTATTGGGCTTCCGTGTAATGCAGAGTTTGCCATCCATTGCACTGTCCCATTAATTTTTATTAAATTGATTGCCTGTATCTGAGGAGAAAGAATATTTTTGTGTCTGTCAACCTCAAAACCATTCACCTTACAGTAAACGCTTCTTTCCTCTTCTCATTTTTCTTTCCAGCTGTCAGCCAAGCTCAACAACCTTCCAACGCTCATTTCCATGAGGCTGGAGTTCTTGAGAATCCTCTGCAGTCACGAGCATTACCTCAATCTGAACCTTTTCTTTATGAGCACGGATACTGCTCCAGCATCTCCCTGTCCCTCCATATCTTCCCAGGTAATCAGCTACTGGAAGAATTATTCAAGCTATTTCCTTTAATTAGCTTAGTTTAGTCGTTTATTCCTATATAGGTTGGTCTTCTTAATCAGAAGGCAAATCAAGCTCTTTAAACCAGATCAACTGATCCAGATACACACCCTATGCTCCCTGAAGTTGTACCATCTAACTAATCATTTTCAAGCTAGGTGATTGGTTTCTTCCTAGGCTCAAGGGTCCCTGCTGAGACCAAGTAGGACAAGGAATCCATATGTACTATGAAAATTTAGAAATTTGTAGAAAAGTCACGTATCTTCCTTTGTCTGACATTAGTCATCTTTCCACTTTAGCTTGACAGTCTCCTTTGCTCACTTCCCTTTTCCTAAACCCCAGCACTATAAAATTTATGAAATTGCAGTTTTCTTTATATTGCTTCCGAAATGATCTAATAGTGGTTTTTAACATGGACATTATATTGTTAAACTATCCTAGAACTTTCTGCAGATATTGTTATAGAATGGAATTCAGCACAAGTCCACCTTGAATGACATTCCAGATAATTTAGCTCTTGAAACGCTAAAAATATTTCATTATAAATTAATCAAATAGTTTGTTTTATATAGAGTGTATTTCTAATAAGTCTTGACTAGCCAAGAAAAGTAACATTTGTATTAATATTTAGAGACAAGGCTTTGACTGACGTGGCCAGTCTTTTTTTGTGGAACAATATTTCACTAGTTTCGGTGGGCCCCAAATTCTACAGGATGGTAAGAGGTATTATCCAAATACAGGATTCCAAAGTTAAATGAGTTTGCAAACCCTGTGTTAACAGGTTTCTTTTTAGGACATCATCCAAGAGTTTCTAAGTTGTTAATGTAAATTGCAAACTCCCGAGGGGTGAGGAGGAAGTGGGAGTCATTCCTAAAGTGATGCGACTATGGAAACCTATTTCCCCTCATAGATGTCTCAAGGGACTAGTGTCCTCTAGAAAAACTTTAAGGAAATGCTGTTGTATCGTCACATTACATTTACAGGTAGCTCAGAGCGGCAGGAAAGATTTCTCAATATTAGGTTCTATTTCTGTTGCATATTCCTTGATCCTAGCACAAAGGTGAAGTCTTGTCTTCTTAATTAAAAAACAATCTTAGCCATTCATGCC